>NC_138769.1:331124094-331596594 GCF_965119305.1 Pelophylax lessonae | reverse complement strand
TTACAGATGGACCTCGTAGGCATTTGTCGCGTCTGGTGCGACCATTTCCAGATGGACAAGACAGACGGTGGTGCAGGCCTATTCCATCAAGGGTCAGGTTCCTCAGTTTCCTGTTAAGGCGCTTTATACACGGGCGCTTAGTGCCTGCTGGGCTTTCCACCATCAGGCATCAGTGATACAGGTTTGCAAGGTGGCCACCTGGTCGTTTGTGCACACTTTCACGAAATTGGGATGTACTGGCATCTGTGGATGCTGCTTTTGGCTGCAAGGTTCTGCAGGCTGCTGTTTGAGATGACCTGGTCCCCTTTTGAGGGTGTATTGTTTTCATGTTACCTGGTTGGCTAGCTTTAACCTTTTGGGAATTTTTTTCTGCTGTGTTTTTTCCCACCCCTCATCTTTAAAGAGGAAGTAAACCCTCCTCAGGAAGTTGTACCTATAGGTAAGCCTATATTAAGGCTTACCTATAGGTACTGTAAATATCTCCTAAACATGCACCGTTTAGGAGATATTTACCTTTAATGCAGCCAGTGACGTCACTGGCGCATGCGCTCTGAAGGAACGGCAGATCGTGCCGTTCCTTCAGAGCCCTGTGCCGTGACCGTCGGCTCCCGCCCGCGTGCGCGGGAGTGACGTCACCGCGGCTCCGGCCAATCAGATGGCCGGATGCCGCGATCCCGGAAGACGGGCGACTATACATGTCGCCCGTCATACAGGTAAGCGGACGGCACGGCGGGGGCTCGTTCTAAGGTAAGTATTTCATAATGAGCTAGTATGCGATGCATACTAGCTCATTATGGGTTTCTCTTTCAGGATGTAAAGAAGAGAAAAAAAATTTTTCTCGGTGTACAACCTCTTTAACACTGCTTTGGGACTTCCCAATGGTTAAGATTCTGGAGCTGATGTTGATTGACGGACACATCACCCACCCCTCTATTGAGGTAGTTTTTTTTTCTTCTGACACTGCTTGCAACAAAACTGAATGCCTATAGCAGAGTGTGGGAGTATATCCCCTGGGACTGCTCCATAGGCATGGTAAAGCTTTTTCCTGCCTAGTGTCCCACTCCTGTAGGGGGCAGCATAACCCAATGGTTAAGACGGTTCTGGAGCTGTGTCCGTCAATGAACATCAGAGAAAAGGATTTTATAGTAAGACAAAAATCCAATTTCTTACGTCCTCTGACAGTCGCCGCCCACTCATACAGTCTTCACCAATGGGTATTGACCTCTTATCCATAGGAGCAAGCTAGGCATAAGACTTGTTAAAAACAAAGTAATTTACATAGACACACCTATGGGGGCTGTCCCACTGGTCCAATACCCCCCTGCTATCAGCCATCCCAACTCAGTTTGTCTTCTGCCTAGTTAGGAGTGAGATAGACTCTCCCTGTGCTGGGGCTACAGTCTAAGCCTTCTTCTATTTCTTATGATTTTAATTCTGCAAATGTGTTTTTTTCTTTGCATTACTAGCTGTTTATTTATCAGCGTTTAGTTAGTCACTTCTTCAAGATGATGACGGCGTCGCAGGCAGTGGGGCTGGCAGTCCTGTGTGTCTGTGGTATCCCCTAATGTCTGTGCGTTTTTGGGGCTCCCTTTCTCCCAGTCCCTGCGGGGTCTTTCACTCAGCTAATTCGCTATGTGGGTTGTGGGGGTCCCTCTCCTATGTGACACTTATGGTGTGTGTGGAGGTGCAGACACATGCGGCTTCACTGTGGGCACTTCTGCAGTGATGCATGTAGTGTATTTTGGTGTCTTACGGTGCCATCTTGTGTGTGGCAATGTGTTCTCCTGAGCACATGTCAGCGGCCATGTTCCTGGAGCCTCCCATTGCTTTCTATGGGCAACCATGTTTCCTTAGTCTGAAGTCCTAGTTCAGCCTCCTGCGGTGACATCACTTCCTCTTTCTGTACAGAGGAGATCGACAGGCATGTGGTAATACTTGTGGGGTCTGTCTTTGCTGTTTTTTTTGTGGGAATACCTCTGGCTATCAGCTTATTCCTGTTTGGGGGTCTGCTTGCAGAATCCTTCATAGCGGTGTACTGCGGAGGATCGCGGTGCGCTTAAAGGGCCAGTACCTTGAAAAAAAAAAAAAGTTTTTTATTATGGAGTCCCAGGACAGCAATATTTCCCCCAGCTTTGGTGGAGGATTCAGGTTCCTCTGAATCTTCTGCTCTGCCTGCTTTGACTGTTGCACTTGCGACTTTAGCGTCCAAGGTGGATCTTTTGATGTCGGAACAGGATGCTAGTAAAAGGCCTAGGCTCTCTTTCTTCTGATTCTGAATCTGACATGGTTGCCGTAGATAGCGTGCCCCTTGAAGGGTCTCGCTCTTCTCAGTCTGAGCAGCTATGGATGCGCTGATCATTGCCTTTAAGGAACCACTACATTTAGAGGATGAGCCCAATCCTCCGGGAAAATGGTCCTCTTTTGGTACCCACAGATCCCGTAAGGTGGCGCAGGTATTTCCTTGCCCCGCTGAGTTCCATGAAACTGTGAGCGAACAATGGCGCAACTTGAAGCGCACATTTTGTGGTGCCTAAGAAGTTTCAACTCCTTTACCCCTTTGCGTCTATTACGGATTCGCGCTGGTCTATGGCTCCCAAAGTGGATCACACTGTGGCCCGATTGAACAGGGCCACTCTGGTACTTGACATTCCTACATGGTAGTGGGTTCTATGCTGAAACCATTTTCGCCTCTGTCATAGTGGCTCAAGCCGTGGCGGATTGGACCAAGGTGCTCAGATGCACCCTCGTGGCTGTTTCTGCCCCCCCCTACTAGCTTTGGGATGGTGGACCAGATTTATCAAGGGGTCATGTATTTGTGCGATGCGGCCTTAAATGAGGCCCCACTAGCTGCGCGCTTATCTAGTGTCGCAGTACTTAATCGCCGCTTGATATGGTTAAAAAGCTGGTCGGCTGACCAGACTTCCAGGACGACGGTGTCTGACATCCCTTATGCTGGGTCTCGTCTTTTTGGAGATTCCCTGGATGAATTGGTTAAAGGTGTCACTGGGGGCAAGAGCACTCTGTTGCCCCAGAATCCTAGGGGTAAGTCTTTCCGCGGTAAGCGGGCCCCTCCTTTGAACCAAATCAGGGGTCCTTTCGTGCCTTCAAGGCGCAGGACAAGGGGAAATCTTTCAAGGGCCAGGGTGGCCAGAGGAAGTCCTGGGCGGGAAAACCAAAAACCGCCCAGGCTGGTGCGGCGGCACAGTCCGCCACTGCCTGAAAGGGCGCCCTCACCCGTTTCAGGGGTGGGGGGACGTCTGCTCGGTTTCCTCCAGCCTTGGCTGCTCCGGATTCCGGACAAGTGGGTTCAGGAAATCATTTGATCAAGTTCCAAGATCGTGACCAGCAGGCAGATTCTTTCCCTCAAATCTTCATTTGACCCCAGATCGGCTGCAAGATCTTCATCAGGCAGTTCAGGATCTACTCGTCCCGGTGCCACATCGGGACAGATTTCGGGGGTTTTATTTGAATCTGTTCACTGTGCCCAGAAAGGAGGGTAAGGTGCGTCCGATTCTGGACTTAAAAGCTCTCAACCGCTTTGTGCACATTCAAAAATTCTGCATGGAATCGCTCCGCTCGGTGGGGGCCTCACTGAGTTCGGGAGATTTCCTGGCTTCTATCGACCTAAAGGATGCGTATTTACACATCCCCATATTCGAGGGTCATCAGAGGTACCTCCGATTCGCTATCGCGGAGGAACACTATCAGTTTGTGGCATTACCTTTCGGTCTCGCTTCGGCTCCAAGGGTGTTTACCAAAGTGCTGGCTCCAGTTCTGGGCCTGTTACGGGCACAGGGCATTGCAGTCTTGGGATATCTGGACGATCTGGACTGGAGGTGGGACAGGCTCCCTCAGTCCTTGGACCTGAGGGTGTCTCTGAGTCACCAAACCAGAGTAGATCTTCTGTGGTGGCTTCAGTCCCCGGCCGTAGTCCACTTGGTCGGTGGAGTAATCCTCCCTACCGATAAACATCTTGGAATTGAGAGCGATCAGGCTGTGCCTGCTCCTTTGGTCGGATCATCTTCAGGGTCGCCCTGTACGGGTGCAGACAGACAATGCCACTGCACGGCTTACATCAATCACCAAGGGGTCACCAGGAGTGCCCGGGCGGCTCAGGAAGTGACCAGCATTCTGTCTTGGGCTGAGACTCACTTCCCGGCGATTTCCGCAGTTCACATTCCGGGTGTGGAGAACTGGCAGGCCGATTATCTGAGCCGCCAGACCCTGGACCAGGGGGAATGGTCCTTGCACCCGGCGGTGTTTCAAATGCTGCGTGCGAAATGGGGATCCCCGGATGTGGCTCTGTTCACGTCCTGGTTAAACAACAAGGTCGGAAGTTTCGTGGCAGAACGCATGATCCTCTGGCAAACGCCTCGGATGCGCTGGTGGTGCCTTGGCACCGATATCGTCTGATAGATGCCTTTCCCCCGATTCAGTTGTTGTCCAGGTTCCTCTGCAGGTTGGTCTCGGAACCAAAGTTGGTGACTCTGGTGGCACCGGACTGGCCGCGCCGGTCTTGGTACACGGACATCATTCAACTGACCGTCGAGCCTCCATGTCGGCTGCCGTTACGAGACGATCTACTGTCTCAGGGGCCGATCTTCCATCCTGTTTTACAGTTGCTGGCTTTAACGGCGTGGCTGTTAAAAGCCAGGTCCTGAGAGACGGGGGTCTCATCTGTGGTCATTCCTACTTTGCTCCAGGCTAAGAAAGCCTCGTCCGGTAAGATCTATTATCGTACCTGGAAGGCTTATTTTGCCTGGTGTGAATCCAGAGGTTTCCCTCCTCGTTCCTACTCGGTGGCGAGGGTGTTAGCCTTCCTACAAACTGGTGTGGACCAGCGCCTGGCGTTGACCACGATTAAGGGCCAGTTGTCTGCACTGGCCGTCCTTTTCCAGCGCCCATTGGCATCTAACTTGTTGATTCGCACCTTTATTCAAGGTGTGCGTCACTTGGCCCCTCCTCGGAGGGTGCCTCTACCTCCTTGGGACTTGAAATTAGTTCTGTCCGTTTTTGCAACATCCTCCCTTTGAAAACATCAGGGAAATTTCTCTGCCTCTGCTGTCGAAAAAAGGTTAATTTTCCGGTGGCGATCACTTCTGCACGCAGAGTGTCGGAGTTGGCGGCCTTGTCCTGCCGCTCCCCTTACCTGGTGGTTCCTGGGGATAAGGTGGTCTTGCGACCAATCCAGTCTTTTCTTCCGAAGGTGGTTTCTGATTTCCACCTTAATGAGGACATTGTTTTGCCTTTGCTTTGTGCGAATCCTAAACATCCTAAGGAGTTTGCCTTACATTCCTTGGATGTTGTCAGGGCGATCAGGGTTTACCTGTCGTCCACTGAATCCTTTCGGAAGTCGGATTCTCTTTGTCCTTCCTAAAGGGACCTCGGAAGGGTATGGCTGCGTCTGCGGCGACCATTTCAAAATGGATCAGAGAGACGATTGTACAGACTTATTTGGTTAAGGAACGGGTACCGTCCTTCCCTGTCAAGGCGCACTCTACCAGAGCGGTGAGTGCGTCCTGGGCCTTCCGGCATCAGGCTTCGGTGGCCCAGGTGTGCAAGGCTGCGACTTGGTCATCAGTGCACACCTTTCAAAGTTCTACAAACTTGATGTTCTGGCATCGGCAGATGCCTCCTTTGGCCGCAAAGTTCTGTGTGCGGCAGTGCCTTAAGGGGGACCCTAGTTTTGCGGGTCCCTGGCTGTTGGGGTTGTTTCCCCCTTGTTATTTGCTTTCCTGGGTTGTTGATCCAGTTGAGCTTTTTCTGTTGTCCATAGGATACCTTTCTGTTCACGTAAGGTTCTTTTCTCTGACCTGGGTGTTGCGTTGCCTTATGATGGTTACGTTTCCCACCCCTCATGTCTACACTGCTTTGGGACATCCCATTGGTGAAGACTGTATGAGTGGGCGGTGACTGTCAGAGGACGTAAGAGAAAACTGAATTTTTGTAAAATCTTACTGTAAAATTCCTTTCTCTGAGTCCTCTGACAGTCGCCGCCCCCGCCCCTCTATTTGGGGTTCTTTGGACTTTAACTGCTTGCTACCAAACTGAGTTGGGATGGCTGATAGCAGGGGGGGTATTGGACCAGTGGGACAGCCCCCATAGGTGTGTCTATGTAAATTACTTTGTTTTTAACAAGTCTTATGCCTAGCTTGCTCCTATGGATAAGAGGTCAATACCCATTGGTGAAGACTGTATGAGTGGGCGGCGACTGTCAGAGGACTCAGAGAAAGGAATTTTACGGTAAGATTTTACAAAAATTAAGTTTTTTACTTTCTGCTATAAAACACATCCAATAAAAAAATTTGTAAAAAAAATCAAATTTATGCATAGATTTAGGCCAAATTGTGTTCTGCTACATATTTATGGTAGAAAAAAAAAATAAATCCCAAAAAGCATACATTGGTTTGCACAGAAGTTATAACCTCTACAAACTATGCAATATATACTGGAATATTTGTTTTTCTAAATACAAATAACGGAGGTGATTAGTGACATTTTGCGAGACTGCAATATTGCGGTAGACAGTTGGACACTCACACTTTTCATACTTTGTGGTAAATCGTGACACTAATACAGTGATCAGTGCTAAAAAATATGAACTTTCACTGTACTAATGACACTGGCTTGGAAGGGGTTAAACATCTAGGGCGATCAAAGGGGTTAACTGTGTGCCTAGCCAATCTTTTAGTGTACTATGTGTGCTGCTTTTATTCAGGGAAGTGATGGATTTTATTCTCTGCTTTGCAAGGACACAAAATCTTTCCCTCCCCACCTCCCCATTAGAAGAAAGATTTGTCATGCTTTCATAGGCAGAGCTGCACTTTGTGTCTCTGCCTGACGATTGGAGGGTGTCGGCAGACCTCCTGTGCCTGGCACGCACAGAGCGACTTCTGCTGTGAGTAATCTTAGCAGAAGCTGCCTACCGGTGGCGGATGTGCGCCCCATAGGCGGAAGTGCAAAATCACACGTTTGTATATTCATATAATTCTGCACAGAAGGTCCGCCTTGTAGCAGTAAATCTGCTATAGAGCAGGCCTTAACTGGTTAATTTATGAAAGAAAAATGGCAGTCTGCACAAAGAATTGTTTGGAAGGTATGTATAACCTCTTTGCAGTCATCATATATAACAAGACATTGTCAAACACATATAACATAGTAGTAGAATCTTTACTGCATTTCTAAACTACAGCCTGGTTATGTTGAGAATAAAACTGACACGTTTCAGATGGTTGATTAGAATTACCCTCCCTTTTTACAGTAAATATGGTATTGTTAATATTGTAGGATATGTTTTATTTTTTTACTAAATAAATAATTTTTATTTTTTGGTAAAGGTCTGAAGGTTGAAGTGACTCATTGTGGAACAATGAGACGGAAATACCGTGTTTGTAATGTGACAAGGAGGCCTGCCAGCCATCAAACGTAAGCTATGTATAGGTTGTAATAATTTATATGCTGTATTCCAGTGCATCGGGCATGTTAACCAGGACATAACGCTGTTTATATCTTTTGGTACCTAGAGAGACAAAATATCTGGCACCTGAATCTCTACACACAAATCCATATTCCATGTCATGCTGATGTTGTGCTTTTAAAAACAAAGTTGCACTTGCAGGGCCATGGCTTTTTCCTTTTCTTTTTTCCCAGTTTCCATTTGGAGAACTTTTTTCCTTTTTTACATACACAAATTTTGTAAACCACCAAACTGTTATAAATTTCTCTTTCGTTCATTGACGGACACAGCTCCATATCTTCTTTGACCCTTGGGTTATGCTGCTCTTCATAGGAGTAGTATTAGGCGGAAACCAAACTTGACTACGCCCCTAGGGCAGTCCTAGGGGTTATACTTCCCACTTCCTGCTATAGGACTTCAGTTTTTTCTGCCTAGTCAGGAGTAAGGACTTGGTTCCCTGCTGGGATCTCTGGTCCTGGCATTTTTTGCTTCTTACTTGAAATCTTTTCTTTGTTTATTATTTTCTGTTCCTGTGAGAACTACAAACAAGTCGGTTCCTGTGAGAAGTACAATCCACTGCCATACTGGGTGACACTGGATATTAGGGCTGAACGATAGTCGATGTGATATCGACTATCGTTCTGCGGGTGTGGGCGATATTCATATCGCCGAAGACGCGTAATTTAGCATAGGCAGGGAGAAGTCGGGACTCGGGGGGGAAGAGGAGGACTCACAGTGCTGGCACCTGACACATCCGTTTTGCTTTCGGCTGTGATCGGAACTCCGCCCCTCCAGCCCGATGCAATCCAGCCCTCCCAGCTCTGCCTCTAGTATCCAGCCGAACATTACTCCGCTCTGCTCTGCCCATTGTCTCTCCTGGCTGCATCGGGGGTGGGATCAGGCTGTAATGTTTTGTAAATAGATTCAATGGAGAGAAAATGGGCGGAGCAGGGCGGAGTAATGGTCGGCTTGAGACTCAGAGGCAGAGCTGGATTGCATGGCGGTTTGCATGGCGGCGGAGAGGCTGCGGAGCGCTACAGTGCAAAGCAGCAGGAGAGGGGGGAGAGACGTCCGGAGCATGGCGGAGGAGCACCGGGGGACAAAGGCTGCTACCGTACTACTGCTGGGACACTTCACTGAGCCTGCTTCCTCTACACTCCGGCTCCGACACAAGGCTCGGGCTGTCCGGGCGGGAGAAGTTCTACAAGTGTGGCGGATCCCCTGGTGGAGAGCTGAGCTCTGCTCACTGATACCTCCTGTGGAGACTGTTCAGGAGAAATATTGCGATATATATCGTTAAAAACCAAATTTCTCTATCGCTCATTGACAGACGTAGTCTTCTTGATTCTCAAGAGCTGGGTTATGTTGTCTCCGCAGGAGTAGGACTAGGCAGAATGACAAAAACGTTCTGGCTCCACCCTAGGGGGCAGTCCCTGAGGGTATATCCTCCCTCTCTCTGCTACAGGGAATCAGTTTTTTTCTGTCTAGTCAGGAGTAAGGACCTAAGTTCCTTGCTGGGTAGATCCATATGTCACCTCTCAGCAGAGTGCAGGTGGATGTGCTGGGAAGACGATATCGGCGGTCCGCCGCCATTTTGCCGTAGACCGAATGCATATATGTCCTCAGGTCACGCCGGCCGCCATGTTTTTGGAGTCTTATGTCTCTTCTATGGGGGCGGCCATGTTTTGTGAGCCCAGCTTCCTCGTGGAGGGCTCGGGAACGCCGGAAGGCGTACACAGGGGGCGGAGCCACGCCTTCTGCCCAGGAAAAAGCAAACAGCTCCTTCCAGTCTGTGTAAGACAGACGCTGGCTGCAGTTTGTTGGAAACTGCACTGCATCGGTTGGTGAGCCTTGGGGGTCCCTCTCTCTCTCTCTGGGATCGAGAAGCAGGTACTCTGAGGGGCGCTATTGCGCTAGGGGGAGACACACAAAAAAAAAAAAAAAAAAAAAAAGAAAAAGTTTTTTTGTTTTTGCTGGCAAAGGTGTCCTGTATTAACATGGACCCTGCCACTCATGTATCTCCTCCGGATCCCCTCGAGGGGTCTGCGGGATCCTCCAGCACCCCATTGACAATTGAATCTTTGTCAGCTATTATGGAAACTTTTGTGTCCCGGGTGGAAGTGGCTTGTCAGGGACAGGGCGCAAGAAAGCGACCCCCGCCTAACCCCTTATTATCTGAAACCTCGGATTCAGACTCTGAGCCTATTTCTGCAGTTGCAGGTACTTCATCTGGTATTGGTGTCTCGGGTCCTGTCTCTTCAGACAGTGAGGAGGATGTTTCGGCATCTGCCATAGCCCGAGAGGAAGCGTTGGTAAACGCACTCATTGTATCTGTTCAAGAGACTTTAAGGTTACAGGGTATTCCATCAGAAATAGCTGAAACTGAGATCCCTTTTGGGACTAAAAAGCGCATCAAAGTGGCAAAGGTTTTTCCATTGCCCAAATGTTTTGGCAATCCAATCGATGAAGAATGGCGTCTGCCAAAACGCACTTTTAATATTTCCAAACGCATTGACAGGCGTTATCCGTTTGAGGAAACCCTTATTAAGAAATGGACAGAACCACCTGTGGTGGATTCACCTATTGCTAGATTGAATAAAGCCACGGTTATTCCTTTAGAAGACGCTCCGTCTTTTAAAGATCCAGTGGATCGCAAGATAGAAGCTATGTCTCGCACCATGTTTTCCTTGATTGGATCAGCTTTCAGGCCAATAATTGCTATTGGTCTGGTTTCGCAGGCTGTAACTGAATGGACCAAGTGGTTACGCCGGGACTTAGAAGAAGTCCCTCAGGCGGTATCAGATTTGTTGGAACAAATGATACAGGGGTTACAGTTTGTATGTGATGCGGCGTTAGACGCCACTCCATTAATGGCGCGAGCATCAGTCTCAGCAGTGGTTCTCAGGCGTACACTGTGGCTAAAAGGTTGGATAGCCGACCAAGGTTCCAAAAAAGCATTGGCTAATATCCCCTTTTCAGGAGAGCGTCTATTTGGAGCCAACTTAGATGAGATCATTAAGGATCTCACCGGTGGAAAAAGCACCTTTTTACCGCAAAATTTTAAAGGTAGAGGAATTCGTCAAAGACGAGGGCCTTCTTTTTCTGCTCACAAGAGGTTTTTTCGTCCAGCGGGTGAAAAAACTAAGTCCTCCAAAGCTCCTGCAGGAGGCGTCAGGGGTCGTTGGTCGGGCAAGCAAAAGCCCGCCCCCTCCAGACCTGAAGATAAACCATCCAAAGCCTGAAGGTGCGCCCCCACCCATAACTGGGGTGGGGGGACGTCTTCGCCGGTTCCCGGATCCATGGCTTTCCAGAATCCCGGACAAATGGGTTTGCGAAGTCATAAAGTCAGGGTACAAGATCGAGTTTCGATCCCTCCCACCGGCGCGATTCTTCCCTTCCAATATCCGACTATCTCCGGATCGTCTAGAAGATCTGCGGAGAGCAGTCACAGATCTACTACAACAAGGAGTGGTAGTCCACGTTCCTTGGACAGAACGGTTTCAAGGGTTTTATTCAAACCTGTTTACAATACCCAGGAAAGAGGGCAAAGTGCGTCCAATTCTGGACTTAAGAGCGCTCAATTCTTTCGTCAACATAAGAAGATTCAGAATGGAGTCCATTCGCACGGTAGCAGCCTTCCTGCATCCAGGGGATGTCCTAGCGTCCATAGACATCAAGGACGCCTATCTTCACATTCCCATTTTCGCAGGACATCAGCGTTTTCTACGCTTTTCCGTAGAGGAGAACCACTATCAGTTTGTGGCGTTACCTTTCGGTCTCGCCACGGCTCCGCGGGTCTTCACAAAGGTGTTGGCCCCTATGTTGGCACTTCTGCGCCAAAGAGGTATATCGATTCTAGGTTACCTAGACGATCTTCTGCTTCATGCAGAATCTCCTCAGACCTTGCTACAAAACATAGAAATTACTATGATTTCTTTACAAGAATTCGGGTGGCTGGTGAACCAGCAAAAGTCATTTCTGGTTCCCACCCAGAGGCTCGAATATCTGGGTCTAATTCTAGACACAGTCAGGACGAGAGTTTTCCTTCCGGTAGGGAAACTTCGAAAGATTCAATCAGCAGTCCAGTTGTTACTGTCCAACAGCTGGTCTTCCCTTCGGACGTGCATGAGGGTTCTGGGGTTGATGGTGGCTTCATTCGAAGCAGTCCCATTTGCCCAGTCCCATACCCAAATTCTTCAGCAAGAGATTCTTCTCAGATGGAATCGGAATCCGGAATCCCTGGACAATCAGATACGATTGAGCAAACAGACCAGAGAGTCTCTGGTTTGGTGGCTTCGGTCTCCAATGCTCAGCCAGGGAAAGTCATTTCTGCCAATATATTGGACGATAGTGACCACGGATGCCAGTCTATCCGGATGGGGAGGAATTCTTGGTCAGTTATCTGTCCAGGGACTTTGGTCCCCGGAAGAATCCAGATTACCGATAAATGTATTGGAACTGAGAGCGATCAGACTTTGTCTGATTCACTGGACCGAGCAGCTTCAGGGCAGCCCGGTTCGGATCCAGTCGGACAATGCCACGGCCGTGGCTTATGTCAATCATCAGGGGGGCACCAAGAGTGTCCGAGCGGCCAAAGAAGTGGCTTGCATTCTTCGCTGGGCGGAACGATTTGTTCCAGCAATCTCTGCGGTGTTCATTCCGGGGGTGGAGAATTGGCAGGCAGATTATCTCAGCCGTCAGACCCTGGATCAGGGGGAATGGTCCCTCCATCCAGACGTTTTCCACCAGTTGTGCCTACGGTGGGGCACCCCGGATGTGGATCTGTTGGCATCACGATTCAACAGGAAAGTTCAGAAATTCGTGGCTCGCTCCCGCGATCCTCTAGCAGAAACCGCAGACGCACTGATCGCCCCGTGGGGGCAATACCAGCTAATATATGCCTTCCCTCCTCTCGCGTTACTGCCAAGACTTCTTCGCAGGGTAGAGGAGGAAGGAATCCCAGTAATCCTGGTAGCTCCGGACTGGCCTCGTCGAGCTTGGTACGCCGACATGGTCAGACTGGTGGCGGACGTCCCATGGAGACTTCCTCTCAGGGAGGATCTACTGTCTCAGGGACCGATCTTCCATCCTGCTTTACGATCGCTGGCTTTAACGGCCTGGCTATTGAGACCCAGGTGCTGAAGGACAAAGGTTTGTCAGCTTCAGTTATTCCTACTCTAGTTGAAGCAAGGAAAGCGACTTCCAGAAAGATTTATCATCGCACATGGAAGTCCTACATTGCATGGTGTGAACCTTTGGGGTTCCGTCCTCGGTCTTATTCGATTAGTCGAATATTGGCTTTTCTGCAACAAGGGGTTGAGCAGAAACTGGCCTTGAGTACTATCAAGGGTCAGGTCTCAGCATTAGCCATCTTCTTTCAGAAGCCTTTGGCTACTCATTCCTTGGTGCGGAATTTCATCCAGGGGGTGCGACATCTGGCTCCGCCAGTGCACGCGCCGTTACCCCCCTGGGATCTTAATTTAGTGTTGTCGGTTCTTCAGAAACCTCCCTTTGAAGATATTAGGGAGATTCCTCTACCCACGTTGTCCCAGAAGGTGGCCTTCTTGGTGGCTATTACTTCTGCACGCAGGGTGTCAGAACTGGCCGCATTATCTTGTCGTTCACCATATCTGGTGGTTCATAGAGATAAGGTGGTTCTTCGTCCGAATCCATCCTTCCTACCAAAAGTAGTTTCAGAATTTCATCTGAATGAAGAAATTGTATTACCTTCCCTGTGTCCTAAGCCCAGTCATCCTCGGGAATTTGCTTTGCACTCCTTGGATGTGGTCCGGGCGATCAGGGTATACTTGAAAACGACAGACTCGTTTCGCAAGACGGATTCACTTTTTGTGATCCCAGATGGACCCAAAAAGGGGTTGCCTGCATCTGCCGCGACCATTTCCAGATGGATCAGACAGACGGTAGTACAGGCTTATTCTATTAAGGGTCGGGAGCCCCCGTTCCCTGTTAAGGCGCACTCCACTCGGGCACTTAGTGCGTCATGGGCCTTTCGCCATCAGGCGTCAGTGGTCCAGGTGTGCAAGGCGGCTACCTGGTCGTCGGTGCATACCTTCTCTAAACATTATAAAGTTGATGTAATGGCATCGTCTGATGCCTCATTTGGCCGCAAGGTTTTGCAGGCCGCAATTTGAGGAGACCAGTGGTCTACCTCGAGGGTTTTTTTCCGTTGGAAAATTTTTTCTTTTAGTCTCATTCTTTGTTTATAATGAGCCTTTAAAACTTCTAGTTTGGCACCGGTTGGGCCTACTAGATTGGATTTGATTTTGTCAATCCCACCCCTCATTTGTGGCACTGCTTCTGGATGTCCCAGCTCTTGAGAATCAAGAAGACTACGTCTGTCAATGAGCGATAGAGAAAAATGGATTTTTGTAAGAACTTACCGTAAAATCCTTTTCTCTTAAGCTCATTGACAGACGTAGTACCCGCCCCTCTATCATTGAGTTGGGTTGGGTTAAATTCTCTGTACTGCTTTAAACAGAACTGATTCCCTGTAGCAGAGAGAGGGAGGATATACCCTCAGGGACTGCCCCCTAGGGTGGAGCCAGAACGTTTTTGTCATTCTGCCTAGTCCTACTCCTGCGGAGACAACATAACCCAGCTCTTGAGAATCAAGAAGACTACGTCTGTCAATGAGCTTAAGAGAAAAGGATTTTACGGTAAGTTCTTACAAAAATCCATTTATCGCAATGTACTTTTTCCCCAATATCGTTCAGCCCTACTGGATCCTTACGGTCTTCCCAGTCTGGCCAGCGATCCGAACCCAGCTGTTAGCTCCGCTCTAGGTTGGCCGCGACATAGCCCCACTGGACGGGGGGGCTGGCGGGCAAGGGAAATACCTCACGAGGATGCCTAGCCCTGGTCACGACACATTAGTAACAGCCAGAGTCGCAGCGCCCCTCTGGCCTGCAGCACCCCCATTCCCGAAATGGGACGGTGGACTGCCAGGAGTGGTGCCCGCTCAGTTCCCATGTGTGGTGAGTAGTGTCTCCCTCTCCTTTAGGGAAATATTGGGGTGGACGCGGGCCCTTCCTCGGGTTGGTAGGCCTCTTCTGTGTCCTTCCTTCCCTCATGGTCCCCCCCCCCCCCAACTAACAGGGTTCCCCTGCACAGCTTGCCCTCACCTACCCCCCTTTGTCCCCCCTCGGGGTGCACGGGCTGTTGTGATGTATGGGGTATCATATGGTGATGAGCGTGAGGGGGGTGGGAGCGCGCACTGGCGGCTCACATTCACATGATCCTGCGGTGAATGGCTGCGTGGGGGTCCCTGTGGAGGCCCCCCTGGTGGACTTACAGGTACCTGAGGGGCTGGTCTAGGATCCTGGGTGTCACACTGCGCCGCATGGTGCCGCCATTCTGTTGTGGATCGCTGTTATGCAGCCTCGCCGGCCATGTTTTTGGAGTTTCCAATTGAAGTCTATGCGGTGCCCATTTTCTTGTAGCCTGTTGAGCGGTAATGCAGCGGCGGGCCTCTAGTGGCCGTGACAGTGCTTCCTCTTCCTTTCTGATCGCAGCATGGCAAGCAGCTTGGCGCTCTGTATCCTGCTCTGAGTAGGTGGTGGCAAGTCCCTGCGGGTATACAACTCCCTTTTCTGCCTTGGCAGCACGGCTGGTGCGCTGGGACTTGCAGTGCCACAGCGGTAGCAGTGTGAGGGGGGTGGGGGTTTGTAACAATTCTTTGGACGGGGATGGGCATTCTCCCCAGCTGAGCTTTTGTGTTCTGACGGGGACTGCCTTTGGCTGCCAGCACTGATCAGATGCTGGTTTTTCAGCATGCTCATTTGACAGAAGTCTGCTGTAAGACCATCTTCTGTTGGACAGGGTGCTACACACAGTCCGAAAGTCAGACGGTTCTTGCAGAACTGACCGTTTTCAGCCTGTGTGTACCCATCCTTGGTGTTGGGGAAAGGTCAAAGGTTAAAAATATGGGTTAGTTGAGGTTTAGGTTTTGGTTAAGAATAAATGTGAATGTTATGGTCCGCCTAACCACTTCCCGCCCGCCCTATTGGCCATTGACGTCGGAAAAGTGGTTGCATTATCCTGAACGGACGTCGTATGACGGGGGGGGGGGGGCGCGCAGAGCGGCGATCGGTGATGCGAGGTGTCAGTCTGACTCCCCGCATCTCCAATCACGACTGGTCACATAGTAAACAGGAAGAGCCGTTGATCGGCTTTCCTCAGTACGTGCCTGATAGGCACGAGTAAAGGAACGCTGATCGGCGGCTCCCATGACAGGGGGGGGGATCGGCACTGGTAATCAGATCATTGATTACCAGTGCAGACCCTCGGGGGGGGGGGGGTGCCACTAGAACCACCAGAGATGCCCACCCATGACCAGAGGGATGCCCACTATGGCCACCAGGGATGGCAATCAGGGCTCAGGGAGCCCCTCATTGCCCTCCCCATCAGTGCTGCCCACCAGTGCCCATCATTGCCATCTATCAGTGCTGCCCACCAGTGCCCATTATTGCCCACCAGTGCAGCCTATCAGTGCCCATTACTGCCTATCAGTGCCGCCTATCAGTGCCCACCGATGCTGCATATCAGTGCCACCCCATCAGTGCCTCCTCATCAGTGCAGTCTCATCAGTGCTCATCAGTGCAGTAAAAAAACTATTTATTTACAAAATTGTATAACATAAACGAAAAATGTTTTTTTTTTTTCAAAGTTTTCGGTCTTTCTTTTTATTTGTTTAGCAAAAAATAAAAAACCTTGCGGTGATCAAATACCACCAAAAGAAAGCTCTATTTGTGGGGGGAAAATGACATAAATTTGGTTTAGGTAGAGTATTGCATGACTGCGCAATCGTCATTCAAAATGCAACAGCGCTAAAAGGTGAAAATTGGCCTGGGCAGGAAGGGGGTGAAAGTGCCCTGTATTGAAGTGGTTAAAGAAGAATGCCAGGTATAGAACTTTTTACATAGTTTCATTGGTCAAGCTTCAACCAGTATAACTATGCTTATACCTTTGCTGTGGGATCCTTTTAGAAGCTGAAAATCACAGTAGTAGGCACTGCTACTCCAATGATCTTCCCTAGCTTGCGGGTCCCATGCAGCTCAGGGCAGGGGGGCAGGAGGAGAGTCTGGCGCTTTGAGGTGGGGGTGCCACATGAAGATTTTTTTTTTTTTTCGTTACAAGCTGACAGGAGTAGTGACAGCAGCATCACTATTTCTGTCAGCTTAGTGGGAGAACTGACGAGCCAAATCTGGAGAGCAGCAGAGAGACCTGAGAGGAGGTGTGGGCTGTGCGCTCCCTCTCTTCAGCAGCTCTTCCTGCCACTGTAGTGCTCCTGCATCAGGACTGTCTGATTTGGGACTGTGCAGGATTTGCTTACCCAGCCCATCTCCTCCCAGCAATGAATGTGGATAGGAGGCGGGTAAGCAAATGCTGTGTAGTCCTGTCTTGACAGCCAGTGGTGTCCCCGAGCCGTGAAATAATCCTGCAACAGCTGGCATTTCTCAGGATTTGTGCTAGGAGGGGGGATTTGGTGGGTGATATTTGTGTTGGGGAGGATTAGTGCTTGGAGGGGAAATTTAGAGGGGGATTTTTGCTCAGGGGGAAATTTGACTGAAAGATTTGTGCTGGGGGGGGGGGGGTAATTGGTGCCTGTGGGTAAATTTAGGGGGAGGATTTGTGCTAGTAAGAATGATTGATGGGGAGGGGGGGGTTATTTTTATGAGGGGAAATTTGGAGGGGTGCAGTTTGACATCTTTGCCCCCTGGGCACTAGATTACCTTTTTCCGGCACTGCCCACGGGTATGACACATGCATTCACATTTGGTCTAAGCTGGAGCGATGTAGCTCAGTAAAATCAGCTATACCTGGAATTCTTCCTTCAAGATGACCTCTATCTTTCCTGCCACCTTTCCTGTATGTACAATGTGATTTTTTTTTTTTAACATTATGCATTCAGGCTCTTTTGATGTCACAGGTCATATTCCTTTTCAGTCTCAGAAGTGATGGTTGACAGTCATTTCTTCTTGACTAAGCAGCACTCGCATAATGAAGGCAAGCCTATGACAGCCTGGGATCACCAGAAGTAGTTTGAATAATGCTGAACATCATTTAACTCCGAAAGACTGGTCAACTCCAGGGTAGCTTAAAAAATCCTCACGTTAAGATTTAGGTTAAAGGTTAGGTATCCAAGATATGTGGAGGAACCCTAAATTTTTTTTCCCTTGTTTTCAGGGCCAACTACCAATTGTGCCAGTACCAGGTTCTGTACACCAAAAAACTGCATATTGAATATATCCAGTTTTGATTTCTGCACATTTTGGAAACCCTGTTCGTCTCCACATTTAAAATTCCACAAACTAAATAGGCTAGTAATGGTATCTTTTGTTTTTTTTTCTTTGTAGCTTTCCTTTACAGCTGGAGAATGGGCAGACCGTGGAAAGAACAGTTGCTCAGTACTTTAGAGAAAAGTATAATCTCCAGCTGAAGTATCCTCATTTGCCCTGTCTGCAAGTTGGACAGGAACAGAAACACACATACCTGCCTCTAGAAGTAAGGACCATCTGCTTATATACTTTATCTAACACTAGTGTGTGTACATGATATCTTTGTGTCCTTTTTATTAATTGCATAAAATCTTTTGTTTGTTCAATTCATTTGACTATGACAGTCTATAAATTTGCTTCAAAAATGTTTTTATAACTTTATATTTATTAGTGTTGTGTGTATGATGCTGTTACATAAAATGTTATGTTGGAATTGTCAGGGTTTTTTTTTCACACTTCAATATTCCGGTTTGTGGTAATGCGGGTTGTGTCACAAGTTAACATGTGTTGCATTTAGGCAGCCCATTCCTTATGAATGAGCTTTCAACAGGAGAATGGAGAAAAATGGACAATGCATCATTTGCTAATGTGCAATAATTTTGATTGGTAAGGTGCGTTTTGACCCTAAAACTTTACCATAGTTTAAATGGAACATAATCCATTATTTTTTTCTTAACTTCTAGTTAAAAAGAAATTCTAGGTATGGATATTACTCACATTGGTCCATCTTGGGCCACTGCACTATGCATATACCGTACCTAGCCAATCCCCCAGGGAACTGGAAATCACTGAAGTGGAGACCGCTACTCCAGTGGTCTCCTCTTGTTTCCAGGGTCCGTGCCGAGTGACATCCCTGCTGCATTCTGAACACAGGAGGCTGGCCGATTGGCAAGGGCACCATTCAAAGAATGCTTTGCCATTTCTGAATAAATGCAAAGCGATCTCTGATTAGACGAGGTGGAGAACATGACTTCAAACGCTACCTCTCAACCTCTTCTTCTCAAAAATGCTTTGCATTCATTCAGAAAATGCAAAACATAATCTGAATGGCATCCATGCTAACAGGCCAACCTCCTGTGTTCACAATGCAGAGGGTCAGCTGCTCAGCACGGGACATGGAGGAAAATGGAGATTACTGGAGCAGCAGCGTCTACTTCAGTGATTTCTATCTTCTAAGGGGATGGCCAGCAATGGTATATGCATTTGCTGGACCAATGTAACTTTTTGTATTAAACATCTTTACTTAGAATTCATCTTTTATTTCAGACCGGAGGATTTGGCTGCTCAATGACCAGGCCCTATTTTGCGATTGCGCGGTCGTGCGATGATGTACCCAAACGATATTGATGTCCTTTTTTTCCCACAAATAGAGCTTTCTTTTGGTGGTATTTGATCACCGCAAGGTTTTTTATTTTTTGCGCTATAAACAAAAAAACAGCGACAATTATGAAAAAAAAAAACGCAATATTTTTCACATTCTTTTATATGAAATTCTCAAAAAAAATGTAAAAATCTAAATTTTTTAACATTCTAGGCCAATTTTTCTGCTACATATTTTTGGGGAAAAAAATCGCAATTAGCGTATTTTGAATGGTGTGCGCAAAAGTTATTGTGTTTACTAACTATGGGAAAGATTTATGCCATTTTTTTTTATTGCTTTTTTTTTTTTTTTTTTTTTACTAGTAATGGCGGCAATCTGCAATTTTTTGCAGGACTGCGACATTGCGGCGGACAGATCGGACCCCTAACTGACATTTCTGATACTTTTGGGGGTACCAGTGACGTTAATACAGTAATCAGTGCTAAAAATATGCACTGTTACTGTAAAAATGACACTGGCAGGGAAGGGGTTAACAGTATTGGTGATGAAGGGGTTAAATGTGACCCTAGGGGCATGATTCTAACTGTGGGGGGGTGTGGCTTGTGAAGTCATCACAGAGACATGTGTATATATATAATATAATCTATATAGCAGGATCACATGACATCTGTGATCACTTCAGGGAGAAGTACGGACGGCTGTGTTAACATCAGCTGTCCGTCTTTCTTTGTCAGTGGCAGGAGATCGCGAGTGGCCGGCAGCCATCGGAGCCGTCTGTCACACGCACTATCTTCCCCACTGACGAGCGGGAGCGCGCCTCCGGCGGCACGCGACCGCCCAGATGAGCGTTGTACATGTACGGAACTTTGCCTGGGAGAGCCAGCCTGCCGCAGTACATCTGCGGCGGCTGGACGTAAAGTGGTTAAGCAAAAAAATATTTGTACTAATATATTTTCAAAATAAACTATAGGACGTATATATGCAGGTGGCCTTTTATTATGTTGCTGAAAAGTGGGTAAAGCCATATTCAGTTGAAATAGGGTCCTTTCACAAGGCCGCTCCGTGTGAAAGGTCCGCTGCGGGACTTTTTTTTTTCCCACGGAGCGGATGACATTTCTGTCATCCGCTCCGTGTGCCCGCATATCATCTTATCCGTTTGCGGATGATATGCGGACATAATATAGGTATATGGCACTGTGGATGTCAGCGGATGACACCGCTGACATCCGATTTTCCTTCCTTTCCGTTTTTTACACGGAAGAAAAAATGGGGTTCTGTTCTATTCGTAAAAACGGAACAGAACTGAAAGGAGGAAAATCGGGTGTCAGCGGATGGTATTGCGCTGACATCCGCAGTGCCATTCACTTACATTATGTCCGCAAATCATCCGCAAACGGATGGGATGATTTGCGGACACACGGAGCGGCCGTGTGAAAGGACCCATAGATTTTTTTTTTTTTGCTGGTCACTAGGACTTTCTCCAGTAGATCTATTCCTTCAAACGTTAGAGAAAAAGCATTTGACAAGCGTTATCTTTAAAGTTTTTTTTTTTTTTTTTTTTTTTTTTTTTTTTTTTTTTACAAGACCCTAAAGTAGTATTAAACCCTCAGTGTTTTCATGCTTAACACAATAAAATAAACATTGTGTAATCAAAAAGTGCTGCGCCACTCAAACACTGGTGTATATTAAATAAATAAAATTAATTAATCAATGTGATATTAAAATGCATAAATATTGTGAAAGTTCATTAATACAGTGAAAAAAGTCCCATAATTCATAAATTGAGTCCCAATAAGGTGCAAACATACTCAACAGACCCAATAAGGTGCAAAACTGAAAATCGAATCCAAAATGCAAAAGTGCCAGTGCCTCGAAGAGCAATCCAGTATCTGTGCACACCTTCACCCACTATTGGATGGCTGCTCACCTCAATTTCTGACCCAATGGGTCAGAACTAGCGGTTCCCTTATCGGCATGTATTCCTGTAGATAATAGTCGATATGTTCTTCAATAGTTGACAATCTTTCAGTCCTATTTAAGCTCAGGTAAATCCCAGGGAGAGGCAAGAAAGAAGGACACATCTAATGCTCTCTGTATAACATCTTAAAAGAAGCAATGTAAAAGATACACTTACATTAGCGAGCACAATCAACTGTGCAGGCTATAACAGACCATCCGCTCTGTCTCCATGTCTCAATCTCCATGGGATTTACCTAAGCTTAAATAGGACTGAGAGATCATCAGCTATTGGAGAACATATTGACCATTATCTACAGGAATACATCCTGATAAGGGACCTGCTAGTTCTTACCCATTGGTAACACATGGGTTAGAATTTGAGGTGAGCAGCCATCCAATAGTGTGTGAAGGTGTGCACAGATACTGGATTGATCTGGCACTTTTCCATTTTGGATTGTCTTTTCAGTTTTGCACGAGTTTGTTTGCACCTTATTGGGATTCAATTTATGAATTATGGGACTTTTTTCACTATATTTATGCATTTTAATATCACATTGATAAATTAATGTATTATATTTATTTAACATACACCAGTGTTATAGTGGCACAGCACCTTTTTGATTACACATTTGAATATTGTATGCAGTGAAAACATACTTGGTGATACTTGGTGATAGCTGCCGCTTATTCTATATTTTATATGTGTATATATATATATATATATATATATATATAATCATTTTTAATTTATTGATCACTTGGTTGTGCTGATTTTCTTTTTCAGTCTGTTAGTTTGGAAAAGGGAGAGGGGAGGAGCAGGGGAGCGTCTTGTCATCCTAGCATCTGGGGCTCTGTGTTTCTGTTGATACACAGAGTGTAGGGTGACACAACTCTCATCCATGCTTTCAAAGGTGGCTCCATTGGACACTGCAAGAGAAATGAGTCACCCTGAGACAGGAAACCTAGGGCAGCAATCATGGCATCATCCTATCCTGCCAATAATCCTTACTTAAGTTCTTAACAAAACAGAGGGTTTGAAATTGGAACAAAAGCTACCATCTTTGACTCTGATCTTCATCTGCCATGGAGCTGCACATGTGATCAGTTATGACGCCAGCTATTTGATGGCTTGACAGTGCAGTTCAGAGCATAAAGCAGCTGTAACCATTTATAGTTCATGGCATGCCTTGAATGTAACTGTTTTGATAGTTCCGCTTTACAGTGGAACTAAACACTTTGATTTAACTGTTAAAAAAAAAACAGTTACTGCAACTGTTACATTTGCTTGTGCTCTCACCTGTCGTGGAAATTAATAGGGCTTGGAGCATAAAAACCCGCTTCAGTGCGCTCAAGATTATTACGCACCAAGCTCCACTAATAGCTTGTACTGAAAAGTACAATTGTACCGCTCTTTTGCATAAGGATTTTCCAAGCGATCGGTGACAAAGAAAGGAACAGACGCGCTGGGTCATTTCGATGCCATCTGCCAGGTCTCTCTCCGGATATGTATGTGTGTGCATGCGTGTGTGTGGGTAAGAGCAAGTGTTTTTTGTTGTAAGAGTTTCTGTGTGTCTGCATGGATGAAATGGCTGTGTGTGTGTGAGCCTTCCTGTGTCTTCTTCTGTGTGTCTCAGGGCAGGGCTTGGTTTATTTACAGCAAGTGAACAAAAGGGAGTTACAGGGAGTGGCTTCACAACCACCAATCAGTACAATGGGCAGTGCTTATGTAAAAACACAGCCATGTGCAGAGATGAGCAGAAATGGCTGCCATCTTATCACTAACAAGTCTTTCCTGCAATGACAGTTAAAGCAATAATCACTGTGAACAGCGATTATCGGTAAAACCGACACTGGGAGACATTATGACTATTTAACTAAAGAAATGTCTATCAAAATTTCCACAACACACCCAAACGTGTCAAACAATCAAATGGCTGGTGCTATGACTATAACTGATCACATGTACAGCATCATGGCAGTTAAAAGATCAAACAGAGGCTAAGGTTGCATCTTCCTTTGCTGAAACCGATAGGGTTTAGTCCTGCTTTAAAGCCCAACTGATCTCTAACTTTATATTAGCTAAATACATTCCAGGTGTATCAAATCAAAATGTGTGCAAAATCCTTCTTGTCATGTCGCAGGATGGGACTCTTGTACTTAACGGGGAAGCAGCGATCATTTTGTTAGAACATTCAGCGAATGAAGGGTTTAAACAACTGAAGCCATGAGCTTGTTAAGCCCTGTACACACGCACAGATTGTTGGCCGACCAATCGGCTGTCTTTTGTCCAGTATTGTTTGTTGGTTGAAATGTGCTCTAGACTTGCACTGGACTTTTGTTGGCCAACAAAAACCAACTTCAGAAGTGATGTCATGTGATGGTTGACTTTCCCTGTGTTTTTTCTTCTCTGAGCATGCCCAGTCTTGCTCATCTGATTCTTGTCTGCCGAAATCTGTACTGACTGAGGAACAATCGGCCGTTCTGTTGTTGGCCAACAAAAATTTTAGAGCATGCACACCAGATTTTTTTCGGCCTAAAAGTCGCAGTTGGTTGTCGGAAGCATCATACTAACAAGCCTACAATCGGCCGATCGGACGTTGGCCGACAATTTACGGCCTACAATCTGTGCGTGTGTTCAGGGCTTTACTGTTTTGTTCAGCTAGCTCCCGGCTGTCATGTAAAAGTATAGCTACCCTTAACCCAGACTGACATTTCTGCTTTCCAATGGTATCTCTGTTCCTACCTCAGGGAGGAACTGGACTTCAGATTGATGTCTGCAGCTGCAGGCATCACCGGGGTACCTTTTTTTTTTTTTTTTTTAGAGCCAGCATTCGGCTCTCTTGTAAAAGCAATCTTAGCGGCAAACTAGACTGCTTTTACAGGCATCAGGAGGGGACGCCAAGCGACCAGCTGGTGTGTCCAAAAGCTGGTCGGAAAGCCGAACAAAGCCAGGATTGGCTGTGATCTGCTCTCTGCTGTGGTAACCCGGAAGCGATCACCTGACATCAATTTCGGTTTACTCAGATCTCAGCGTTGCCATTTTTAAAAAATCAAAAGCATTAGAAAACACTGATCTTGGCGTTTTGAATGCTTTTAAGGGCAGAAGAAGGATTTGGATTCCTTGTGACAGCAGTAAAAGTGATGCAAACAAAAAGAATTAAAGCAACAGTGTTAAAATAAATAATAAAAATTAAAGGTGAGGTATCACCATGAGCATATGAGTGATGCCTATTACTGGGTGAGACTTTATCCCCAGTGGTAGACTATCATAGCACCAGAGAGCGCTTTTCAACAGAATGTCTGTTTGAGCCTGCTCCAACTGTGTCCACTGTTTAGACTTGTGGTTACGACACCAGTCGATGAACCTGCTAAGATGAGATGCCTGGTAATATTGCCAAATGTTGGGAAGTGCCAGTCCTCCAGAAAGCTTAGGTAGAGTAAGCAAATGGCGGTGTTTCTTGTATACCCAGTTGAAACCTAGGAAGAGGGCATGTATCTGTTTAAAGAACTGAGAGGGTATTTTTATCGGTAAGGCTTGAAAAAGGTATAAGTATTTTGGAAGGATACACATTTTTAGTAGATTGCACCTACCAAACCAGGAATGCAGGCCTTTATGCCAGGTTTCAAGCAGTGAGCGGGTTTTGGACAAAAGAGATGGGAAGTTGAGAGTGTACATGTGGGAAAGTTTAGAGGGGATGTGGGTACCCAGATATTTTAAGGCCACGTCTGTCCATATGAATTTAAAGCTTCGTTTCAAGATTGATAAGAGGGCCGATGGTATACCGACTCCCATGGACTCCAATTTACCAAAATTTATTTTCAAGTTGGAGAGTGCTCCGTAAGTCTCAAATTCCCGAAAGAAGGTTAGAAAGTGAGACTGGGGTTCTTTAATGAAAAAAGTAAGTCATCTGCATACACCAAGGTTTTGTACTGTGTATTGCCAACAGGTATGCCCTGAATGTCCTGATTCAGACGGATTTTAAAGAGGAACGGTTCAAGAGAAAGAGCAAAGAGAAGAGGGGATAAATGACAACCTTGTCTTGTTCATTGGTTATAGTGAAAGGGTCAGATAGAAGACCGTTGGTTTTGACCTGGGCCATCGGGTTGGAGTAAATTGAAGTGATCCATTGTAACATAGTTTCCCCTAAGCCTACGTGTCTGGGTACTGCGAACATGAATTTCCAATTTACTCAGTCGAACGCCTTCTCCGCGTCCGTCCCCAGAAATACACAGGGCGTTTTAGTCATGTTGGCAATATGGATCAAGTTAAGTACTTTAGTTGTATTCTCTCTAGCTTCTCCAGTTTGAATGAATCTGACTTGGTCTAGATGGACTAGAGAAGGCAGGAGTTGCACCAGACGGGTTGCTAAAATCTTAGTGAATAACTTCAGGTCGATATTAAGGGAGATGGGCCTGTAGCTACCGCAAGAAGAAGAATCTTTCCCTTCCTTGGGGGTGATGGTGATATGGGCTTTTAGAATTTCCCTGGAGAAGACCTTGTTGGATCCCACTGCATTAAAGAGTTTTACGAATTGTGGACCGAAGGTCGGGAAGAGGGCCTTATAATATTGAAGGGTGAAGCCGTCTGGACCTGGGGCTTTACCCAGCTTCATCTGGTTTAGAGTCCGTTGGAGTTCCGTTAACATAATGGGGGCGTCTAGCTCTGTTAGAATCTCAGAGGGGAGGGTAGGTAGATGGGACAAGGCAATGTATTCATCTATGAGGTCCTGGGAAGGAGAGTGTTCTGGGGGGTGGTATAAAGAATAAGTCTCTGAACACCTGTACGAATTGTTTAGAAAGTGTTATCTTTTGGTTTTTTGATGTCAGGATGTGGGGGATATATGATGTTTGTTCTCTGACCGCTCTAGCCAGAACTTTGCCACATTTGTCCCCCAATTCATAATCCACCCTGCAGCATTTTTGTAGAGCTGCCTTAGCTCTGTATAGTTATAGGTCAGTAATTTGTTTTCGGAGGGAGGAGATTTCTGATTCTAATAGAAGTGGGGGCATGTTTGTTTTGGGCTTCTTTCCTATATAGTTCGGCAAGTAGTGACGTAAGCCTTCGTTCGCGTTCTTTTTTAATTCTCGCTCCGTATTTGATAAGAATACCCCTGGCAATCATTTTATGTGCCTCTCAAAGAATACCCGGGTCGCACTCTGGCTGGTCATTCATTTGGAAATAAACGTGGAGTTCCCGAGAGACCTCCTCAAGTACCTCCGGCATCTGAAGAAGACTTTCATTAAGTCTCCAGAAGCAAACCCCGGGAGCGTTAACATCCGAGGAGTAGGACAAAAATATGGGGGCATGATTGGACCAGGTTATGTCTCCAATTGAAGTGTCTTGTACCGCATGGAGTTGTCTATGTGGGATTAGAAAGTAGACTATTCTAAAGTAGACTTTGTGAAGAGGGGAAAAGAAGGTGTAGTCTCTCTCTCCCAAGTGTTGCAGTCGCCAAACCTCAACAAACTAGGCTTTATGGAGCGTCTGTGCAATTTGTTTGTTAACACTACACGGTTGTTCTCTGCAACATTATAAAATACCTTTTCAATATGCATTGTCTGTTGCTTTATCACTCGATCAAGTAGATATGTTTCTGTTGTGTGTTCCTAGGTCTGTAACATTGTAGCTGGCCAACGATGTATTAAGAAGCTGACTGACAATCAGACATCCACTATGATCAAAGCAACAGCTCGTTCTGCCCCAGACAGACAGGAGGAGATCAGCAGGCTGGTGAGTTAATCAAATTTAGCCACGTAAAAGGAGCTAGATTTGTTTTGGGTTCATTTTATTTTATTTTATTTTAATTATTTATTTTTTAGGTTGTTTATCTGTTTTTGTGCTTTTTAGTTTTAAAAAATATACTGCAGATAAATATCTGACAAAGTGTTTTTTTTTTCCCTCATCCTTTCTAGAAAAACGAATGCATTTTTTGTCTGGAACTTGGTTTAGAACGAACTATGGTAGAGAGTGATTAGGTTCCCCTAACGCATTTCCGGCGGGCGGAGTGAAATGTGTTGGGGGTGTGGCCTGCTGGGGATCCAGGGTGAGACTGCCATTCACTATCATACAGCAGATTTTGACTTGATGTACGGCTCCCGAGACACCCTCTACTATTGGCTGGCGCATAGCAAGCTCCCTTCCAGGCCAGAGCTAACAGCGGTTGGCACATAACTTCATTCTCATAGAGCCTGAGCGCCACACACACATTGATTCGCAGTTCAAACTAACTCTTTCGTTCATTGACGGACACGGCTCCATATCTTTTTTGACCCTTGGGTTATGCTGCTCTCCATAGAAGTATGAATAGGTGGAAACAAAACTTGACTACGCCCCTAGGGCAGTCCTAGGAGGTATTCTTCCCAATTCCTGCCATTTGGACTTGAGTTTTTTTCTGCCTAGTCAGGAGTAAGGACCTAGTTCCTTGCTGGGATCTGCGGTCCTAGCATTTTTTCTTTTTTAAATGGGTCTTTTTCTTCTTTAATTATTTTCTGTTCCTGTGAGAACTGCATTTAACTGCCAGTGAGCGTGACCCAACTATTAGCTCCATGCTAGGTTGGCCACGACATAGCCCCACTGGACGGGGGCTGGCCGTGGGTGAAACACCTTGCGAGGACGCATAGCCCTAATCAAACTAATGGTCACGGCCAGAGTCGCAGCGTACCTCTGGCCCGTAGTACCCCCATTCCAAGATGGTGCAGTGGACTGTCAGTCCCCCCTCGGGGTGCACGGGCTGTTGTGGTGTATGGGGCCCCCTGGTGGACTACAAGTACCGGTAAGGCTGGTCTGGGTCCTGGGTTCCCGCCATTTTGTTGTGGATGGCTGTATACCATCCCGGGGGCCATGTTTGTATAGTCCGGCAGCCATGTTTTTTGTTTCCCATTGAAGTCAATGTGGCGGCAATTTTCTTGTAGCCTGTGGAGCAGTGATATGGCGGTGGGCCTCTAGGGGCAGTGACTGCACTTCCACTTCCTTTCTTATTGCAGCATGGCATGCAGCTTGGCACTTTGTATCCAGCTCTGAATAGGTAGTGGTGAGTCGCTGCGGTTATACAGCCCTTCCTTCTGCTATACCCACACCGCTGGTGCGCTGGGTCTTGCAATCCCACAGCGGTAGTGGTGTGAGGGGTTTTTTTTTTTTTTTGTTAACCACTTGCCGACCGCCGCACGACTATCTACGGCGGCGGTCAGCCCCTCACAGGCAAAGTGACGTAGGTCTACGTCGCTCGCCTGTGAGGGTTTAGGGAGCGAGCGCGCGCCGCCGGAGGCGCGCTCCCGCTCCCGCGTGGTCACGGACCCCCCCCGCGCGTGTGACCGGCGGACCCGATCGCCGCCGGCCACTCTGCGATCGGCGGGGGAGAGGGAGAAAGTCAGGCAACTTGTGTAAACAAGCTGCCTGTCATTCTCCTCTCTGTATGAGAGATGATCACATGGATCTACTATGTAGATCCATTGATCACTCTGCATACAGTTGAAGCCACAGCCAATCACAGTTAGAATCACGCCCCTAGGGACACACACAGCCCCTCCCTCTCAAATAAAGTTAACCCCTTCACTACCAGTGTATTTTTACAGTAACAGTGCATATATATAGCACTGATTACTGTAGAAATGTCACTGGTAACCCCAAAAGTGTCAAAAATGTCAGTCAAGGGTCCGATCTGTCTGCCGCAATGTCGCAGTACCGCAAAAAAAATCGCAGATCGCCGCCATTACGCGTTAAAAAAAAAAACAACAAAAATGACAAAAATCTTTCCCTTTGTTAGTAAACGCAATAACTTTTGCGCAAACCAATCAAAATACGCTTTTTGCGATTTTTTTTACCAAACATAGGTAGCATAAAACAAATTGGCCGAAAATATTAAAAAATTTTGATTTTTACATTTTTTTGGGGGGAATTTCATATTAAAAAAAGGGAAAAATATTGCTATTTTTGCAAAATTTACGCTCTTTTTTTGTTTATAGCGCGTGATCAAAAAATCGCACAGGTGATCAAATACCGCCAAAAGAAAGCTCTGTTTGTGGGAAAAAAAGGACGCCAAATTCGTTTAGGTACAGCGTCGCACGACCGCGCAATTGTCCGTTAAAGTCACGCAGTGCCGAATCGCAAAATACCCTCTGGTCGTTTAGCAGCCAAATCCTCCGGGGCTTAAGTGGTTAAAAAAAAAAAAAAAATTAAAAGAAACATTTTTTTTCTTTGCATATAAGGATGGCCTCCAAATTAACCATGGAGTCCCTGAAGCAGGTATCACCACCTGACCCACTCTCAGAAGCTGCGGGACCCTCTGGGCCTCTGTCTGCCCTGACGGCCATGACAGCAGTCCTACAGTCACCTTGTGTCAAAAGATTGATATGGCTATTCAAAAGTGGTCTAGCAAGAAGTGCCCCCTGCCTTCACCTGTATCCTCTGCCTCCTCAGATTCTGAGGTGGATTTGGCCACCGCAGACTCGAGTCAGCCCACTGGTTCTGCGCCCACGCACCCTGAGTGCTCCGACAGTGAGAATGGTTCTTCTACTATGGACACGCATGAAAAGGCACTTGTGGAAGCATTGTTTGTATCAGTGCGGGAAACTTTAAAATTGGAGGACACAGCTGATGCTGCGTCGGTTGCGCTGCTGCAAATTGGCACTCGTAGACCATCCAAGTTGACTACGGTGTTTCCTTTTCCTGCCTATTTTGACAAGATTGTCGCTAGTTAGTGGGGGGTCCCTGAAACGCATGGTTTTGAATTGAAAAGCATTTCGCTAGGAGATATCCCTTTGAGGAGTCTCTTTTGAAGAAGCTGACGGTTCCACTAGCGGTGGACTCTCAGGTTTCCAGAATAAATAAGGCCATGCTTCTTCCGGTTGAGAATTCCCCGTCTTTTAAGAACCCTGTGGACAAGAGACCTGAGGCTGTGGGCTTATACCTTTTTCATCGTGGCGCATTCAATTTTGAGGCCGGTGTTTGCTTTCACCTTGGTCTCTCAGACCTTAACGGAATGGGCAAAACGCCAGGATCTGGAAGGGGGTCAACATCCTCCGGAGCTGGCAGAATAGTTGATACAGGGGCTACAGTATATCTATATATATATATATATAGATATACTGACTGATCTACCCTTTGCGGGAGACCGTTTGTTTTGTGCTTCTATGGAAGAGATTATTAAAGGTCTTATGGGAGGTAAGAGTACTCTGCTTCTACAGGTTGCCAAGAGCAAAGGGCCTCGTTGTAAACACGATCCTTTTTTCTCGGCTCACAAACGGCCCTTTTGTTCTGCGGGCTCACAGGACAAGGGACAAAAGTGCACCTGTCACTTTGCGGGGGGTTCCAAGAGGCCCTGGGCTGGTAAGTCAAAAGCGGCTTCCACAGGAAAGCTCTCCTGCCTGAAGGGGCACCCGTATCTCGCGTGGTGGGACATCTTTACTTCTTTCTAAACCCCTGGACCTCTCTTTCAGGACAAATGGATCCACGAGTTGATTCGGTCCGGTTACAAGATCGAGTTTCATCCTTGCCTCCAGCAAGGTTCTTTCCTTCCAACTTGCGCCTGTCCCGGGTCCGCTGCAGGGCCTTTACGGGGCAGTGATGGATCTGCTGTCACGGAGTAATCGTCCCGATTCCAGAGTTGGAACGTTTTCAGGAATTTTATTCAAATCTTTTTACTGTTCCCAGGAAGGAAGTTGAGGTCCATCTGATCCCAAGGTCCTGAATCGCTTTGTGTGGGTTCAGAAATTTTGGATGGAGTCCATTCCCGTGGTGGTGGCATCCCTTCATCAAGGGAATTTTCTGGCCTCTCTCGATATCAAGGACACTTACCTTCATGTCCCAATATATGTAGGGCATCAGCGTTTTCTTCGTTTTGGGAGAGGAACGTTATCAATTTTAGAGGCGTTACGCCTCAGTTACTCGGGTGTTCACAACATTGTTGGCCCTGGTGTTAGCCTTGCTCAGGCAGAGAGGGGTCGTGGTACTGGGGTACCTGGACAATCTACTTCTGCGAGCAGAGTCTCCGTCTGTCTTAAAAGATGATCTGGACATCCCTGTGCGAACTCTGCAAAAGTTCGGCTGGACGATGAATTTTCAGAAATCCGCTCTGACTCCGTCCACCCCCCTGGACTACCTGGGTCTGACTTTGGATTCAGCCTGAGCCAGGGTGTTTCTTCCAGAGGCAAAACTGCTGAAGTTGCAGCATGCGATTCCCCTCCTGTTGTCCAACCATCAGTCATCTCTCAGGACTTGCATGCAAGTGCTGGGCTTGATGGTCTCCACCTTCAAGGCCGTTCCGTTTCCTCAGTTCCATACCAGGCCTCTGCAAAAGGAGGTTCTCGCCAAATGGGACAAGAATACTCTATCTATGGACAATCTGATTCTGTTGAGCCGGGGTGCTAGGGGATCCTTGGTTTGGTGGCTCAGTTTCCCCGCACTTTGACAAGGGAAGTCCTTTCTCCCCCTGTACTGGACAGTGGTTACCAAGGAAGCCAGCCTGTCCGGATGGGGAGGTGTCTTGAGCACGGATTCTGCTTAAGGGATTTGAACTCTGGAGTCTAGTCAGCCGATCAGTATCCTAGAGATTCGGGTGATCAGGCAAAGGAATTCGGGCGATCAGGCTTTGCCTGTCTTTGTGAAGATCGTCTGCCGGGATGCCCGGTAAGAATTCAGTCGGACAATGCCACGGCAGTGGCATATGTCAGTCAAGGGGGCACCAAAAGTGCCTTAGCGGGCAGAGAAGTAGCCGACATTCTAAGGTTGGCAGAATGATATGTTCCAGCTCTCTCACTGTGCACATTCCAGGGTTTTGAAAATTGGCAGGTGGACTACCTCAGTCGACAGGCGTTGGTTCTGGGCGAGTGGTCACTTCACCCGGAAGTGTTTCAACAACTGTCTCCGGTGGGGGACTCCAGATTTGGACCTGTTGGCCTCTCGTCTCAACCAGAAGTTTCACAGGTTTGTGGCAAGATCTCGGGATCCTTTGGTCGCCGACGCTCTGGTGGCCCCTTGGGGTCAGTACCGTCTGATTTACGCTTTTTTCCTCCAATACAGCTTCTGCCGAGGCTTCTGCGCAGAATTGTCGCAGAAGGGATTCCAGTCATTCTGGTTGCTCCAGACTGACCTCGCCAGTCTTGGTACGCAGGCCTTGTAAGGCTGGTTGCCAATGTTCCTTGGAGACTCCCTCTCAGAGAAGATCTCTTGTCTCAAGGACTGATCTTCCATCCTGCTTTACAGTCGCTGGCTTTAACGGCCTGGCGTTGGAAAGCCAGGTACTGAAGGGATAGAGGGTTGTCTGATTCGGTGATTCCTACACTGTTAAAAGCTAGAAAATCTAAAAAGGATTTTGACGCTCATGCTCAATCCTTTCCTGTGGCTCTGATCTTAACCTTTCTCCAATGGGGCATTGATCAGACGTTGGCCTTGAGTACCATTGCCTTGGCAATCTTCTTTCAGTGACCCCTAGCCACGCACTTTTTAGTTTGTATCTTCATTCAGGTGGTTTGACATTTGGCCCCACCTGTACGGTTTAGTGCTTTCGGTTCTCCAGAAACCTCCCTTTGAGAATGTTCGGGAGATTCCCTTGCCTACGTTATCCCAAAAGGTGACATTCTTGGTGGCTATTACTTTGGCCCGCGTACCGGAATTGGCGGCATTATCCTGTCGCAGTTCCTATTTAGTGGTCCATAGGGATAAAGTGGTTCTGCATCCCTGTCCATCATTCCTGCCCAAAGTTGTCTCTGACTCCATTTGAATGAGGACATCGTGTTTGCCTTCCTTGTGTCCCAAGCCGGCTCATCCCTAAGATCTTTCTTTGCATACCTTGGATGTGGTTCGTGCGATTTGGGTGTATCTGGCAGCTACTGAGTCTTTTCAGAGGTCAGACTCACTTTTTGTGGTTACGAACAGACCAAGAAAAAGGCTGGCCGCCTCTTCGGCTGCCATCTCCAGATGAATCAGACAGACGGGGACTCAAGCCTATTCCATTAAAGGTCAGGTTCCACCTTTCCCTTTCACGGCACATTCTACTTGGGCCTGAATGCTTCTTGGGCCTTCTGTCATCAGGCTTCAATATCGCAAGTTTGGAAGGCGGCCACTTGGCCGTCCGTGCATACCTTCACAAAATTCTATAAAGTATGCTTCTTTTGGTCACAAAGTTTTGCAGGCTGCTGTTTAAGAGGGTCTGTTCCTTCTTGGGGGGTGTTTTTTATTTACCCCTTTTATTTTTTAAAAAAAAGGCTCCTGTGACCCGGTTAAGGCCTCCTTAAGGGTGCTTATATTTAGCCTTGTGTTATTTTCCCCACCCATCATTTTCCGTTTGGCACTCCTTTTGTACGTCCCACTAGTTATGATTTATGGAGCGCCATGTCCGTCGATGAACGAAAGAGAAAATTTAATTTTTGTACCTACCGTAAAATCCATTTCTGAGTGTATTGACGGACACAGCACCCATGGGCATAGCCAGGTGTTTTTTTGTTTTGCCTAGTCCTACTCCTGGAGGAGGCAACATAACCCACTAGTTATGATTCATGGAGCGCTGTGTCCGTCGAACACAGAGAAATGGATTTCACGGTAAGTAGAAAAATCCAATTTTTGCCTTAACACCTACTTTAGTTAGATCCTGTCTAAATTTACTCTAGTATGTATGTGTATGTATGCATGTGTGACAGAGACATGCTTTCAAGCTCTTTGAGGGCAGGGAGTACTGTGAATGTATAAATATGTAAATGTACAGTATGTAAAGCTCTGCATGAATTGTTGACATAAAAAAAAACAAAAAAGTAGTAATATTGATAAGACTAGCACTTACACAACACAAGTGGTTTGCTTTCAGGCTTTTTCTGTAAATCTCTCTAATGAGCCATTTCAGCAGTACAGGGAGCAGCCAAGCTGGCCAATAATGGGTAGAATTTCAGATGAAAAATCTTAGGAAAAGAACATTTCTTAATTTTTCTAATCACTAGTGGATCAAATCAACGTTTGTTTTTGACTGCAGTGGTTAGAAAAAGTTTTTAGAACACACAAATTTTAAACAGTGTGTGTTTTTTTTTTTTTTTTTTTTTCGGTAAAGTTTATTCATTCCAAAACCAAATGTTAAAAGCAAATTAAATCTTTTTGAACAACATTCATATGTTCTGAGAAGGTCCTTTCTTATTCTATCCATCTATTGCCAGCTTTGAGGTGTGCAAGGCACTCTTTTGTTGGGGTCTTTTCACATGGGAGTTCTGCCCTGCTCACTGTGCTGATGAGCCTGTCAGAGCCCTGCTCTCCTCTATGGGGAGATGGGATGAAAACGGACCACCTGTCTATTTTCATTCGATCCGCCAGACGGATGGAAAATAGGATCACCACCCGTCTGGATTTCACGGACAGGATCAGATCAGATAGCAGCGGGTGTCAGTGGACATGTCACTGCTGACACCCTCTGCCCCATACGGGTGGATCAGGTTTGCCTGAAAAACTTACAGGCAGAACTGATCAGAAAGCCCGAGTGAAAGGGGCCTTAAGCTGAATACACCCTATATAATCTTCTTTAGATTTTTTTCCTTTAGATTTACCAAAACCATATAATATGAGGTCAAACCTAAACACTTTCAATTTGTATGCAATCAGGCAGGCCCTTGCACTACATAGTTGAAAGTAAAGCCCCGTACACACGAGTAGAAATTCGGCTGGGAAATTTCGTCCGACGACCGATCTGCCGATTTTTGGCTTGTTAGTATGGTGCTTCCGACAACCGACTCCGACTTTTCGGCCGAAAAAATCCTGGTGTGCACTGCAGGCTATATAATTTTTTCGACCGTCAAAACACGTCCGATTTTCGTCTCATTAGTACAGATTTCGATGGGGGAAAATCTTATGAGCAAGACTAGGCATACTCAGAGATGAAAGAACACAAAGAAAGCAATCCAACACATGACATCACTTCTGAATTAGAATTCTGTCGTGCGAGAAAATTCGTGTGCAGTCTAGAGCACATTCCAACCAACAGACACCACTCTGGACAAAAGACGGACGACCGGTCGGCGGAAATTCGTTGCGTGTGTACGAGGCTTTAATCTAAAGGAAATCTACCAACAAAAGTTATATAGTGTGTATCCAGCTTAACTTAGTTATGTTAAAATTTAAGATATTCAGCTCTGCTTTTTTATTTTCAGAGAAGTGTAAATTGATAGGCTGGAAAATGTGAATGGGTTTTTTTATTTTTTACATTTATTCTTTAATTATAAAGAAAAAAAAAAAAAAAAAAAAGAAAGTAAAAGAAAAAAAAAACTGCATCTTTTCACCATGTCAGAAGAGTCTGGTGTCGCCCAGAGTTTTCATCCATGCAGGTTGAGGCGCTTTGGCATGTCTGTTTGGAATGGAGAAAACCTGACTTTGCAGTTTTCCCCAGAATGTGCAAGTCCTGGGGTTCAGAGGCTTTGCACAGACTTGGTAACAGTGTTAATTTCGTCGCCGAAAATATTTTCATCCTAGTTGTCATCAGCTGCATGTTTTTAGTGATGAAAAATAAACAAAAACAGTATTAGAATTAACATGAATAATAAAAAGCAGTGCCCAAAATGATTATGAGAAGCATAAAACAATCTTTAACATATTCTAAAGGATGTGCAATGGTAAAGTCCCAGAGTCCTTATAGAAGCATGCAGAAAGGCAGGATCCAAATCGTCCAACACCCGCTGTGTAGAATGGTAAAGGGGAAAGCACACACCAAGTGGTAATGACAAACTCCTTCCCGGATTTTCTGACCCTCCTTTCACAGAGTGGTCAGAAATAGCCAAGGCAGACACCGTATATGGTATAAGTAGCAGACCCCTTTTATAGCCTTCCACACAAGCGGACTCCAGGACTTAGCAGACAAGCAGATGGATGGATCCACAGTATAGGTGCAAACCAGCCTGAATGTTCCTCTCTCGTATCGGACCGCCACCTCATAGTAATAAATGGGCTGATAGTGTAGTATGTCTTAACAGATTAAAAGTTTATTAAAGTATTGCACTTACGGAGGGCGTGGCCTGGAGCGTGATGGGATAAGTCGCATGTGGTGAGAGCTCCGTCTACCCGATCTCCGCTTTACCCATCCTGATCCGTTATCCTGGACTTTACTCACCTTACCTCGTTCCCTGACTTCTCCTGATTCTCCGGGTACTATGTCTCCGCCTAAAAGAGGCACGACAGCCGGCTCCCAGCTTGACAAATTTCGCCGGCAGGATCCGGCCTTGCCGGCTCAAGATGGCGCCGGCTCCTCCACCCCGTCAGAACCTACGACGGCGGAGACCTCCAGGGTGCTGGAAGCCATCTCCCTATGTCAAAGTACTCTTACCTCCAAGATCGAGGAGGTCAAGATCGACATCTCGTTGATCCAGCAGGACATGTCCGCCTTGCGTGACCGGGTCACGAGGCTGAGACGCGGATCAGTGCGGCTGAAGATATTCTGCATCCCCTGCAGCACTCCGCCGAGGACTTCACACGGCAACTTCAGCAGCTCCATTCCAAGCAGGATGACATGGAGAACCGGTTACGAAGGTGCAACCTTCGGTTTATTGGCCTGCCTGAGCGTGCTGAAGGTACTGATCCGGCTGGATTCCTGGAGGATCTCTTTGTACAGTCCTATGGCCGTGACTTCTTCTCGGTGATGTTTGCGGTGGAGAGGGCCCACCGCATCCCTGCACATCCCCCTCCCCCTGGTGCCCCGGCCCGCACACTCATCGCCAAGTTCCTTAACTTTCGGGATAGGGACAAGATTCTTCGCCTCTCCAGGGGGAACATTCCCTTCCAACAGGGCCATGTCGCTGTATTTCTCTGGGGAGGTTCAGCGCCAACGGGCCCGGTTCCTGGAAGTTAAACGCAGAATGCGAGCTCTCCATCTGAAGTATGCCATGCTTTATCCGGCGCGCCTTCGGGTGGAAATGGATGATCGAGTCCAATTCTTTGAGGACCCTGCCTTGGCCATGGATTGGTTAGATCGGCGTAATGTGGCCCCTGCCTGAAGCCCCTCTCTCTCCCCTGCTGAAGATCTTGGACCTCTTCAATTTTTTTTTGGATTTCCTGCTGAAGAGAAAGGGGGATTCCGAATGGATGTGACTGATGCCTGGTCAGACTATCTCTTTTTTGTGCTCCCCCCATTTCTCTTTTTCGTTTCTTGTACCCTCTAGTACCCCGCTTTTTTCTTGCTGTCACATACCCGGAGATCGTTGATACTGTTGGGAGGGTGGACTTTTTTCTTTTTTCCCTCCCTCTCTTCATTCTGGGAACTGTACATCTCTTGTTACCGTAATCGCTGTTTTTTGGGTAGCATTGTTTAGCTCTACTGGACCTACTGTGCGATCCTGTTCCTTTTGGAATGGGGCTTGTTCTCTCTCCACGTTACTCAGTGAGACTTTCGCCCCCGAATACTGCTGTTGGATTTTTTATGCTATTCCCATTTTTACTCCTGATTGTCTTTTTCATTTTTATAAGCTATCCGTGTGAATGTGGAAATGACCGAAGTGTAGCGCCCCGGTCCTCACCTGTCCCCCGCCGTGGGGCTCGGGTGGGGTGCCGGCGAATTGACTTGTGTGTTACTTTTTCATTATCTGTTCTGTTTGGGTATTATGCTCGCACATGTTGGGGGTGGTGCAGAGCCGGGTGGGATTGGGTTTTCTGTTTTTTATGTTTCTGTACTGCCATGGGGTCCCCATATGTTGTTTTTCTGTGCCTCTTGCCTAACCTTGCCCCTCGGGGCTTTGTATGTTGCCAGTGTGTCTTATGTCCTATCTACCATGCTAATTTGGGGGATTCCCCCCTGCTACTGAATGTGTCTGCTGCTATAGGTACTTTACTTTTTCTATGCCATCTTTAACCTTTTTGACGTGGAACGTCCGAGGTCTTGGGGATAGAGTGAAGCGCACGGCTGTTTTTTCCTAGTGCGCTGACGTGATTGTACTGGTCGAGACTCGCGCTGCTGGATCCATGCAGCGAGCGCTGCGGCGCCCCTGGATCGGCTGGGCGTTTCACTCTACTCACACCACCTTCTCCAGAGGGGTCTCAGTATTGGTGGCCAAGTTGGTACAGTTCACCGTTCATGAGGTCGAGCTGGACCCTCAGGGCCGATATGTCTTTTTACGGACTGTTATTGATAATTCACCTGTGTTGCTTCTGGCATGGTACATCCCGCCCCCCTATTGCTCAAGTGTCCTCACAGAGGGGTTTTCCTACATGTCTCGACACCCGACTATCCCAGCCGTATGGCTTGGTGATTTTAATGCTGTGCTGAACCCGGGCCTGGACAGGCTTGGGCAACCCGGGAGTGCCCCTCTTCCCCTTCAAGATACCCGCTTTGCCCGTTTATTGTCAGATTTTGCACTGGTTGACACTTGGAGACACCTTTACCCTGCCCGCAGGGCGTATTCTTGTTTCTCGTCTACTCACTCGTCCATGTCCCGCATTGATCTCATTCTAGTTTCCCGCCACCTCCTCCCCAGGCTGCAGGGTGCATTTTTCTGTCCACGCATATTGTCTGACCATGCCCCGTATTGTGTTACTCTCTGTAGGATGGTAGTACCACCCATGGTGACTTGGAAGCTTAACCCCTTCTGGCTGACTATTTTGACGAGTATTGCCAAACTGGCGGATGAGTGGCAGTTCTACTTTACCTCTAATGTGGGCTCGGCCTCTCCCAGGCATGTCTGGGACATGTTAAAATGACACGATAGGCGTCTACTCAGCGAGCATATTAACAGGCATAAACGGGGGGCCGAGGCTTCCTATGCTCAGGCTCTGACTCGGCTTAACGAGCTGGAGGTTGACTATGCGGGGGCCCCCTCCCCTGCTGGCTTAGCTGATATCAGACTGCAAACTCGAGTTACTGACCAATTGTGTTACGAGCGGGCCAAGCGTCGCATGTTTTTTGCGAAGCAGCGGTTTTTCGAGCATGGGGAACGCCCGGGTAGATTATTGGCGTATCTTGCACACCTTGACTCTCGACCCCCTGTTGTGGTTTCGCTCCTTTCCCCTTCGGGGGACTTGGTGTCGGAACCGGCGGCAGTGGCGGGGGAGTTTGTCGCGTTCTTTTCGGATGTTTACAAGACTAGGGCGACCTATTCTGATTTGGAGCTCCGGACGTTTCTTGACCAGTTTTCCTTTCCTACATTGACTGATGAACAAATTAAAACCCTGGAAGCTCCCATTACAGAAACAGATATAGCTACTGCGATTTCCCTTTTTGCCCGCTCTAAGGCCCCGGGGTCGGATGGCTTGCCAGTTGAATTCTACCAAACCTTCTCTGAGGTCTTGGTCCCTAGGCTTCTCGAGGTTTACCGGGCGGCCTTTGAGGCAGGTGCTCTCCCGGATTCTATGACGGAGGCACTTATTGTGCTAATTCCTAAACCAGGTAAGGATCCTCACCAGCCGGGCTCATACAGGCCGATTTCTCTTTGTTGCAAATAGATGTCAAGATACTAGCAAAAGTACTGGCTCTGCGTCTGAACAAGGTGATCCTCTCGCTTGTTCACGCGGATCAAACTGGGTTCATGCCTGCGAACAATACCGCGTTTAACACCAGGCGTTTGCATATGAACATCCAGGCGTCCCATTCGCAGGTTGGCACCAGGGTGGTAGTTTCGTTGGATGCAGCCAAGGCGTTCGACTCGGTGGAATGGCCCTACCTGTGGCAATGCCTACGCTGTTTCGGCTTCGGCCCTAATTTTGTTAAATGGCTTTCCATTCTCTACACTTCCCCGAGAGCGAGGGTGGTAGTGAATGGTTGGACCTCTGCTGCTTTCCCCCTCTCGAGGGGGACGCGTCAGGGGTGCCCCATTTCTCCCCTTCTATACGCCTTGGCTGTTGAACCACTTGCTATGGCCTTGCGGGAACACCCTGGTGTCACTGGTCTGTGTTCGGGTGCTTTGGAAGAAAGGGTCGGTCTGTATGCAGATGACATGATTCTGTACTTGGCTGATTCTGGATCCTCCCTGACTACTGCTCTCAGCCTCATCGAGGACTTTGGGGCCTTCTCGGGTTTGAAAATCAACTGGGATAAGTCCCAGATATTACCTATTGACCTCTTCCCACCCCCACTGGAACAGGCATCCTTGCCTTTGCAGAGGGTTAGTTCACTCAAGTACTTGGAGAGTCATGTGTCTCGGGACCTCTCAGATTATGTTCCTCTAAATGTAGAACCCCTGATTTCCTTGACTAAGAATAAGACGCAGATTTGGTCTAAACTGCCCTTGGGTGTTATGGGTCGTGTAGGCTTGGTGAAAGTGGTGTTGTTGCCTAAGATACTGTACATTCTCTGGCACTCACCGGTTTATATACAACTGAAATATTTTCGGGTTCTGGAGTCTGTCCTTAAGTCTTTCGTCTGGGGTTCGTCCAGACACAAGTTGTCTTGGAGGGCACTGAAGTGCCCCACTAGACTGGGAGGCCTGGTGGTCCCTGACCTCGGCTTGTATTATATTGCTGCACAACTCTCTCATTTTTTCTATTTTGACAAACTTGATAGGCTATGCTATGAATCTCTGGTCTGCACGCAATCCCCTGGCCATTTCCCGCACCCCTTTTGTGATATTCTCAGAGGTCTTAGAGGAGCGCCGGGGGGCTCCGGCAGACATACCTTTAGGTTCCACTCCAAACGGATTTGGGATCTGGCAGTGGCGAAATTGGGTTGCCCTTTGTTTCATGACGATACGCCCCTGTGGTTTAACAGACACCTAAGGGAACTGTTGCTGATCCCTGACCCGAGGATTTGGGTACAGCATGGCATTTATTTGTCTCATGTGCTCCACGATGGTCGCCCCAAATCATTTGACAGACTGAAAGCCGAGTTCCATCTACCGAATTCTATGTTTTTCCCATTTCTTCAGTTGTGCCATGCCCTATCCGCACAGTTTGGTGATGCTTGTCCCCATTTGCAGCCTTTGGATGTACTGCTGGTTGCAAAGAGGGACGAACCACGGCAGCTGATCTCTTTGTTTTATGATATGCTTCTTAACCCCTCGTCGACGCAGTTGGCCTATGCCCTTAAGGCCCCGTGGGTGGATTGTGCTGGTGACATGGACGATGATGATTGGAGTGAGGTGCTGGAAGTGGGTAAATTGGTGTCTCCCAAGATGTCTGACAGACTAACACATACCTACATTTTACATAGATGCTATCTTACGCCTGTCAGGATGGCGAAATTTGATCCTTCCCGATCCCCGGATTGCCCCAAATGCCTCCTTTCCCCCGGGACGTTTGAGCATTTAATTTGGCAATGCCCTCGTATTAATTGTTTCTGGCAACAAGTTGTTCAGTTCCTACATGACCAAATGGGCTCCCCGGTCTCATTGGATCCTAGGCAGTGCCTACTGGGCTTGTTCCCAGATTTAGAAGTAGAAAAAAATTCTTTGAAATTCATACATGAGACGTTGTTTAGTGCCCGTAAGTTGTTAGCTCGTAGTTGGATGCAGTCCTCGCCTCCTACCCTGGCCGCGTGCATTGCTGACGTCAATGCTACTCTGCCATATAAGAAGCTGATATATGTTAATAGGGGGTGTCCTGCTAAGTACCATAAAATTTGGGATAGATGGCTACAGTCGTCACTGACGTGCGCTACCTAAGAGTCCATTCTACATATCGTATAGTTGAGGTTTTGTTTTCCTGTACTGCACGCACTGGATGGCTGCTGAGACACATGATGTGGCTTGGATGGGCCCTTCTGGCCCGGGTGGGGGTCCCCATGGCAGTTTTTTGGGATTTTGTTTCGGGGGGGGGGGGTTGTTGTTTTTTGCATATGCCACTTAATTATGGTAGACAGTATTGCATTTATCGCTTGTCCTTTTATATTTGCTGTACAATTTTGTGGTTTAATAAACTTTGATTTTGATTAAAAAAAAAAGTATTGCACTTACATGTATCAAAAAGCATAATGCAGAATATTTGCAGAGATTTGAAATGGCCGTGGCATCAGTGTGCTAATCGTCCCAACTTCCGGTCCGCCTTACGTGTATTGTCACAAAATTACATCATCAGAGCCCTCTGATTTATAAACTATCAAATATATTGCTTTTTAACAAACAGAGGTGCAACTTTAAAATATAAAAAGAAACAAAAACAAAAAACAAAACTGTAAACTCTATTGGCTGTAATGCCAGGCTGGAAGTGGGAATGGGGAAGTAAATGGGAGTGAGGGAGTGCACAAGGCAGGGTGCATTATACTTTGGAGATAGGGAGGTGACCTGCAAGTGGGGATAGGGAAGTAAAAAGGAGTTAGGGAGTGCACAGTGCAGGGTACAATATACTTTGGGGATGAGGAAGTGACCTGTAAATGGGAGTGAGGGAGTGCACAGGGCAGGGTGCATTATACTTTGGGAATAGAGAGGTGACCTGCAAGTGGAGATGGGGAAGCAAATGGGAGTGAGGGAGTGCACAGGACAGAGAACTGGACGTTCTGTGAAGGCTGTTTTTTTACACAGTGCTCAACACTACTACTTTGCTGGGAGAGGAAACTTCATTTCACATCGAGGCAAACAAATCTCATGAAGGAGTTCCTCTCTTGTGGTTTGCAGGGCATTGTTCCAGAACTTCGAGGCAGCTGATAGACAGAGCCTACATCTCTCAGTTAATACAGTTTGCCGATAGTCAAGGGGCTGGGGCTTTAACAGACAGATGGAGCTCTGAAAAAAGTTGACGTTCAGGTGTGTACTGGAGATTTTAGTCAACTACAGTGTACTGGAGATTTTAGTCAACTAAAATACGACTAGAGCTAAAACAATTCAGATGACTAAAATAAGACTAAAACTAAAATTGCATTTTAGTCAAAAGACTATGACTCAAACTAAATTGAAATTTGACATCAAAATTAACAGTGTTTGAAAGGGATGAAGCCTCCAACCTTGGGTCCATGTTCTGATGGTAACCAGCATCTGCGGATCGTGCAGTTTGGGAACAGGCCCTATGGTATGGGAATTGGCTTGAGTTCAAGGCGCCACCTTTCTGAGGAGACTGTTGCGCTGTCAAAAAGCAGCAGGTACATGAGAACACAAGAATGGTGTGTCTATGTGCACTGACCAGGCTGACACCTGAATATACAGTTGCTGAAAGAACACCATGTGAACATCCATCATTTTCAGGGCTGGGAGGCCATTAGGCTTATAGCTGTGCAGCACGAGGTGGGCTGCTATATAGCCAAGAGGCTGTTTTTCCTGTGAATGTTGTATGATTCTGATACTTGTGTGTGAGAATCCTGACTATATAAGGAACCATTACTTTTAAAAAAAATTAGCAAAGCTAGCTCTTAAATGCACTTCACTGACTAAACTGTAGTTTATGAAAAGCACTACACTTGGGCTGGGAAATAAATATAAAATATATATAGCACATCCAGAAAGTATTCACAGTGCTTTTACTTTTTTCACATTTTGTTATATGACGGCCTTATTCCAAAATTGATTAAATTCATTTTCCTCAAAATGTTATAAACAACACCCCATAATGACAATGTGAATGAAGTTTGTTTGAAATCTTTGTAAATTTATTAAAAAAAAAAAAAAATCACATGTACATAGTAATTCACTGCCTTTGTCATGACATTCAAAATTGATCTACGGTGCATCCTGTTTCCACTGATCATCCTTGAGATGTTTCTACAACTTGATTGGAGTCCACCTGTGGTAAATTCAGCTGATTGAACATGATTTGTAAAGGCACACACCTGTCTATATAAGGTCCCACAGTTAACAGCGCATGTCAGAGCACAAACCAAGCCATGAAGTCCAAGGAATGGTCTGTAGACCTCCCAGACAGGATTGTATCAAGGCACAGATCTGGGGAAGGGTACAGAAAAACTTCTACAGCATTGAAGATCCAATAAGCACAGTGGTATCCATCACCTGTAAATGGAAGAAGTTTGGAACCAGCTGTACTCTTCCTAGAGCAGGCCACCCGGCCAAACTGAGCGATGGGGGGGAGAAGGGCCTTAGTCAGGGAGGTGACCAAGAACCCGATGGTCACTCTGACACAGCTCCAGCATTTCTCTGTGGAGAAAGGAGAACCTTTCAGAAGAACTGCCATCTCTGCAACACTCTACCAATCAGGCCTGTATGGTAGAGTGGGAAGACGGAAGAAGTCCTCAGTAAAATGCACATGACAGCCCCCCTGGAATGTGCCAAAAATGCACCTCTCTTATGGAAACAAAATTTTCTGGTCTGATGAAACAAAGATTGAACTGTTTGGCCTGAATGGCAAATGTCATGTCCTGGAGGAAACCAGGCACCGCTGGCCAATACCATCCCTGTAGTGAAACATGGTGGTGGCAGCATCATGCTCTGGGATTGTTTTTCCAGTTGCAGGAACTGGGAGACTTGTCAGGATGGAAGAAAAGATGAATGCAGTAATGTACAGAGACATCCTTGATGAAAACCTGCTCCAGAGCACTCTGGACCGCAGCCTAGGTTAAAGGTTCATCTTCCAACAGGACAACGACCCTAAGCACACCATCGCTCCCCATCCAACCTGATGGAGCTTGAGTGGTCCTGCAAAGAAGAATGAGAGAAACTGCCCAATAATAGGTGAGCCAAGCTTGTTTTTTTTTTTTCTTTTTGCTGTTTGTTTTAATAAATTTGCAAAGATTTTAAACAGACTTCTTTCACATTGTCACTATGGGGTATTGTAGATCTTTGAGGAAATTCAAGAATTCTTTCAACTTGGAAGAATAAGGCTGTAACATAACAAAATGTGGAAAAAGTGAAGCGCATATTGAAAATGATCAGCAATCTGATGATAGAAAGACAGAGCAAAGATGACCTGATCAATCTGTAGCTTCTCCTTCACTGTCCAATCATGGGCTGGTACCAAAATATTTTATTACCCATTATAACAGAAAATGTTACATACAATGTCAAATGGGTTTATAGATAACATTACAGCTTGACCAAATGTTGAATCCATGCTCATACAACAACTACGAGTCTTAAAGGAGTTGTAAAGTTAGAAGGTTTTTTTATCTTATGCATTCTATGCATTAAGATTAAAAGCATTCTGTGTGTAGCAGCCACCCCAGCACCCCCTAATATTTACTTGAGCCCCATCTCTGTCCAACAATGTCCACAAGTTCCTCAGCCGTCCTGGACTCTCCCTCCTGGCTGGCTGAGAGACAGCCGCGGCGCCATTGGCTCCCATGGCTTTTAAGAGAGGGGGCGGGGCCGATCCGCTGCTCAGTGTCTGAATGGACACACGGAGCTGCAGCTCTGCTTTGTTGCCCCCATAGTAAGCCGCTTGCTGTGGGGGCACTCAACAGGAGGGATTGGCTAGGGCAGCGAAGAGGGACCTGAGAAGAGGAGGATCCGGGCCACTCTGTGCAAAACCAACTGCACAGAGGAGGTAAGTATAACAAGACTTTACAATTACTTTAAAGTGGAATTACACTGCATCTGAGCACCACAAATAAGAAATGCTGTTTAATTTTAATACTCAATGGAAACTCCCCATCCATCCATGTCTCCATGCTTTTACTTTTCTGAGAAAAATACCCCCTAGCATTTCTGACCATGGCCATTTTGAATGAGGGCAGATGATTCATGAAACATTTGCTTGTTATCCATCTCCCCTACAGTGGATGTAAACCCTCACGTATACCCAGTGAAGTGAATAGCTTCAGATGATACACAGAGATTAAACAAATCTCCCTACATAAGTTTTACATGTATATCTGCTGTCTTCAGCTCTATATATTCTTTAGAAAGTGCACATTGTGCTAGAAATTTTCTCTTCCTGTTCAGCACTGGGAGTGTTGTGTTGGTATACACTGTGTGACAGCTGATTGGAGGAAAGGCACACCCCCACTCCACATAGGCAGAGGAAGGAATGTGCTGTGAATAGACCGGCTCTCTGCTAATTTATTTATAACACAAACCCTGCCAAAAAATTTAGCCTTGTTTTATCTCAGTTGACAGAGTACTTGTCAGAAGTTATCATGCGGATAACAGAACTGCGCAGGAGAAGGCCACACCTTCGGAGAGAGATGAGAAAACACTGCAGATATATGTGCTCAAGTCAAATTTCATGAATCGGGTTTACATCCACTTTAACTCAGGCATGCAGGCAGGAGGGTGTGCTTAGCTGAAAAACTCCTCCTAAATAATCCTGGGATGTATAACATTATTTTCCTACGCCTGGAAACAATAAAAACAAAAATGGAAAAAATAACTGAAGAAATTTAAAAAAAAAAAATGTTTAAACAAGTAAATATGATATGCTTTTTTATCTTTTTACTAAAACTATCAGTTTAAGGATAAACAATATTCATTGTTGATTGAGAGAGTGAAGTTCCGCTTTAACCACTTAAGCCCTGGAAGATTTTACCCCCTTCCTGACCAGGGGGGTATTTTGCGATTCGGCACTGCGTGACTTTAATGGACAATTGCGCGGTCGTGTGACGCTGTACCCAAATGAATTTGACATTCTTTTTTTCCCACAAACAGAGCTTTCTTTTGGTCGTATTTGATCACCTGTGCGATTTTTTGATCATGCGCTATAAACACAAAAAGAGCGACAATTTTGCAAAAATAACAATATTTTTCACATTTTTTATATGAAATTCCCCAAAAAAATGTAAAAATCTAAATTTTTTAAAATTTTTGCCCAATTTGTTTTCTGCTACCTATGTTTGGTAAAAAAAATCACAATAAGCATATTTTGATTGGTTTGCGCAAAAGTTATTGCGTTTTACTAACTAAGGGAAAGATTTTTGTAATTTTTGTTGTTTTTTTTTTTTTAACGAGTAATGGCGGCAATCTGTGATTTTTTTTTTTGTGGTACTGCGACATTGCGGCGGACAGATCGGACCCTTGACTGACATTTTTGACACTTTTGGGGGTACCAGTGACATTACTACAGTAATCAGTGCTATACATATGCACTGTTACTGTAAAAATGACACTGGGAGGGAAGGGGTTAACTTTATTGGAGAGGGAGGGGTTAAGTGTGTCCCTAGGGGCGTGTTTCTTACTGTCATTGGTTGTGGCTGTATGTGTAAAAGTACAGATCAACGGTCCTACATAGCAGGACCGAGTGATCTGTGCTTTTACACAGGGGAGAATGACAGGCGGCTGTGTTTACATTAGCCGCCTGCCTTTCTCCCTCTCTACCCGACGATCGCGAGTGACCGGCGGACATCGGGTCCGCCAGTCACATGCGCCAGCTTCTTCGGGTACGAGCGGGAGCGCGCCTCCGGCGGCGTGCGCTCGCCCCCTATTCGCTCCCAGGCTAGTGACTTACCGGTACGTCACTTTGCCTGGGAGGGGCTGACCGCCGCCGTTTGCCGTGATAAATCAACGCAAATCTTGTCACCCAAAAAGGAGCAGGAGCTTCTTTTGGTTGACAAGTTTTGGGTGTTGTGATTTGCAGTTTATCACACGATAATCGCAGCAAAACCACACTCCGTGAAAATCCAATGGCACCCAAGCATGCGTTTTGCGATTGTGGGCAGAATCCCAAAATGCCAAATGTCAGTGGAGCCATTTGCAGTGCCGATAGTCATGTTATTGAGTATCCTAAACATAAACTTGTTGGTGTAACAGGTATTACCACAAGAGGAATCTTATGTAGGAACAAGAAAGTAAAAGGCAGAGGAGCATACCACTTTTTATCTGAAGGTTGTACAGATTTGTCCATTTTCCAAGTAGTTGTAAATACATATAGTGAAATGCAAAGCATAAGAAGAAAGGGAAACATTTTTGCCATACCTGCTTAGAAAAGGAACTGTCATATGTTGTATGTGAGGATAGGATAACAGTCAATTTGTAATTAACAAATTGACCGTGAATCCTGGAATTTACTTTCTTGAAATTTAGAGAAGGTGATTTCCACACATAGGCAATGGTTTATTTAGCAGCAATAAATATGTATGTAATAAGAACATTTCTACGTCAGGGAATATCATCTAATGGTCTTTGGAAGAGAGCCTTCCAGGGGTTTTTACCAATATTAGTCTGCAATAGCTTTTTGACATGATTTGCCAGATCCTTGTCCATTCTTCTGTGGAAAGGGTTTGGTTAAGGTCCTGTTCATTGTACAGTATATTTATGTGTAGATCGGCAGTGATAACCACCTAGTCTTTTATATCAAAAGTTTAAAAATATGAGCTTGGATAGTGTTCGTGGCTTTGCATTTATGTTCATATAGATATGTTGTCTAAATCTTTTTACACATTTTAGGTTAGAAGTGCAAATTACGATGCAGATCCCTTTGTTCAAGAATTCCAGTTTAAAGTTCGGGATGAAATGGCTCATGTGACGGGAAGAGTACTTCCAGCGCCAATGTTACAGTACGGAGGGAGGGTATGTGGAAACCATTTATTCCTTATTTAGCACTGCCCTATTAAGGAATCCCTTGCATCAATCCCTTATATGTATGAGAGAATGTTGAGATCCTAAAAGATGATTTTTTTTATTATTTTTGTCAGCCTCTGGTGGTCTTGGTATATGAGAATTCTGTAGATTATCTTGTTTAAATGTTTGCTGTTTATTGATACTCTCAGATGCTACACATGAAGAATATTTAATTAGGGCCATTATATAGCAACCAATCAGCCCTTTTAAATGATATGACTGCAGTATATTGAATTGCAGTTGCTATGGGACACATCACTTTTTTACATTTCCATTGTTATTTACTCTTTCAGATATAGTTACATAGTTACATAGTAGGTGAGGTTGAATAAAGACAATAGTCCATCCAGTTCAACCTGTGTAGGTGTGTGGCTGTAATCATCTCGCATACCCCTGAATGTTCTGATGATATGTTTGCAAGGTCTTGAAAAATATCTAGATGTTCTCATTAAATATCTGATCATTTTTTTTTCTTTGTTATTTAAACATCTTGGTTTTGTAGAATCGCACAGTGGCAACTCCGAGTCATGGGGTCTGGGACATGCGGGGGAAGCAGTTCCACACTGGTGTGGAGATCAAAATGTGGGCCATTGCATGCTTTGCAACGCAAAGGCAGTGCAGGGAAGAAATCTTGAAGTAAGTCTTAATGCAGTAAAATAAGTGTAAGATTTAAATTTTTCAAAAGCAAGCTTTAGAAATTTTTTGCTGGTCATCACAAATTACATTGTAGAGACTGTTCCATTCAACAGTGCATTATTATGATTTGTTTTGTTATAAAATGCCTGGATATAAATGTTAATTTGCGACCTTCCTCTTGGGAATGCTTGCAAGTTGATTTCTGACTTTTTTTCTGAACTCCCCATTGAAATGATATCAAGGAATCATCCTGTACCTGTTTTGCTCATTTTACTGTCCGTAAACAAGCCAAAGGTCAGTAACAAGTAGTTACAGTTTGGGATCAGACAAAAGCGTAGTCAAGGAACAAGCCAAGGGTCCATAAGGACTAGTTGCAGGATGGGATCAAGCAGAAATTTAGTAGTCGAGCAAAAAGCCAAGGGTCGATAACAAGTGTTAGCAAAATGTGGACAGCTCAGAAGACGAGTGCAAGATACTGGCTGGAGAAAGCACAATAATCTGGCAAACAGGAAGTGCAGAGACATGGCTTAAATCAGGAAGTTCATAGGAGGAGCAAGAGTTCAAGGTTCAGCAGAAGCGCAGGCACAAGGCAAGGTTGTCCCAATAGATCAGACAGGGTGCTGTCTAGAATCCCAGGTAGCACAGCGAGAAGAATCATTGCCAGACACAGCAGAGGTCCCAGCCCCTGACAAATGCCTTTACAAGTGTCTTTAATTGATTACACTGACTGTAACACCATCTATAAATGGGGGAGAGTCTGATCTGTCACAAGATTCTCTGCCCTATTTACATATCATGGTACAGGCAGAAGGAACTTTTTTCAGTTGGGGAAAGGGCAGAAAGGGGGATGTGTCCCTGTCAGATCATCTTAAGCATGTTTGAGCATGAAGACTCAAAGCTTATAGGCCTCATGCACACAGAATGTTTAGTTAACTCTTAGAAGCCTTTCCCTCTGGCAGCAGTGTTTTGGCAGAAAAAATGCATGGGGCTTGTTAAAGTCTGTAACGTGTTTAGGCGTTAGTTCATTTCATTGGCCAGAATAATAATTTATTCTGGCCATTGAAATGATGTAATGCTGAAGCACTAAACGCGCCTAGCATTTTTTTCTTCCAAAATGCTGCTGCTCAAGGACGCACTGGCATTGAGTTTTTTTCTGCCTCTAAACTTCTATAAAAGCCTATGTGTGCAGGGGCTTTTTAAGGCAGAAAGAAAAAATAAAGTGCCTGGGGCTGATGGAAGCAGATGGTCAAAATGTCCAATGTGCATGAACCAGTGTGAATGCACACTGGTTTCTTGTTAAAGCTGTTCCTTCTGTCAGGAGAAATTTTGCATTAAAAATGCGCATAAGCAGCATTTTTTCCAAACAGGTTAAGCCGTTTGGGCTTTTTTTTAATTACCCAGAATTTTAATTTATTCGGCCATTGAAATAAATAAACGCTTGAGCGCCAAATGCGTTTGGCATTTTTTTTTTAATCTGTCTTAAAGCTCCTCTCCTGAATGCGTGTCTTCTGCTTTCAGGAGAAGGAGCTTTGACCTCAAAATCCTGCTGCTCCTAATCTCCTCTAAAAGCCTGTGTGCGCATTTTGGGACTTTTATGGAGCCTTCGGGGGCTGAGGCAAAAACACTAAAATCTCAAAAAGCTTCAGTTTAGGATCAGCAAACTGCATGGGGCCTTAGAGCTCAGCAGCAGGAAGAGGGCAGGGTAGCCCTGCAACTAAACATTTCTGCAGAATGCAGCAGCTTCTTTTGTAACATACTTTACTACATGTGATGTACCGTAATTAGAGCTGTAAAAAAAAAAATGTTTAAAGCAGTATTAAACCTAAAATCAAACACATTATTTTTCAGCTTACCGATTTTCTTGGATGTGGTGGGTCCATTTAGTTTTATTTTTTAAGGCTCTCTTTCCCTTTTTTTTTTTTTTGTTTGGTGATCAAGTTTGGCAAGTATGTTTTTCAAAAGAAAAGGCTGTACTTTAGATGCATCAGTTACAGGGTTGAGACTATTACTGATAGGTGCTTACAATGGTCTGTTTTTTATGTTTTTATTTATTTAACCACTTCTGGACCGGAAGGATTTTCCCCCTTAATGACCAGGCTTTTTTTTGCGATACGGCATTGTGTTATTTTAACGGACAATTGTGCGGTTGTGTGACTCTGTACCTAAATAAACTTGATGTCCTTTTTTTCCCACGAATAGAGCTTTCTGTTGGTGGTATTTGATCACCTGTGCAATATTTTTCACTTTCAGCTATATAACATTACCAAAAAAAATTTTTACAAAATCAAAATTTTTCATCCTTCTAGGCCAATTTGTATTCTGCTACATATTTTTGGTGAAAAAAATCCCAATAAGCGTATTTTGATTGGTTTTTGCGCAAAAGTTATCGCGTCTACAAACTATACAAACTAGGGGAAACATTTGTCTTTTTTTAATTTTTTTTACTAGTAATGGCGGCGATCTGCGATTTTTAGCGGGACTGCGACATTGCGTGGACAGATCGGAGCCCTAACTGACATTTTTGACACTTGGGGGAACCAGTGACATTACTACAGTAATCAGTGCTAAAAATATGCAATGTTACTGTAATAATGACACTGGCAGGGAAGGGGTTAACCCAGGGGCGATCATAGGATTAAGTGTGAGCCTAGGGGAGTGTTTTCTAACTGTATGGGGGAGGGACTTGTGAAATGAACACAGAGACCTGTGTTTCAGAGACAACAACGGTCTGCTGTGTTTACAACAGCAGACCGTCCTCGCTCAACGGGGAGCGATCGTGGGTGCCCGGCAGCAATTGCCCCCTGGATCTGCATACCTGCTGCATAGTGGGGATGGGCCCCTAGGAGCACTCCTGCGAACCACCGTACAGGTACAGCGATTCGCACAGCCAGGCCAGCCTGCTGTAGTATATCTGCGGCGGGCGGGCGGCATGTGGTTAAAACCTGTATCCCAAGAGGAAAAAAACAGTTTGCTCTGACTACTTTGTAAAGTGTTAGCTGGAGTTTAGTTTCTGTTTAGTGTAATTAAATCTGCTAGTCCATCTAGCACTCCCCTCCCACCTGCATATTAACAATGCTGCTGTCCAAAGGTGCCCCTGTTCTCCTTCATCCAGAGTGTAGCCACTAATACAGGAGGTGTGTTACTGACCATTACATTTTTGGATTTAATACCACTTTAACTAAAAGTTTCAGCCTTATTTTGAGAGAGCAAAGATGTTTATCTAACAGGTGTAATATTTACTCATTTTTTCCTTTTTGCTTTTAGCTTGTATTGTAATTGTATTGTATTTATCTTAGAAAAAATTTGAGAACCCTGATGTATGAATTGTATTTCTTTTCGAATAGGGGATTCACAGACCAGCTAAGGAAGATTTCAAAGGATGCAGGGATGCCCATTCAGGGTCAGCCATGCTTCTGTAAATACGCGCAGGGCGCGGACAGTGTGGAGCCAATGTTCAGACACCTCAAAAACACCTACTCTGGGCTCCAACTCATTATTGTCATACTGCCAGGAAAAACACCAGTATATGGTATGAATTATTTATTTTTGATTATCTTGGTGTCTTAGGCTTTCGTGTCTAGTAGTAGTAGTATAAGGACTATTTTGGTTTGTGTTTGTCTACCTTGGAGTCCGTAGAATTTTTTAGCATGTATGAGCTATGTTATATTCTTTGTGATGTCCACATTAAACAAAAGCCCCAGGAGCTCAGGAAGGTTTTAGAGCAGGGGTGGGGAACCTTTTTTCTGCTGAGGGCCATTTGGGTATTTATAAAATCATTCAGGGGCCGTACAAAATTATCAACTTAAAAATTTGCCTGTTATGTTTGGTCAAACATTTAATTAACTCACCCCTAATGTGATGGCTGCAACTACTTCTCTTTGGTAAGGTGTGTGATGTTAGCTAGTATTGATGATGTTGCTACTGGCAACTGGTTTTCCAGGTTTGCCCCCCTTAATACAGAGTGATTAGTGCCCCCATCAATGCAGAGTGATTAGTGCCCCCATCAATGCAGAGTGATTAGTGCCCCCATCAATGCAGAGTGATTAGTGCCCCCATCGATGCAGAGTGATTAGTGCCCCCATCGATGCAGAGTGATTAGTGCCCCCATCAATGCAGAGTGATTAGTGCCCCCATCAATGCAGAGTGATTAGTGCCCCCATCAATGCAGAGTGATTAGTGCCCCCCATCAATGCAGAGCGATTAGTGCCCCCCATCAATGCAGAGCGATTAGTGCCCCCCATCAATGCAGAGCGATTAGTGCCCCCCATCAATGCAGAGCGATTAGTGCCCCCATCAATGCAGAGCGATTAGTGCCCCCCCATCAATGCAGAATGATTTGTGCCCCCCATCAATGCAGAATGATTTGTGCCTCCCAACAATGCATTGTGATTAGCGCCCCCCATTAATGCAGAGCGCATGGGGATTAGAGCGCCTCCTGATTACACACAGAGCGAGTTCTTCTACTTACCCGGCACGGGCGCTCTCATACGAAGTCACGCCTCCTGGACCGACTCCTATGATAGATGTCACCACTGTGCTGTCTATCATAGGTAGGAGGCGTGACTTCGTACGACAGAGGCCGTGCAAGCAGAGGAACCCGCTCTGTGTGTAATCCGGAGGTGCTCCCCCTCCCCTTCCCCTCTGGAGGCAGCCCAATGGCAGGGCCGGATCAGATGGTGCGGGCCATAGGTTCCCCACCCCTGTTTTAGAGGTAGAGGGGCTGACATAAGATTTGGCTTCTAAGCCACCATTCCATAAATCAACACTCCTGAAGTTCCTACACCAAAGAATTTCTCCTGGGAATGCCAGTAGTTTTTTGGAGGGAGGAGGGGAGAAGATACTATATTCATTTGGAAGTCACTGGAGAGAATTGTATATGCTATATTTTTTAGATTTTTTTTTTCCTTTTCCCCCTCAAAGTGGAGTTACCCTTTTAAATTCACCATAGTGGAGATGGCCCAGAGAATATAAAATGTGTTTATAATGTATCCAAGACATGATAGTCAAGAAATTTAGATGTGTAATTTATACCCTTCGAACACCTTAATGTGGAACTTTTAGTCAGAAAATAAGTCCTGCTAGACCACTTCAAACTGCAGGTATAGCTATGTGAAACATTAAAAATAAGTGCCAATACTGTTTATTCCAGTAAAATACTTTCTCTCCTGGCTTTGCACATGTTCAGTTGCTGTCCATTTTTTGCCTTGTGCTAAAAATCAGAGCCACTAGAGGCTGGTCTGTTGACAGCCTAAAGATTTACTTTTGCTCAGGGGCTCTAGGCTTCAGCAAACTGGCAGCCTCCGGCAAGAAGAAACAGGAGCAATGCTTGATGCAATTTAAGGCGCATGCTAATTTTGGTAGCATAATTATTAATGTAAAATGTATGTTCCTTGCTGAACAACATTATTTTTTATGAAATTGTTTAAAGGTAAAGTTCTGCTTTAAGGTTCCTCTTTGACATCGGGTCCCTCTGTGCAGCTAGGCTTTGAAAAAGTCTCACACATGTGGTATCCCCATGCTCGAGAGGTGTAGAAGTATGTGTTATGGGATGTAATTCTAAGTATGCCTATGCTGTGTGCGAGAAATATCTTATTAAATTGACAACTGTGTTTAAAAAAGGGCTTTTTACTCTTTCTGCATTCTCCAAAAATTCCTGGCAATAAAATGAAGTCTTCAAAAGGCTCCCCATGCCGCTTAAAAAAATACCTTGGAGTTTTAACTCTCCAAAATGGGGACATGTTTTCACTGCCCTGGTGCTTCAACGTCTCCAAAAAATATGATGGGGTATTAAGGAACTTAGATGTGTATTTTATGCACCTAGAAACCTGAAGGTGCTCTTTGGATTCTGGGCCCCTCTGTGCTTCCAAAAGCTTGTGGCACCAAAAATTTGTTCCAAAAGACTCCTCATTATTCAGAAAATACCTTGGAGTGTTTTCTCTCCAAAATGATGTAATTTTGTTGGTGTTTTCACTGTCCTGGTTCACCAGGGCCTCCATAAATGAGATAGCTAGGGTTATCAGCAGTTTGGAGCAATTTTGCTTCAATGATTTTACATGCGATTCAAAAACTGCATCAAAAATGCAGCACAGGTGCATTTTGTATGCATTTTTGTCGCATTTTCAATGCATTTCAATAGGGGAGGCATTAATTCGCAATAGACTCCCAACAGATCAGTGTGAAGACATAAATAGAATTTGAAAGGATACATTTTTCTTGAGCTTTTCTTGCGCTTTTTCTTTTTTTTTTTTTTTTTTCTTTAACGCAAAAGCATTTAAAAAAACTATGAAAAAGTCAAATATCAATACATATAAATATAAATATATATTTTTCGGTGCACCACTAGAAATTAGTAGCGTAATTTATGCCCCTAAAACACCTGCCGGTGCTCCTTGGATTTTGGACCCCTCTATGCATCTAGTCTGTGAAAATGTCTCACAAATGTGGTATCCTCATACTCTGGAGGCATAGCAGAATGTGTTTTGGAGGTGTAATTGTAAGTATGCTCATGCTGTGTGTTAGAATTCACTGTAAAATGGCAACTTTGAGGAAAAAAAAAACACATTTCATTTCTTCATTTTCCAAAAAGCTGTGACAAAAAATTACAACTTTAAAAAACTCACCATGCCTTTTAATAAATACCTTGGACTCTCTACTTTCCAAAAAGGGGTCATTTGGGAGTATTTGTACTTTTCTGGCATTTTAAAGCGGTTGTAAACCCTATAAAAAAAAAAATCCTGCAAGACAAAGGCATAATGAGCTAGTATGCATCGCATACTAGCCCATTATGTGTAACTTACCTTAAAACGAAGCCCCGACACGGACCCCCGGACATCGATGCGGGCGCTGCCATGATCCCTCGTCGTCTCTTCCGGGTTCGGCGGCTCCGGCGCGCTGATTGGCCGGAAGAGACGGCTCCGGCGCGCTGATTGGCCGGAGCCACGATGACGTCACTCCCGCGCATGCGCGCGGGAGTGATTTTTCCGGCAAGCTCCCGGCAAGTTAATTGAAGGTCCCCCCGGACCTTCAGAGCGCATGCACCGCTCGCGCGAGCGGCTGCATGCACTGTAAATATCTCCTAAACCGTGCCAGTTTAGGAGATATTATTTGTACCTACAGGTAAGCCTTATTATAGGCTTACCTGTAGGTAAAAGTGAAAAAAGCGGGATACTACCGCTTTAAGTCACGAAATAAGATAGGCAGTAAGTACATCAGGACGGATCCTTTTTTTTTTTTTTTTTTTTTCATATAAATACTGTGCTGGGTTATGTTTAACAAATCGCAGAATCCATTTTGGCCAAAAGTTATTAGGAAAGATTATTTGCAAAATTTTATAATCTAATATAAGAAAAAATGTGTTTTTTTTCAAACTTTTTTGATATTTTATTTCCTTTTTATATAGCAAAAATAACCCAGTAGTGATTCATTTCCACCAAAAGAAAGCTCAATCTGTCTCTCAAAATGATAACAATTTCATTTGAATAAAGTGTTGCATGACTATTGTCTTTCAAAAGTGTGACGGCACTGAAAACTGAAAGTGTCTGGACTTCCGGTGGTTAAACCAGATGGTGGCATAGCACTTATGCTGCTTGATGGTTAAACATTTTATTAGTTATCTTGCTGATGCTGTTTTCTTTGGGGTTGGTAATAAAAAAGTATCCATGTAGTTGAGTCACTAATATTCTCACTGTACCACGAATTATCATCTATTTTTTTTTTTCTCTCCTTCTCAGCGGAGGTAAAGCGCGTTGGAGACACATTGCTGGGTATGGCTACTCAGTGTGTCCAAGTGAAGAATGTAATAAAAACATCTCCTCAAACGCTCTCAAATTTGTGCCTAAAAATTAATGTAAAATTGGGAGGAATTAACAATATCCTAGTTCCACACCAACGGTAAGAAAATGTATTTGTTTTTATGTACACATTTAAATTTGTTTTTTGTTTGGCCACACCTTCTCCTCAACATGTAAGAAACTGAGCTTGTTTGAAGCTAGAAATACAAAAGTAATTTTTTTCATGATGCAGAATGAGCTTTCTGTTCCAGAATAAACTTAATAATATATGATCAGTATAACATTGTAAAGCTGAATGTTGGGAAATGGTAATAGCTTTTCTAAGAGAAGATAGATCCAGATAAAAGATCTCATACAAGCTTAATTGAATGATGTATGGGGACGAATATTGACAAATGAAGAAACCATCATAAATTAGTGTTTAAAATGCAAACCAATAAATATATATATATACATATATATATATATATATATATATATATATATATATATATATATATATTAGTATCTTGCAAAAGTGAGGTCCCAGGTGTGAATGGGGAGCAGGTGTGTTAAATTTGGCGTTATTGTTCTCACTCTCATACTGGTCACTGGAAGTTCAACATGGCACTTCATGGCAAAGAACTCTCCGAGGATCTGAAAAAAATAATTGTTGCTCTACATAAAGATGGCTTAGGCTATTAGAAGATTGCCAAGACCCTGAAACTGAGCTACAGTATGGTGGCCAAGACCATACAACGGTTTAACAGGACAGGCCTTGCCATGGTCGACCAAAGAAGTTGAATGCACGTGCTCAGCGTCATATCCAGAGGTTGTCTTTGGGAAATAGATGTATGAGTGCTGCCAGCATTGCTGCAGAGGTTGAAGGGGGTCAGCCTGTCAGTGCTCAGACCATACGCCACACACTGCATCAAATTGGTCTGCATGGCTATCGTCCCAGAAGGAAGCCTTTTCTAAGGGTGATGCACAAGAAAGCCTGAAAAAAGTTTGCTGAAGGCAAGCAGACTAAGGACATGGATTACTGGAACCATGTCCTGCGGTCTGATGAGACCAAGATAAACTTATTTAATTCAGATAGTGTCAAGCGTGTGTGGCAGCAACCAGGTGAGGATTACAAAGACAAGTGTGTCTTGCCTACAGTCGAGCATGGTGGTGGGATGTCATGGTCTGGGGCTGCATGAGTGCTGCCGACACTGGGGAGCTACAGTTCATTGAGGAAACCATGAATGCCAACATGTACTGTGACTTACTGAAGCAGAGCATGATCCCCTCCTTTCAGGGACTGGGCCTCAGGGCAGTATTCCAACATACGACCCCAACACACCTCCAAGACGACCACTGACTTGCTAAAGAAGCTGAGCATAAAGGTGATGGACTGGCCAAGCATGTCTCCAGGCCTAAACCTTATTGAGCATCTGTGGGGCAACCTCAACGGAAGGTGGAGGAGTTCAAGTTCTCTAACCTCCACCAGCTCCATGATGTCATCATGGAGGAGTGGAAGAGGACTCCAGTGGCTACCAGTGATGCTCTGGTGAACTCCATGCCCAAGAAGATTAAGGCAGTGCTAGAAAATGATGATGGCCACACAAAATATTGACACTTTGGGCCCAATTTGGACATTGTCAGTTAGGGGTGTACTCCCTTTATAGATAGATGTGTGTGTGTGTGCGTGTGTGTGTGCGTGTGTGTGTGTGTGTGTGCGTGCATGTCTGTATAAAACTAGGTATCAATACTAGTTAATAAGTCTATTGCTAGCACAGCTGGCTGGGGAAAGGTTGCCTCCTGAGCGGACTGGGCAAGAAAGAAAAGGGATGGGTAGAGGCGCACCAAGCCACCATTAGTGTAGCCAGTTTTATTATTAGAAAACGTTCAAATACAAAGCTTATGCCCGCAGACTTTGCTGGTGTTTAAAGGATAAGTTCACCTTTTGGGAACATGTTCCACCCATTTTTAGGGTGAAACATGTAGTATGTTCACAATGCTGCAGTCGCTGCCCAATCCCGCCCCCTCCCTGTGACAGGAGTACGGGGAGAAGTTTCCTGTACTAGCTGTCACTTTTTGTAATCCGCGTGGCCGTACGGGGCTCTGCCCGCACAGCCATGTCATTCAGTTACACAGCTCTTTGTGTGAATGAACTACAAGCCCCAACTTCTTTTGCGGCTGTCGGCTTGAAGTTCCCAATAATCTACCATGGCGCTGTGGTGCGCCATGGTAGTTAATTTATTCTTCCTTTCAGTGTATATGCTTGCCCATACAGGATGTACGAGCACACAGATACACTGACTGATCTGCAGGAGACCTGCATGGCACCAGCCAGCTGCTGATCGCTGGTGCAATGCTTTAAAGGCTCCAAAAAATAAATATAATAATAAATGCACACTTTTTTTTACCTGAAAAAAAAATGCATTTATTCATTCATTTTTTTTTTTCAAGTGAACTTATCCTTTAAGCTTTAAAACAAGCTCTGAAATGCATTGTGATTGGTCAGAGAACCCTTGATGGTTGACCGCTTCCTGTCTGCTCCTTGATAGATCAAGTCCCCTCTGGCAGCTTGCTTGGAATCCTGCCCCGGCTTCACAGTGCTCTTGTCAGTGGCTCTGGTGTGGGCTGGATTTAGAACTGATAACTTTTACATGAAGCCTATTTCAGTGCTTAACACCAGCGATGTCTGTGAGTGCATAAGCTTTGTATTTGATCTTTTTCTAATACTAAAACTTGCTACACTAGTGGTGGCTTGGCTTTCTCTCCCCTTCCCTTTACTTTTTAATAGCATTTTTAAGCCTTCCTTTCCACTCCCATGTATTTAATAAATGATTTCTGCATTCTTTGTTCCCTAATGAAGAAATTCTAACCTCTATAACATCATAACAGGGTCTCTATCTAGAGTCTCTATGCAGCCTTTTGGTAGGGATTACCAGGAAGGCCATAGGTAGCTTCCTGCATATTTAGACATGCCCTGCTACTCATTTTGAAAGTCATCTATCCACCCCCCCTCTTCCCTATCCAAGTCTGTTTGCCTAGTATTTTGATGCCGGCAGCTCTGAGCAAAGTAGTAGAAGATCAGCGTCTTGCACTTTTAACAGATTCCCACCTACCTTCTGCCCTCCCCAGCTACCAGTGTTGTCACTTGCTGACTGATTATTTTGGATGAATAGCTCTATCAGTGTTACAGCACTTGAGGCTTGTTCACGTAGGCCGTTGGGTAGAGCAGTAAAAATAGGAGGTTGAGCAGTGGTTTTACAGGCCCACCCTCATGCTGCAACGAAGGCCAGGTGGGGTTGTACACATGCCCTGGCTGTTACAAAATTATACCCAATGTCATTTTCGAGGGCACATGTAATTTTGCCAGGTGAATAGGGCTTAGCTAAAATTGCGAGCCAAATGCTAGGCTCTCAGTTGCAGTGCCTACAGTCCCTACAGATTTGGCTGAAAAAAAAAAAAAGTGCTATCACTTCCTTCAACCCTGTACTCCTGTCCTGCTCTCTGAAATGGAATCCATCATGGATAACTTTTCAGACGGGAGCAAGGGCTGCCATCCGTGTGATCAAACCCTTACAGCGGAATACTGCAGCTTTTGTTTACTGCAGCTGTCTGCACACCTGCCCACACAGTCTTCAAAGACCCTTGGGCTTCAAGAGATTATTGATTTCCCTCCTAATGATTCTCAAACTCCCTTTCCATATTTGCAGCAGTCTTTGCTGTTATGCTCGCTTTCTGGCAGTAGGGAAATTCTGCTTTATTTAGTACCAAGCATCATCATGCAGCAATAACAGGAGTACTCCCCCCCCCTCTCCCGTCAATTTCCAAGAGCCAAGGCGGATGTGTAGGCAGCTGCTTGGTGACTTGGAGATAAGAAAGCTTCAGTTGCTACAGAAAGATGCTAAATAAATCAGAGTTTTACTGTCTGCAGTGTGCTGCTGCAACGGAAGTGACCATGCTATTTATTCAAAATAAACAAGTGAGCACAAGGGTTATGTACAACTGCAAAAACACCGGTAGTGCTGCTATAAATCCAAAATGAACTTGGAGTGAGTGAGTAATGAGACACTAAAGGGTAGACCTGGGTGAAGAGCCTCACTAAAACAAAGTGGAACTATGATGAATGGGTGGCATTGGGCAGGGAGAGGCAATGTAAGCACCACTAGCACCTGATGCTAATGTCCCTGGACTGTGGGCAGCAATCCTATGAGCAGTGCCTGCATTGATCTATTGTGAGGCGATGGTAAAGAGACTGGTCACCCAAGAAATAGGGAACAGGCTGTACTGACCAGTAGTTTAAACATAAATGGGTGCTTTGTGACTGTCATAAGGCAACCTATACTGCAAATTTAGGAGACTAGCAATCAATAACCAGAGTTAGGATTACCAGTAACTGTTTCCAGTAGTCTTGCCAGGCAGCCTTTGAGATATGGAGCTCCTCCCCTAGGACATGAAACAAATTGCTGGATTACGATTTAAAAGGCAGTACTTCACACACACACTTCAATATACACGAGAACCTAAGGATAGACTTAAAAAATATATACATAATTAAAACACGGCCATATAAGAACAACAGGTTGGGAAATTGGCTGTTCTGAAAGACTACTGGTAATAGAGGTACCTCTGTCTAACTCTAGTTTTTCCCAGTCGCCTTCCAGGGACAGCCTTTGAGATGAAATCTGAAAATGTATCTGCTTTGGTTGGACCATTGCTTGGAACGTACACCCAAAAGCCTGATCTTGACTACAGGTTACAGGTCCAACTGGTAGTGGTGAATGAATGTTAAAAAAAACTTGACCATGAAAGATGCCTTACAATCTGCTCTGGGGTGGCACCAGTTATTTCTGCCTAAGCAGCTGCTAAAGCTTTAGTAGTATGCATAGCCAGGTGAATCCTTATTTATACCCCTGCAAGATTCCAAAATGGCCTATCTGATCTATCATGCCTAGGTCAAACAATTTAGAGACTCATTCACTTCTGTGTGTATCTGCAAAGAGAACAAACAAAGCCTATGAAGATAAAAGTGTTTGGTTGCGTCAAGGCTCAGTAAACATCATCTAACATCCAAAACGCCAAACTCTTTCTCTCAGAGATCCAGATGTTCTGCAATGCATCTGCTCCCAAGGATGTTTTTCATGAATCATAGAAAAAAAGAGATCTGCCTTCGCATTTCTCCTGGAGGCGAACTGATCCACTTCGGGCTGACTTCAACGATCCACTAGATCCTGAAAGATATCTGGGTAAAGGGGACCACTTGCCTTGATCAGTCTGATGGTGACTCAAAAAATTTGCTAGACAGCTCTGTCTCCCCTTCAGATGAATGAGAAGGAGGCTAAAATCCTTTCTGCTCAAGAGCGAATCTCCCCTGCTAATATCATTAGCATTGGGTAACTTCTTGGTTGATGTAGGCCACTGTAGTGATATAATCTGAAGATGATGACCTCTTGGAAAGAGACCAATTCCAAAGCAGACCTGTCTGGCTTTTTATTTTCCTACCACCAAAGTGAGCCTTTCATTCTGGCCGACAGATAGAACAACTTGTCAATAGAATGCCGATCCCCTCTCCAAACCTGCAAAATAAAGTTTTGCAGAGGTCTCAGGTGAAAACAAGCCCAGGAAAACGCAGGAAAGCTCACTCCTATAAGGCCCAAGGCTGACATCTTGGTTTTCACAGAAACCTGATGATTGCATTGCAGAGACAAAAGGAGAGAGTCCATCTTAAGAACCTTTTCTCCTTGTAGGACAATGTTCTGCTTTGAGTAAAGAATGCAGCCTAGAAAAGGAATCAACAGAGTTGTATTCGTCTTGTCTCAATTTATCAGCCAACCCAGCTTCATTAGCCACTGTTGAATTGACTGAATATTTCTCTTGAGCTGCATCTCTGAAGAAGTTGTCAGGAGGAGGTCATCCAAATATGGAATCATTGTATTCTTTTGTAATCACAAGGAAAGTAGTGCATCCATGTTGAACCTACCTAAGAGTCTTCTCTTATTAAAATATGCATCTCTTAGGTCCAGGGTTGCTATAAAGCAATCCTGGAGATTAGCTCTGATTGTGAAGATAGATTCTGTTTTGAAAGTTTCTGTAGATGATGGTCCTGTTCAAAAGTTGGAGCTTCAGAATAATGCAACATTTTCTGAAGGCTTCTTTACCATAAAAACGTGAGCGTAAAAACTTTTCCTCCTTTCTTCTCTTGGTACTGGAATCTAGACATTCTCATCCACTAAATCATCTTATCAGAAGTGGAAAAGCCCTCGCTTTTTCTTAGTTCTTTAAAAGCTGTCACTAGGAATCCTGATGGCTGGCATTCAAACTCCAGTGTGTAGCCTTGATTCAAAATACATTTGTTGGAGGTGATTAATGTCCACTGGGGGATGAATCCTCCTTACCTTCCTCCCTCCCACAGGAATTTGCCTGTCATTGTGGCTTGGAGGACATAATCAGGATGGTTCCTTTACCCTTATGTCCTGTCCAATGCTTTTTGTTATCCTTATCCTCCAGCTAATGTCATGGCTAGAGCTTGCTTTAGACTTGCCATTGCCAAAGCCCTGGCCCACTTAAGAAGCACATCACCCTTCTATTTATCGGATCTCTGAGCATTCTCCTATTTTCAAAGGCTAGGTCAGTCGTCTTTGACACTTTGGAAAGTTGTTTCAAACAAGTGCTGAGTTTTTGTCAAAAAACAAATCTGCATTTTTAAATTAATAAAAAAATGGTTTTCTTTCTGGGTTTTTCCATTACTTTATAATAGAATGTGAAAGCACATTATGCACTGGGAAGACTGTGTGTTTCTCTTTCGTTCATTGATGGACACAGCACTCCATAAATCATAACTACTGGGCTATATTGCCTCCTCCAGGAGTAGGACTAGGCGGAACAAAAAACACCTGGCTATGCCCATGGGTGGTCCTCAGCTGGTCTATAACCCCCCTAGAAAATCTGCTTTAATCTTTCTAGTCAGGAGTAAGGACCTAGGCTCCCTGCTGGGATCTCTGGTTCTAGCAATTTTCTCCTTCCTTACATCTTTTTTGTTTTCTCTTGGAAAGGTCCCCCCTATGCCTGTCCATGGAATTGATTTACCTAGGTCTGATTTTAATTTTGACCAGGATGGTTCTTCCTCTGAACACATTTCAGGAACCACAGGCCGTGATTCTCCAGCTGCTGTCACACAGACAGTTCTCTCTCCCGATTTGCATACAGGTTCTGAGTCTGGTGGTATCCACCCTCAAGACAGTTCTGTTTGCATAGTCCTACATGCAGCTCCTTTAGCAGGTTTGGCTCCACAGGAGGATACGGAAGTTCGTGACAGGGTCCTCTGACAGACACCGCAGGCGTCCAAGGGCCACGGTAAGGCCAGTATTATACTCAGCTAAGGCTTCCTCCGCAGTTCCTGTGAGGAATCAAGAGCGAGGATTTTCCAATCATCCTGGTTGGCTGTAAACGTCCCTTCGGGGGTTCTTCTCAGAGAAAGCCAGTTGTCCCAAGGGCTGATTTACCATCCTGCTTTACAGTCGCTGGTTTTAATGGCTTAGCTACTGAATGGAGGGCTAGAGGTCTGTCAGTGATCAGTGATCCCTACTATGGTGAAGGCGAGAAAGTCGTCTTCCAGCAAGATATACCATAGTACATGGAAAACATACATTTCTTGGTGTGAGTCGATTGGCGCTCATCCTCAATCCTTTTCTGTGGCTTGGATCTTAACCTTTCTTCAACAGGGCGTTGATCAGAAGTCAGCCTTGAGTACCATCAAGGGCCAGGTGTCTACTCTTGCAAACTTCTTTCCGTGACCCCTAGCCATGCACTCTTAAGTGTGTACCTTCTTTCAGGGTACGGTCTCTTTTGCTGCCATAGGATTTAAATTTAGTACTTTTGGTTCTCCAGAAACCTCCATTTGAGAATATTTGGGGGATTCCCTTGTCTACGGTATTCCAGAAGGTGACATTTTTGGTGGCTATTACTTCGGCCCACAGGGTATCTAGTGGTCCGTAGGGATAAAGTGGTTCTTTCTCCCTGTCCATCATTCCTGCCTAAAGTTGTCTCTGACTTCCATTTAAATGAGGACATTATGTTGACTTCCTTGTGTCCCAAGCTGGCTCATCCCAAGGAATTTGCCTTGCATACCTTGGATGTGATTCGTGCAAATCGAGTGTATCTGGCAGCTACTGAGTCTTTTCGGAGGTTAGACTTGCTTTTTGTGGTTACGGACGGACCAAGAAAAGGGCTTGCCGCTTCTTCGGCTGCCATCTCCAGATGACTCAGACAGACGGTGACTTAGGCCTATTCCATTAAAGGTCAAGGTCCACCTTTCCCTGTCACGGCGCTAAGTGCTTCTTGGGCCTTCCGTCATCAGGCATCGATATCGCAAGTTTGCAAGGCGGCCACTTGGTCGTCGGTGCATACCTTTACAAAATTCTATAAGGTAGATACTTTGGCATCTACGGATGCTTCTTTTGGTCGCAAAGTTTTGCAGGCTGCTGTTTAAGAGGGGCTGTTCCCTTTTGAGGGGTCTTTTTTTCTTTAAACCTTTATTTTTCAGAGGGGGCTTTTCTGACCCGGTTAAGGCTCCTGTGTCCTGGTTAAGGCCTCTTATGTGTTTAGCCTTGGGTTATTTTCCCCATCCCTCCATTTTCTTTTTAGCACTGCTTTTGGACGTCCCACTAGTTATGATTTATGGAGCGCTGTGTCCATCGATGAATGAGAGAGAAAATTGTATTTTTGTACTTACCGTAAAATCCATTTCTCTGAGTTCATTGACGGACACAGCACCCACCCCCTCTATGAAGTTCTGATACTTCTAATACTGCTTGCTACTAAACTGATTACCTGGAGCAAAGAGAGGGGTTATATACCAGCTGAGGACGGCCCATGGGCGTAGCTAGGGTTTTTTCTGCCTAGCCCTACTCCTGGAGGAGGCAATATAACCCACTAGTTTTCATTTATAGAGCACTCTGTCCGTCAATGAACTCAGGGAAAAGGATTTTACGGTAAGTACGAAAATCACATTTTTCGCTTTGTATCCCTTGGTACATCTGCTCATGTCTGGACATTTGAATCTTCCAAAAAAAAAGAAAGGGGACCTTTTACCTTTACCCACATGCTAGTATTCTAATATACAGTATCTCACAAAAGTGAATACACCCCTCACATTTTTGTAAATATTTTATTACATCTTTTCTTGTGATAACACAGAAGAAATAACACTACAATGTAAAGTAGTGAGTTTACAGCTTCTATAACAGTGTAAATTTGCTGTCCCCTCAAAATAACTCCACACACAGCCATTAATGTCTGAACCGCTGGCAACAAAAGAGTACACCCTTAAGTGAAAATGTCTGTCCAAATTGGGCCCAATTAGCCATTTATCAGCTCCAGAATCTTCTTGACCATTGGGTTATGCTGCCCCTACAGGAGTAGGATGCAAGGCAGGAAAAAGCTTTACCACTCTATGGGAGAGTGCCAGGGGATATACTCCCACCTCCTGCTATAGGCACTCAATTTTTTTTTCTGCCTAGTCAGGAGTAAGGACCTAGTTCCTTGCTGGGATCTCTGGTCCTAGCATTTTTTCTTTTTAAATGGGTTTTTTCCTCCTTTTTATTATTTTCTGTTCCTGTGAGAACTACAATCAACTGCCGGACTGGGCGACACACTGGATATTCTAGATCCTTATGGTCTCCCCAGTCCGGCCAGCGAGCACGACCCGATCTGGTCGGGGAGTTAAATGTCTCGCGAGGACGCTCCGATCTGGTCACAACCTGAGTCGCGGCTTATCTCTGGCACACTGCACCCCCATTCCAAGATGGTGCAGTGATCTCTCTGGAATGGTGCCCACTCGCTTCCATGGTGTGGTAAGTAGTGTCCCCCCTCTCCCTTGGTGGTCTTTTGGGGTGGACGTGGGCCCCTTCCTGGGATGGTAGAACCCCAGGGTTCCCCTCCCCCTTTGGGGGAGCCAATGTTTTATCATCCGCGGGTATGCACCTCATGCGACCGGATAGGGCCAAACATTTAGGGTGCGGCTGATGGACCAAGCTGTCCGAGCTACTGACCAAGCTGGGGAACGGATGATGGTGGTGTGGCGCACTGTGGGGGTCTGAGTTCTAAGTCCTCCTGACTGTGTGAGTAACCATATTTTGTTTTGTTTTTTTTTGGTATCTGCTGCTGCCTGGAGTGGCTGGCTGCTGGTGGTGGGGGTCTGAGTCCTGAGACTGAGTTTTGTTTTTTTTTTTGTTTTTTTTTAGTACCTGTGCTGCTGCAGTACTGGCTGCTGCTGGTGGTGGTGGCTGGCTGGTGGTGGTGTGTGGCCTGCCCAGGCACACTGGGGTCCGTCTGGCTCTGTCCTCCAGGCCTGTGCTGCCTCTCAACTCTTCTAGCTGGCTGGCATGGCTGCCCGTGCCTGTCTGACGACTCCTGCGGTGGTGGTGGACTGCCTCCTGGACTATATATTTATATATTGTAAAATTAAATTATATATCCGCCCTGAGCACCCTCTGCCCTCCTCATGGCCTGCACTGACTGTCTGCCACTCTCTCTGTCTTCTCCTCTCTTGGCCAGTACCGAGGACAGCACCGGCCTCAGTCATAGAGGAGAGGAGGAATTACACTACTGCCATCTAGTGGCGGTAGATGTAATTGCGGTAACGCGGCCCATGTAATGTGAATGGCGTTACCAGGAGGGGAAGAGTATTAAGTTAGATTACTCGTTACCCTCTAAAGTAATTGCGTTAACTAACGCCGTTTACTTAAATGCAGTTACTACCATCACTGGCCGTGGGAGTGCTTCATTTTTAGTGTCAGTGTAGCAGCCATTATTGTGTGGGTGAGGGTACTCTGCTGCGTCTGCGCCCACGCACTTCCAAGTACTCCGATGGTGAGGATGATTCCTCATTAACCGCATATGTGCATGAAAAGGCGTTGGTGGATGCAGTTATTGTATCTGTGCAGGAAATTTTAAACATGGGGGATGCAGCTGCTGCTGTGTTGGAGGCGCCGATACCGCAGATCACCTGAAGCGGCAAGATTTTCCTGCCTACTGTGACAAAATTTTTGCGAGTCAGTGGAGTTGTCCTAAACGTTATATGGTGCCTAAGCATTTCGATAGATGGTATCCCTTGTGGAGTCACTGTTGAATAATTGGGCACCTGTGGTGGACTCTCAGGTCTCAGGGCTGAATAGTTCCGGGGGCGGAGTCTCCGGTTTTTAAAAGATCCTTTTGACAGGAGAGCCGAGACTTTAGTCCACCACATTATTACTGTGGCCGGTTCGGTCCTTAGGGCGGTGTTCACCATAGCATTGGTGTCCCAGACTTTTAACGGAGTGGGCAAAGCTTTTGCGCCATGATCTGGAGGGGGAAGAGTTTCTCCCTGCCTTTACGGAGCTGGTGGACCAGTTGGTCCAGGTGTTGCAGTTCGTCTTCGATGTCTCTCTGGATGTGGTTCCCTTAAGCCTCGTACACACGCAACGAATTTCCGCCGATCGGTCGTCCGTCTTTTGTCTAGAGTCGTGTCTGTTGGTTCGAATGTGCTCTAGACTGCACACAAATTTTCCCGCACAACAGAATTCTACTTCAGAAGTGATGTCATGTGTTGGATTGCTTTGTATTTGTTCTTTCTCTGAGCATGCCTAGTCTTGCTCATAAGATTTTTCCCCATCGAAATCTTTACTAATGAGACGAAAATCAGACGTGTTTTGATGGCAGACAAAAATTTTATAGCCTGCACACCAGGATTTTTTCGGCCGTCGGAAGCATCATACTAACAAGCCGAAAATCGGCAGATCGGACTAAAATTCCCGGCCGAATTTCCAGACAGTTCTCTCTCCCGATTTGCATACAGGTTCTGAGTCTGGTGGTATCCACCCTCAAGACAGTTCTGTTTGCATAGTCCTACATGCAGCTCCTTTAGCAGGTTTGGCTCCACAGGAGGATACGGAAGTTCGTGACAGGGTCCTCTGACAGACACCGCAGGCGTCCAAGGGCCACGGTAAGGCCAGTATTATACTCAGCTAAGGCTTCCTCCGCAGTTCCTGTGAGGAATCAAGAGCGAGGATTTTCCAATCATCCTGGTTGGCTGTAAACGTCCCTTCGGGGGTTCTTCTCAGAGAAAGCCAGTTGTCCCAAGGGCTGATTTACCATCCTGCTTTACAGTCGCTGGTTTTAATGGCTTAGCTACTGAATGGAGGGCTAGAGGTCTGTCAGTGATCAGTGATCCCTACTATGGTGAAGGCGAGAAAGTCGTCTTCCAGCAAGATATACCATAGTACATGGAAAACATACATTTCTTGGTGTGAGTCGATTGGCGCTCATCCTCAATCCTTTTCTGTGGCTTGGATCTTAACCTTTCTTCAACAGGGCGTTGATCAGAAGTCAGCCTTGAGTACCATCAAGGGCCAGGTGTCTACTCTTGCAAACTTCTTTCCGTGACCCCTAGCCATGCACTCTTAAGTGTGTACCTTCTTTCAGGGTACGGTCTCTTTTGCTGCCATAGGATTTAAATTTAGTACTTTTGGTTCTCCAGAAACCTCCATTTGAGAATATTTGGGGGATTCCCTTGTCTACGGTATTCCAGAAGGTGACATTTTTGGTGGCTATTACTTCGGCCCACAGGGTATCTAGTGGTCCGTAGGGATAAAGTGGTTCTTTCTCCCTGTCCATCATTCCTGCCTAAAGTTGTCTCTGACTTCCATTTAAATGAGGACATTATGTTGACTTCCTTGTGTCCCAAGCTGGCTCATCCCAAGGAATTTGCCTTGCATACCTTGGATGTGATTCGTGCAAATCGAGTGTATCTGGCAGCTACTGAGTCTTTTCGGAGGTTAGACTTGCTTTTTGTGGTTACGGACGGACCAAGAAAAGGGCTTGCCGCTTCTTCGGCTGCCATCTCCAGATGACTCAGACAGACGGTGACTTAGGCCTATTCCATTAAAGGTCAAGGTCCACCTTTCCCTGTCACGGCGCTAAGTGCTTCTTGGGCCTTCCGTCATCAGGCATCGATATCGCAAGTTTGCAAGGCGGCCACTTGGTCGTCGGTGCATACCTTTACAAAATTCTATAAGGTAGATACTTTGGCATCTACGGATGCTTCTTTTGGTCGCAAAGTTTTGCAGGCTGCTGTTTAAGAGGGGCTGTTCCCTTTTGAGGGGTCTTTTTTTCTTTAAACCTTTATTTTTCAGAGGGGGCTTTTCTGACCCGGTTAAGGCTCCTGTGTCCTGGTTAAGGCCTCTTATGTGTTTAGCCTTGGGTTATTTTCCCCATCCCTCCATTTTCTTTTTAGCACTGCTTTTGGACGTCCCACTAGTTATGATTTATGGAGCGCTGTGTCCATCGATGAATGAGAGAGAAAATTGTATTTTTGTACTTACCGTAAAATCCATTTCTCTGAGTTCATTGACGGACACAGCACCCACCCCCTCTATGAAGTTCTGATACTTCTAATACTGCTTGCTACTAAACTGATTACCTGGAGCAAAGAGGGGGGTTATATACCAGCTGAGGACGGCCCATGGGCGTAGCTAGGGTTTTTTCTGCCTAGCCCTACTCCTGGAGGAGGCAATATAACCCACTAGTTTTCATTTATAGAGCACTCTGTCCGTCAATGAACTCAGGGAAAAGGATTTTACGGTAAGTACGAAAATCACATTTTTCGCTTTGTATCCCTTGGTACATCTGCTCATGTCTGGACATTTGAATCTTCCAAAAAAAAAGAAAGGGGACCTTTTACCTTTACCCACATGCTAGTATTCTAATATACAGTATCTCACAAAAGTGAATACACCCCTCACATTTTTGTAAATATTTTATTACATCTTTTCTTGTGATAACACAGAAGAAATAACACTACAATGTAAAGTAGTGAGTTTACAGCTTCTATAACAGTGTAAATTTGCTGTCCCCTCAAAATAACTCCACACACAGCCATTAATGTCTGAACCGCTGGCAACAAAAGAGTACACCCTTAAGTGAAAATGTCTGTCCAAATTGGGCCCAATTAGCCATTTATCAGCTCCAGAATCTTCTTGACCATTGGGTTATGCTGCCCCTACAGGAGTAGGATGCAAGGCAGGAAAAAGCTTTACCACTCTATGGGAGAGTGCCAGGGGATATACTCCCACCTCCTGCTATAGGCACTCAATTTTTTTTTCTGCCTAGTCAGGAGTAAGGACCTAGTTCCTTGCTGGGATCTCTGGTCCTAGCATTTTTTCTTTTTAAATGGGTTTTTTCCTCCTTTTTATTATTTTCTGTTCCTGTGAGAACTACAATCAACTGCCGGACTGGGCGACACACTGGATATTCTAGATCCTTATGGTCTCCCCAGTCCGGCCAGCGAGCACGACCCGATCTGGTCGGGGAGTTAAATGTCTCGCGAGGACGCTCCGATCTGGTCACAACCTGAGTCGCGGCTTATCTCTGGCACACTGCACCCCCATTCCAAGATGGTGCAGTGATCTCTCTGGAATGGTGCCCACTCGCTTCCATGGTGTGGTAAGTAGTGTCCCCCCTCTCCCTTGGTGGTCTTTTGGGGTGGACGTGGGCCCCTTCCTGGGATGGTAGAACCCCAGGGTTCCCCTCCCCCTTTGGGGGAGCCAATGTTTTATCATCCGCGGGTATGCACCTCATGCGACCGGATAGGGCCAAACATTTAGGGTGCGGCTGATGGACCAAGCTGTCCGAGCTACTGACCAAGCTGGGGAACGGATGATGGTGGTGTGGCGCACTGTGGGGGTCTGAGTTCTAAGTCCTCCTGACTGTGTGAGTAACCATATTTTGTTTTGTTTTTTTTGGTATCTGCTGCTGCCTGGAGTGGCTGGCTGCTGGTGGTGGGGGTCTGAGTCCTGAGACTGAGTTTTGTTTTTTTTTTTGTTTTTTTTTAGTACCTGTGCTGCTGCAGTACTGGCTGCTGCTGGTGGTGGTGGCTGGCTGGTGGTGGTGTGTGGCCTGCCCAGGCACACTGGGGTCCGTCTGGCTCTGTCCTCCAGGCCTGTGCTGCCTCTCAACTCTTCTAGCTGGCTGGCATGGCTGCCCGTGCCTGTCTGACGACTCCTGCGGTGGTGGTGGACTGCCTCCTGGACTATATATTTATATATTGTAAAATTAAATTATATATCCGCCCTGAGCACCCTCTGCCCTCCTCATGGCCTGCACTGACTGTCTGCCACTCTCTCTGTCTTCTCCTCTCTTGGCCAGTACCGAGGACAGCACCGGCCTCAGTCATAGAGGAGAGGAGGAATTACACTACTGCCATCTAGTGGCGGTAGATGTAATTGCGGTAACGCGGCCCATGTAATGTGAATGGCGTTACCAGGAGGGGAAGAGTATTAAGTTAGATTACTCGTTACCCTCTAAAGTAACTGCGTTAACTAACGCCGTTTACTTAAATGCAGTTACTACCATCACTGGCCGTGGGAGTGCTTCATTTTTAGTGTCAGTGTAGCAGCCATTATTGTGTGGGTGAGGGTACTCTGCTGCGTCTGCGCCCACGCACTTCCAAGTACTCCGATGGTGAGGATGATTCCTCATTAACCGCATATGTGCATGAAAAGGCGTTGGTGGATGCAGTTATTGTATCTGTGCAGGAAATTTTAAACATGGGGGATGCAGCTGCTGCTGTGTTGGAGGCGCCGATACCGCAGATCACCTGAAGCGGCAAGATTTTCCTGCCTACTGTGACAAAATTTTTGCGAGTCAGTGGAGTTGTCCTAAACGTTATATGGTGCCTAAGCATTTCGATAGATGGTATCCCTTGTGGAGTCACTGTTGAATAATTGGGCACCTGTGGTGGACTCTCAGGTCTCAGGGCTGAATAGTTCCGGGGGCGGAGTCTCCGGTTTTTAAAAGATCCTTTTGACAGGAGAGCCGAGACTTTAGTCCACCACATTATTACTGTGGCCGGTTCGGTCCTTAGGGCGGTGTTCACCATAGCATTGGTGTCCCAGACTTTTAACGGAGTGGGCAAAGCTTTTGCGCCATGATCTGGAGGGGGAAGAGTTTCTCCCTGCCTTTACGGAGCTGGTGGACCAGTTGGTCCAGGTGTTGCAGTTCGTCTTCGATGTCTCTCTGGATGTGGTTCCCTTAAGCCTCGTACACACGCAACGAATTTCCGCCGATCGGTCGTCCGTCTTTTGTCTAGAGTCGTGTCTGTTGGTTCGAATGTGCTCTAGACTGCACACAAATTTTCCCGCACAACAGAATTCTACTTCAGAAGTGATGTCATGTGTTGGATTGCTTTGTATTTGTTCTTTCTCTGAGCATGCCTAGTCTTGCTCATAAGATTTTTCCCCATCGAAATCTTTACTAATGAGACGAAAATCAGACGTGTTTTGATGGCAGACAAAAATTTTATAGCCTGCACACCAGGATTTTTTCGGCCGTCGGAAGCATCATACTAACAAGCCGAAAATCGGCAGATCGGACTAAAATTCCCGGCCGAATTTCCACTCGTGTGTACGGGCCTTAAGTCTCTGGGCTGTCTGACTGCAGTGGTCCTTCGCGCAGGATATGGCTGAAATGCTGGTCTGCGGACCAGATTTCCAAGAAGGCCTTATCTGATCTTCCCTTTGTGGAGGGATCATCTGTTTGGATCCTCCCTGGATAATATCGTTAAGCAGGATTTCAAGACAAGGGGTTCTAAGTCTGTAAGGACCTCCTCCGGAGGTTCCAATAGGATCTGGTCTGGTAAGCCGAGAGCGAGTCCTTCCGGACCTGTGGACCTCCCTGATTCAACACAAGTGGGTCCACGAGCTGATTCGGTCCGGCTACAAGATCAAGTTTTTGGGCTTATACTCCAGAAAGGTTCTTTACTTTCTACCTGTGTTTATCACCAGACGGCCTGTGAGGTGTCTTCAGGGCGATGCAAGACTTGCTACTACAAGGGGTGATTGTTCCGGTCTCCGAATCTGAACATTTTCTTTTCCTAGGTTTTATTCAAACATGCTTACAGGTCTCAAGAAGGAAAGCGAGGTACATCCATTATTGGACCTCAAAGCTCCGAACCGATTGTGCAGGTACAGATGTTTTGAATGGAGTCCATTCGTACAGTAGTGGCATCCCTACATCAAGGGGATCTTCTGACCTCTACCGATATCAAGGACGCTTGCCTTCATATTCTGATATGTCAGTCATCTGCGCCTCTACTGCTTGCCGTGGGTGAGGAGCATTATTAAGAGGTTTTGCCTCGGCTCCTCGGGTCTTCACAAAGTGTTGGCCCCGGTGTTGCCATTGTTGCGCCAGCGAGGAATTGCGGTACTGGAATACCTGAATGATCGTCTGCAAGCAGAGTCTGCGACTGCTCTGAGGGACAACAAGGAGATTACTGTTCAGACTCTGCTGGGGTTCGGTTGGAAATTAAATTTCCAGGTATTGGCTCTGATTCCCTCCACCTAGTGGGAGTCTGCTCTGGACACGGCCTCAGCCAGGGTGTTCCTCCCATGGGACAAGCTCCAAAATCTGCAGGATAAATTTGGCTCCTGTTGTCCAGCAGTCATCGGCTTTCAGAACTGGCATGCGGTTGCTGGGTCTGATGGTGTCTACCTTCGCGGGCGGTTCCGTTTGCTCAGTTCCTCACAAGACCTCTGCAAAGAGAGATTCTTGCCATGTGGAGGCAATCTGATCCTGTTGAGCCAGGGTACAAGAGGGTCTCTGATTCGATGACTTCGCTCTCTAGGGCTTCGACAGGGAAAATCTTCCTTCCCTCTGTACTGGACGGTGGTCACCAGGGATGCCAGCCTGCCCGAGTGGGGTTGCGTTTTCGGCACAGATTGTGCTCAGGGGGTCTGGACTCTGGAAGAATCCAGACTACCGATCGTTATTCTGAACATTTCCCCAGGAGGGGTTTCATCAGTTGTGTCTCCAGTGGGGAACTCCCGAGGTGGTCCTGTTGGTCTCTCATCTCAGCAGGAAGGTACTTAGTTTTATGGCACGGTCTCTGGATCCTCTGGCTGACGCCACAGACGCACTGGTGGCCAGTATCCTCGGCTATAGTTTTTTCCTCTTCTAGGAACTTCTGCCAAGATTCCTGCATAGGTTTGAAGTAGAAGGGATTATGACCATCCTACCCAACCTCGCTGGTCTTGGTACGCAGATCTGATACGGTTGGTCGCCAATGCTCCTTGGAGACTTCCTCTCAGAGGAGATCTGTTGGCCCAAGGGCCAATCTTCTATCTTGCCCTACAGTCGCTGGCTTAATGGCTTGGCTGTCAGAAGCCTGGTGCTGAAGGATAGAGGGTTGTCTGAATCTGTGATTCCCATGCTGCTGCAGGCTAGTGAATCTACTTTTAGGAACATTTACCATCAGGTCTGAGGAATATACTTTGCAAGTGTGAATGTCTTGGGTTCACCGCACTCCTTTTCGGTGACTCTGAGTTTGGCTTTCCTCCAACAAGGTGTTGAGCAGCGTCTGGCCTTGGGTATCATCAAGGGCCAGGTTCGACCTTGGCGTTTTTCTTTTAACGTCCTTTAGCTACGCATTCTTTGGTTCGCACCTTTTGTTTAGTGGGTTCGCCACTTGGCTTCCCCAGTGCAGTCTACTTTGCCCTCATGGGATCTTAAGTTGGTGCTGGCGGTTTTCAGTAACCGCCATTGAAAAATATTTGCGAGTTTCCTCTGTTTACATTGTCCCAGAAGGTAGCCTTCTTGGTGGCTTTTTCTTTTGCACATAGGGTGTCGGAGCTGGCAGCTTTGTCTTGACATTCATCCTACTTGTTGGTTCACGGAGATAAAGTGGTGCTTCATCCTTGTCAGTTGTTCTTTCCTAAGGTTGTTTCTGGTTGCCATCTGAATGAAGACATGGTGTTGTCTTCCCTGTGTCCTAAGCCTAGGCATGCTAAGGAGATTGCCTTGCATTCTCTTGATGTGGTTTGTGCGTTCAGAGTGTACCTGGCAGATATCGAGTCATTTAGAAAATCAGACTTGTTATTTGTCCTTATGGATGGACGTTGCAAGGGTTTGGCCGAGTTTGCCGCAATTATTTTCAGATGGATCAGACAGACAGTGGTGCAGGCCTATTCAATCATGGGTCAGGTTCTCCTTTACCTGTTAATGCGCATTCTATGCGGGCGCTTTCGCCATCAGGCGTCAGTGATGCAAGTTTGCAAGGTGGCCACTGGTCCTCTGTGCACACTTTCACAACGTTTTTACAAAGTGGATGTGCTATTTGCGGATGCTGCTTTGGCTGCAAGTTTTTGCTGTTTGAGAGGACTAGTCTACTTTGAGGGTGTATATTTCAGGTGAGCTCCAGTTGTTACTGATTGAGCTCTGTGTTACCTGGTTGGCTACTTTTAGCCTTTGAGAATTTATTTCTGCTGTGTTTTTTCCCACCCCCCATGTTTTGACACTGCTTTGGAACGTCCCAATGGTCAAGAATATTCTGGAGATGTATCTGTCAAAGAATGAAAGAGAAAATTTGATTTTTGTCTTACCGTAACATACAGCACCCACTCCTCCATTGAGTTGGGTTATATTTCTTCTGACACTGCTTGCAACAAAACTGGGTGCCTATAGCAGGAAGTAGGAGTATATCCCCTGGGACTGCCCCATAGGCGTGGTAAAGCTTTTTCCTGCCTAGTGTCCTACTCCTGTAGGGGGCAGCATAACCCAATGGTCAAGAAGATTCTGGAGCTGTGTCCGTCAATGAACATCAGAGAAATGGATTTTACAGTAAGACAAAAATCCAATTTTTCCCTCCCTGGTATCATGTGACTTGTTAGTGTTAAAAGGTCTCAGGTGTGAATGGGGAGCAGGTGTGTTAAATTTGGTGTTATCGTTCTCACTCTACTACTTGTCACTGGAAATTCAGCATTGCACTTCATGGCAAAGAACTCTCTGGGGATCTGAAATCAATAATTGTTGCTCTACATAAAGATGGCCTAGGCTATAAGAAGTTTGCCAAGACCCTGAAACTGAGCTGCAGCAATGTGGCCAAGACCATACAGCGGTTTAACAGGACAGGTTCCACTCAGAACAGGCCTCGCCATGGTTAACCAAAGAAGTTGAGTGCACGTGTTCAGCGTCCTATCCAGAGGTTGTCTTTGGGAACTAGACGTATGAGTGCTGCCAGCATTGCTGCAGAGGTTGCAGGGGTGGGGGGGTCAGCCTGTCAGTGCTCAGTCCATATGCTGCACACTGCATCAAATTGGTCTGCATGGCTGTCATCCCAGAAGGAAGCCTCTTCCAAAGATGATGCACAAGAAAGCCCGCAAACAGTTTGCTGAAGACAAGCAGACTAAGGACATGGATTACTTGAACCATGTCCTGTGTTCTGATGAGACCAAGATAAACTTATTTGGTTCAGAGGATGTCAAGCGTGTGTGGCAGCAAATAGGTGAGGAGTACAAAGACAAGTGTGTCTTGCCTATAGTTAAGTTGGTGGGGGTGTCATTGTCTGGGGCTGCATAAGTGCTGCCGGCACTGGGGAGCTACAGTTCATCGAGGGAACCAGGAATGCCAACATGTACTGTGACATTCTGAAGCAGAGCATGATCCCCTCCCTTTGGAGACTGGGCCGTAGGGCAGTATTCCAACATAACGACCCCAAACACACCTCCAAGATGACCACTGCCTTGCTAAAGAAGCTGAGGGTAAAGGTTATGGACTGGTCAAGCATGTCTCCAGACCTAAACCCTATTAAGCATCTGTGGGGCATACTGAAACGGAAGGTGGAGGAGCGCAAGGTCTCTTAACATCCACAAGATCCATCATGGAGGAGTGGAAGAGGACTCCAGTGGCAACCTGTGAAGCTCGAGTGAACTCCAAGCCCAAGAGGGTTAAGACAGTGCTGGAAAAAAATGGTGACCACACAAAATATTGACACTTTGGGCCCAATTTGGACATTTTCACTTCGGGGTGTACTCCCTTTTTTTGCCAGCGGTTTAGACATTGATGGCTGTGTGTTGTTATTTTGAGGGGACAGCAAATTTACACTGTTATCCAAGCTTTACACTAACTACTTTGCATTATAGCAAAGTGTAATTTCTTCAGTGTTGTCACTTACATACGGACGTAAAAAACAAGCATGGATTCAAGCCGGTACTGACCGTGCAAAGGATAGTGACGGCGCGGCTCTCCTCAAATCCTACGCGTCTCCCCCGAATGGGCTTCCGCTGGGACAGGAGCTTTGTGTTTTGAAGATCATGCACTATTAGTTTGCCTCCTCTTTTGCAACCCCTCCTTGTGAGGATTCAACCCCCTTTTTAGTGGCTTCGGGTGTGAAACTAAGGAGAAGAGTGATCCTCCCAATTCTTCTGGAGGCTGGATGGGAACTACTTTATAGGCAATAAACCAACACGTTTTTGAGCTCAACATGTTTTTTCTGGTAAGGAGCCATACATTATTATTTTCCCCACGAGCACGAGGTGTGATTGGTGAGGATGGGGAGATATACTGTGAGGAATTTACCCCAGAGTCACCTTTAATGTTGCTTGCTAGCAGTTTCTTTCTGGTAAGAAGCCATCCACAGTACCTATCCCTATCCCTGGGTGAAGAATTTGGTGTTTTGGACTTTCCTTTCACTTGTCACGTTTTGAGAAGAAATTATGGGATTTGTTACATGTTTTTCCCAGGATTTAGTTGGAAAATCACCAATATACTGTTTTTTATTGATTTTTATTATCACCAATATATTTCTCACATTGTATTTTGGTGTTATTTCAGTTGATTATAATCCAGCTATACATCTGTCGTTAGTTTACACATGTATATACATTTTTTTGGGGAAGCGCACTTATATTTTCTTCCATTACATTTTATTATACATCATTAAAAAAACGACGCCAGGAACGTAAAAGAAAGACAAACCGTAAATAAAAATGTGTTAACTGTATCCTTTTGGGGACTCTAGAACAGACAGCTATATTAGATCAAACCAATGATCGAGGTGTGTGCGTCCTTTGCTGGTCGACGTCTTTCGCAAACTGCTTCCTCAGGCGGAAAAGCAACAGCAGGTATATCACATTCTGCTGATGTGCGTTATTTTAAGAGCGCACTTATGTCGCATACGTCTGGGGGGGGACAAAGGGGACCAGCATCTCAATAAATCATATCCATCATGTCAGTATACTTATACCCAAAGTTCCTAGCCTATATGAAATAGGGTTCCAACATGTAAGGAGAAAAGGAATATAATAACCATGGGTATGCTGGCAGCAAGAATGACCTCATTATAGTTGTTGATCTTATTTTACCTTGATAATTCACTGAAGAAAGAGCTGCTTTATGCATCAGCCAGTACAGAAAACTAGCGGTTCATAACAAATGAGTTCTATACCTTACGGTCTAGGATAGTACGTTTGTATTCCCTCAATCCATCCACCCTGAGGAATATGTGTCCATCTGCCCCAACGAGCTGCAATTGAGACAGATGGACAGATATCCCCCTGGGTGGACGGATTGAAGGAATTCAAACGTGCTATCCTAGACCAGGAACAGGAGTGACATCCCAGAGACAAAAACCTGTTTTATACAGCTAAAGTAGGTAAGTTACACATAAACTGACAGTGAAGTTGTGATTCATTTACATGCATAATGTATATGTTTTGGGGAGGAAACGCTGGAGTTCCTCACTCGGCCCATAGTAAAAATATGTCATTACTTTGACATTTATTACCAGTGTTATGGCAACAGCTAGCTGCCATAACCCCGGTATCCTTTTTTTTTTTTTTTTACTATGGCCGGTTCTCTGTAAGATAAAATTGGTCCCATGGGAGTCACTTTAAGAAGTGGCGGGAGGGGTGCTCAGCCCTACCTGCTGCTTCTCGGTCGTTCCCGGGCTTACCTGACCCATCGATAAAGCCCGGGAGCGATCCGATGCGGCCGTTTGCTGGACAGGAAGGCAAGCGAGGCCAAGATGGCTGCCAGTTGTCTCTATGACCTGGAGGACCATAGCGACACCTGACGTCTCTTCGAATTCTTGGGCCAAAAGAAAAGTAAAGATGCAAAAAAAAAAAATTTTTCTTTCTTTTGCTTTTAAAGGTAAGTGAGAGATATGGGGTCTTTTTAACACCAGATCTCTCAATAAAGAGAACCTGTCCTTATTTCTATTACAAGGAAGTTTACATTCATTGTAATAGGAATAAAAGTGATTTTAAAAAAGTAAATAAAAGGAAAGTGTAAAAATAAAAAGTAAAATAAGAAAAAAAAAAAGTTAAAGCCCCCCATCCTACCATGCTCGCGTGCAGAAGCGAAAGCATGCGTAAGTCACGCCCACATATGTAAACCGTGTTTAAACCACATGTGAGGTATTGCCGTGATCTGTAGAGCGAGAGCAATAATTTCAATGCAAGACCTCTCTCAGTAACTCTAAACGGGTAAAATGTTTAAAGCGTCGACTATGGCAATTTTTAAGTATCATACTTTGTCACCATTCCATGAGCATGTGCAATTTTAAAGCATGACATGTTAGGTATATATATATATATATATATATATATATATATAAATATATATATATACACAATATAAAATGTTTGGGGGTTCTAAGTAATTTTCTAGCAAAAATAACTAACTATTTTTAAACTTGTAAACAAAAAGTTCCAGGAAAGACCTGGTCTTCAATTGGTTAACAGAACCTTCCTGTTGATCCTGATTTTTGCTGTCTGATTTGGATTTAGACTAATCAGGATCACTAAGTTTCCTTGACCTCTTCTTTTTTTTTTTTTTTTTTCTATAACTGAAGATCCAGGCATAAAGAATTTAGGTGCTGTAGAGACTATTCTGGATGTCTGACAAACAGGTATCATCATCCCGGTATTAGAATTTGCAGCCAGTGTTTCCCTCTAATGTGATTCGAATGGATGAATAGCCACTTAATCACTTCTTTAGGTGATGGAATGTAGTCTACTGCTTTTCCCGGGCTCTGCCGTCCGCGGAGCCGAGAAGGACTTCCGACTAGTGTTGATAGCTGCACAGACTGGGGGGGAACTGATGGAGCCAATCAGACTGATCTGTGTCTGCTGCATTGGATGCCAGAGGAGAGATTTGTGGTCTAGTAGACCCCAAATCCCTCCATGAATAGGACCTGTCACATGTTGTTAATCCCTTGTGATAGCAATAAAATTAATACAAAAAATTAAAAAAATTGTTCTAGATAAAATAAATACTTTTTTTTTTTTTTTTTAATCTTTATAGGCAACTCTTTAAGGCTGGTTTCATACTAGCTGTGGTCGTGGCTCACAGCAGGGGGTCCAGTGCATCCCTGTTTGCCATTTCGGGTGCGAATCAGATCCAAATTGTTGGCCGAATTTGCACCTGAAACAGACCAGATGATGCACAGGACCCTTTTCCAGTGTTGACCGTGGCTGCCCCAGAGCCGTGAATCGGTTCTATTGAGAGCCGACCACACTCTCCTGTCATGCGAATTGGATGCGCGAGATGGCTGCTGAAGCCCAGGTCCTAAGGGGTAGGAGTCTATTCAACTCAATTATTCCTTCGCTCCTAAAAGCTAGGAAATTTACCTCTGCGAGGTCTACCAGCCCACGTGGAAAGTACTTTGCATAGTGCGAGGCTTGGAAATTCTATACCAGGAAATACTCTCTGGGGACGCATCCTGAGTTTTCTCCAGGCTAGTCTGGATCAACAGTTGTCCCTGAGTGTTATCAAGCGTCACAGTGATTGGATGCCTATAGATATACCTGTGACTCCATGGGACTTCCAAAATGGTTCTGTAAGCTCACAGGTCCTACTCCTCCATCTTATGATCACTCCTTCCACTACTTTTGCATGAAATTGAAGCATCATGGAAGTGGAAGGGTTTACATTGGCATTTTTTTTTCCAAATCTCTTGTAGGTGGCAGTATAACCTCCAAAATTGGTTCTGCAAGCTCCTCAAATACTGCCATTTCAACCTATCAGAGCAATCCCTCAGTCTGCTTTCACTTGTAAATTGACATTTCCTGTTGTCATCACCTCTGTGAGACACGTTTCCAAGTTGGTGGCCCTGTCATGCAAAAAGCTCTTGTCTTAATGAGGGGGCTCCGCCTTCTTGGGCCTCTCAGCATCACACCCATTTTCCAGATTTTCAAGGTTGCCATCTGGTCGCTGTTCTCTAAGTTTTACTAGGTGGATTTTTAAGGCATCAGCTGATACAAGCTTTGGCGACAGGGTTCTTCAGGCTGCTGTCAGTAGCCCTGTTTTTTTTACCTGGTTGTTTTGTGGTCTTGTTAACATTTAGTTTGCTAAATGTTCACTTGGATAGCGTTTGGATGTGCCACGCATCTCAAAATTCCTTTTGATTTTGTGTCCCCGAATGAACAATTAAGAAAACAGGATTTTTGTGTTACATAAAAATCCCTTTTTTGGAGTTTATTTAAGGACACAGGTCCTGATCCTCCGTCTTATGATCACTCGCACTACTTTTGCATGAAACTGAAGCATCATGGAAGTGGTTTACATTGGCGTATTTATTTTTTCTGTTGTCCAGATCTCCTGTAGGTGACAGTATAACCCATGTGTCTGAGAATACCTTCTGACCCTGTGTCCTTTTAATGCCTTGGTGCAGCCAAAATTACAAACCAAAAAATCAGTGCAAGGGGCATAACTTACAGTAGGATGTTTACCTTGTGCTTATTCCTTTTAGTAAAAATCTTCCCCCATCCTTTACCCCCAACCCCCACTGTCATAATCTACAGGTGCGGCAAGGGTTAATACAACGAAAGGGCATCAAAAGAGCCTGACTATGCTCGCCCTTTCCATACAGCTCCACCATTCATAGAAGCCAAGCTTCAGCTTCTATGAATGAAACAAATGAAACCATGGGTGGCTGATTGATAGGTCTGCCCCTCCATTCAGCGATTGTGTTTAATTCATAGAAGCTGTATTATAGCTTCAATGAATGGCTGAAAGGGTGGGCATATTCAGGCTGTCCTAATGAGAGCCTTTGACATCCTGTTAATTGTATTAGCCCCACCGCACCAGAACATTGGGGGGGTTAGGCATTGGGTAGAGAAGAAGATTTGCAGTAACAGAAGAGGAATACCCCACAAGGGACACATCCTACTGACTGCGAGTCAACTCCCTTGTGCTGATTTTTTTTTTTTTTGCTTGCGATTTTGGTTAGCAAGATGAATGGTAAGATCTTTTCGCTCTTCGTTTTTTTTTTTTTTTTTTTTTTTCTTTCAACCTTTTTCTTTTAATTCCCACTGAGAAACTAAGGAGAAATACAAAATATAGACAGTTGTGACTGAAACACACTTCAACGCATTTGCTGTCAGCAGGACAGGTAGTGGGAAGAAAAGCATAACAAATCTGGCTATTAAGGGGGAGGATCTCTTACCCACTCTAAAATGTTGTTTTTTTTTTAATGTCAGCAGCTGCCACTTTTGACAATATGCTCCGCCATTATGAACAAAATTTTAATAGCGCCAAATGGCCCATCACAGGTTAGTCGGGTGGATTTATAACAATGGCCTTTGTAATTTTACAGTATGCGGAATAAGTATAGTAGGAGAGAGAAGAAAAGGCACCTCTAAGTGCAGACAGTTTACAGGTTTATTAGGTGCAATTAAATACAAGGGGCAACTTGCATGGAGTGAAGAAAAACAAGCTCATCAGAAAGGGGAGCCCGGGATGTCAGCACTTGATGTCTATGATGTGGACCGCCTGGGTCCGCTGCTGCAAGGAGGAGGCCAGGTGGAATTCCTCAGATGGAAAGCCGAGCAGAGGGGATGAAGCTGGACCATGGCGTGGACCGCAGCGCATGCAGATGACGTCACCAGAGGTGGGGAGGTCGCAAAATGTTTCCGAGTCTGCACGATGCCCGTCCTGGGCATGCACACAACTTCATAAAGCAGCTGCTTGAACACCATGTCTCTGGATCTCCCCATTCTTGTTAGATCATTCCCTCCTGTCCTATAAACTTCATACTTATATGGTCTTCTTATGAACTATTTATACAGATACTGCCCTCCTCACACAGGGTCTGGTTACCCTTTGGTGTTTAAGGAAGAGGGTGGGGTGGCGGGGTGTAAACAGGTAGTGGAGCATTTTTTTATCTTAATGCGGGGAATCCATTAAAGTATAACTAAATGCAAATTTTTATTTTTTTTTTAAGTTTTGGATAGAGTGGAGAGAGATTAGAACATTTGTCAGTTTTTATTGCGGTCTGTGCCCCCATCAAAGGGATTGTAAAGGCAGAAGGTTTTTTTTATCTTAATGCATTCAATGCATTAAGATAAAAAAAAACCTGTGCAGCAGTCCCCCTAATACGTACGTACCTGAGCCCATTTTTATCCAGCAATGTTGCATGAGTGTCTAAGCTGTCTTGGACTCCCATCCTCATTTGCTGAGACAGCAGCGTGATTGGCTCCCGCTGCTGTCAATCAAAATCATTCAGCCAATCAGAAGAGAGGGGGAGGGACCGGGTCGTGGCTCTGTGTCTGATTTGAGACAGGGAGCTGCGATTCGGCACGGGTGCCCCCAAAGCAAGCTACTTACTGTGGGGGCACTTAACAGGAGGGAGGGGCCAGGAGAGCCGAAGAGTGACCCGAGAAGAGGAGGATCCCGGCTGCTCTGTGCAAAACCCTCTGCACAGAGCAGGTAAGTAAAACATGTTTATTTTGTATTTTTTTTTTTTACAAACGTTTACACTCACTTTACGGAGATTTACTATCTTGGTTAGTCCTGATTACCATTATCATTAAAAGTGAAAGTAAAAGAAAATACCCAAATTTTAGGTTGTCCCCAGAAAAGTAATTAAAGGGAAATCTACCAGTGGGGACACTAGCCACACAGCCAGATTTGTTAGTAAAAGCAGCACATATTACACTTGTTAGGCACACTGTTAACCCCTTTCCTGCAAGTATCATTAGTACTGTGAGCGTATATAGTATTATCTCTGATAACTATTTTAGTGTCCCTGGTGATGGCAGTGTCAGCCAGTTCCAACAAAGTGCCAGTGTCAAATTGTCCGCCGCACTATCACAGTCCCATTATAATTCGCTGATCACCGCCATTACTAATATAAAAAAAAAAAAATTTAAAAAAATCCAGGATATATACCATTGTTTGTAGATGCTATAACCTTTGCACAAACCTTAATGCAATTTTTTTTTTCTTGACAAAGACATGTAGCAGAATACATTTTAGCCTAAATTTATGAAGAAATTTAATTATTTATTTTTTTTTTGCTGCTTTTACAAAAAACCCAGTAGTGATCAAATACTACCAAAAGAAATCTATTTGTGTGGAAAAAAAAATATCAATTTCATTTGGATACAGTGTTGCAGGACCGAGCAATTGCCAGTTAAAATAGCCCAGTGCTGAATAGCAAAAAATGTCCTTGTCATGAAGGGGTTAAAACCTTCTGGAGCTTAAATGTAAATATACACTTCTTATTTTGTGTATATATATATATATGTGTGTGTGTGTGTGTGTATATACATATATATATATATATATATGTGTGTGTGTGTATATGTATATATATATATAATTTTTTTTTTAACAAAGACATGTAGCAGAATACATTTATATGTTTTCTAACAAAGTAGAAAATATTGCTTTTTCTTTTCAAAATGTGCTCTTTTTTTGTGTATATAACAAAAAAAAAAAACTGTGGTGACCAAATGCCACCCAAAAGAGAGCTTTATGTAAAAAAAATTATTTAAATTTAATTTGCATACAATGTTGCGTGACCGAGCGATTGCCAGCTAAAGTAGCGAGTAGCAAAACAATGTCCTGGTCATGAAAGGGGTAAAACCTTCTGGAGGTCAAGTGGTTAAAGTGCTTTCACAGTTTAAGAATTTGTAAATACTATAGTATGCATAGTCTATGCTCATGTTCATTTAGTTATAATTCAGTTCACCTTTGGGCTTAAAGAGCAAATCTACCAATAAAAAAAAAAATTGTGTGGCATGCAAAGAATCCCTTTTTTTGATTTCCCATACCAAAAAGCCTTCCCTCCCAGCACAGCAGGCTTAGCTGAATATAAAGTAACTCACAAAAGTGAGTACACCCCTCTCATTTTTGTAAATATTTTATTATATCTTTTCATGTGACAACACTGAAGAAATTACACTTTGCTACAATGTAAAGTAGTGTACAGCGTGTATAACCATTCAATGCAGAGTTAGCACAGCGTGCCCCCATTCAATGCAGAGTTAGCACAGCGTGCCCCCATTCAAAGCAGAGTTACCACAGCATGCCCCCCATCAATGCAGTGACCAGCATGCCCCCCATCAATGCAGTGACCAGTGTGCCCCCATCAATGCAGTGACCAGCGTGCGGTGCCCCCATCAACGCAGTGACCAGCGTGCTGTGCCCCCATCAATGCAGTGACCAGCTTGCCCCCCATCAATGCAGTGACCAGCGTGCCGTGCCCCCTTCAATGCAGTGACCAGCGTGCCGTGCCCCCTTCAATGCAGTGACCAGCGTGCCGTGCCCCCTTCAATGCAGTGACCAGCGTGCCGTGCCCCCTTCAATGCAGTGACCAGCGTGCTGTGCCCCCTTCAATGCAGTGACCAGCGTGCCGTGCCCCCTTCAATGCAGTGACCAGCGTGCCGCGCCCCCTTCAATGCAGTGTCCAGCGTGCCGTGGCCCCTTCAATGCAGTGTCCAGCGTGCCGTGCCCCCATCAATGCAGTGACCAGCGTGCCGTGCCCCCATCAATGCAGAGAGACTTACCTGCAGACGCGGTTTCTCCTCAGTCCCCCGGTGTCTCCTTGAGTCCTCCTCCTCGGCCAGTGGCATGCGTTCGCCTTTCGGCCAATCAGGAGCGGGTCTCAGACCGGCTTCCTGATTGGCCAGGAGGAGGATCCGTGTGACAATAGCGAATTTTCATTCGCTATTGTCACACAATGGGTGGGCTCGGGGCGCAGTGCTCTGCGCCCCGGGTCCACCCTCTTCTGAAGCCTATTAGAGCCTCTGGCTGTAATCAGGTGACAAAAAAAAAATCCCATTGAGCTCCATGCGTCCGGCGCCCCGCATGCAGATTAGGGGGCCGGACGCATGGATGTGGGGGCGGCGCACACCGTCCGCCACTGAATGAGACCAAGATCCACTTATTTGGTTCAGATGGTGTCAAGCGTGTATGGCGGCAACCAGGTGAGGAGTACAAAGCCAAGTGTGTCTTGCCTACAGTCAAGCATGGTGGGGGGAGTGTCATGGTCTGGGGCTGCATGAGTGCGGCTGGCACTGGGGAGCTACAGTTCATTGAGGGAACCATGAATGCCAACATGTACGGTGACATACTGAAGCAGAGCATGATCCCCTTCCTTCGGAGACTGGGCCGCAGGGCAGTATTCCAACATAACGACCCCAAACACACCCCCAAGACGGCCACTGCCTTGCTAAAGAAGCTGAAGGTAAAGGCGATGGGACTGGCCAAGCAGGTCTCCAGACCTAAACCCTATTAAGCATCTGTGGGGCATCCTCAAACGGAAGGTGGAGGAGTGCAAGGTCTCTAACATCCAGTGCATCTCCGTGATGTCATCATGGAGGAGTGGAAGAAGACTCCAGTGGCAACCTTTGAAGCTCTGGTGAACTCCATGCCCAAGAGGGTTAAGGCAGTGCTGGAAAATAATGGTGGCCACATAAAAATAGACACTTTGGGCCCAATTTGGACATTTCCACTTAAGGGTGTACTCACTTTTGTTGCCAGCAGTTTAGACAGTAATGGCTGTGTTTAGTTATTTTGAGGGGACAGCAAATTTTCACTGTTATACAAGCTGTACACTCACTACTTTTACATTGTAGCAAAGTGTCATTTCTTCAGTGTTGTCACATGAAAAGGTATAATAAAATATTTACAAAAATGTGAGGGGTGTACTCACTTATGTGAGATTCTGTATTTGAATCCAAATTCCACTATAGGGTGCCCATCCTGCACAATTTAAATTTGGTAGTTGTGATCTCCAGAATGTTTATATATCAGTCACACAGATGCATGCATACAGCTGAAGGGCAGCAATACTCTTAAGTCTTAACCTATGTCTCGTTCATGAATCTGTTCACAAATCGTTTGTATGTGAATGTAGGATTATTAATTTTTTGTGGATTTTCCATAGACCGTCTGTTTTCCAACAACCTGTGATCTTCTTAGGAGCAGATGTTACTCACCCTCCTGCTGGTGATGGCAAAAAGCCTTCAATTGCTGCTGTAAGTGTTTGTTACATGTTTGCTATATCTTGTTAGAAGAAGTGTTTTATTTATAACCATTTTACATTCTGTTGATTTTAGTATTCAATAAAAACTCTCCATGCAGAAGGGCCTGTGTTGACAGCTTGTCTTAGTAGCATCAGTTTGATATAAGTTTGAGGCTCTGTTCACATATATGCAAATTGTATGCGTTTTGAACTACCTCCAATTTGCATGACATGTGATCCAAACCAGCTTTCTATGGAGCCGGTTCACATAGCTGTGGTGCAGTGGCAGTACGAAGTCAGCGTGTATTTAAAGAGCGTGCTTTCGTTTTCTGAGCACTGCAGTGTGAATCAAATGTGAATTCCAGGCTCTGCCTTCTATGGGAATGCTTCTGAATCACACATGTCATCAGTTTTAAACACAAATTGAGAAAAAAAAAAGCAGGTCTGGTATGGATCTTAAGGGGAACCGGAACCCAAGAACCTTTGTTTTTATTTATTTTTGACACTTTTCTTGATGAATAAAGGGTACAATGTATCCCATTCGCATTTGCATGGGGGGGGGAGGGGGCAGGATCTGGGGACAAGGTGCTTCTGGGGGGGGGAGCACCCCCCCCCCCCCATGTTTAGGGCACGTGGCCTGGTATGCTTCAGGCTTACTTATCCCACAACCCCCCCCCCCCTTCCTACATATAAGATAAGGGCCCGATATGGATTTGGGGGGGACCCCACGCTTTTTTTTTTTCTCAGATTTTATTACCAGCAATTTTTTGGTTTACATTCAGCTGTCAGCATGGGACCTGCTGACAGCTGATGGGTCATCGGTTGTTAAGGATGCTGCAGACGGCCAGCCCACTCCTTAACCACTTACCGACCGCCCGCCGCATATATACTGCGGCAGGCTGGCTCAGCTGCACGAATCGCCGTACCTTAACTAGGCAGCGGGGATGCCGTTTCACGGGACCAGAGGCACCACCTGGCACCCGTGATCGGTCCCGGTTGAGAGAGGATGGTCAGTTATTGTAAACACAGCTGACCGTTGTTCTCTCTAAAATGATCAGAGCGCCTGTGATCCTCCTATATAGGATCACAGGTCTCTGTTATCATTTCACAAGTCCCTCCCCCCACAGTTAGTAAACACTCCCCTAGGCTCACAATTAACCTTTTGATCACCCCTAGATTAACTCCCTCCCTGCCAGTGTCACTATGTCACAGGTCCCCCCAAAAGTGTCAAAAATGTCAGGGTTCCGATCTGTCTGCCGCAATGTCGCAGTCCTGCTAAAAATCGCAGATCGCCGCCATTAATAGTAAAAGATATATATATATATATATATATATATATATATGTGTGTGTGTGTGTATATATATATATATATATATATATATATATATATGTGTGTGTGTGTATATATATATATATATATATATATGTGTGTGTGTATGTATATATATATATATATATATATATATATATGTATATATATTATAAATTACATACATTTTTACCTTAATTTGTAGACGCAATAAATTTTGCGCAAACCAATAAAAATATGCTCACTGCTATTTTTTTTTTTTTTTTTTTACCAAAAATATGTAGTAGAATACAAATTGGCCTAAAAATATGAATACAATTAATTTTTAAATTTTTTTATTTTGGGAATGTTATATAGTTTTTTTTTTTTTTTTCAGAAGTGTCACTCTTTTTTTTTGCTTATAGCGCAAAAAATAAAAATAGCACAGGTGATCAAATACCACCAAAAGACAGCTCTATTAGTGGTAAAAAAAAGACATTGATTTTATTTAGGTACAGCATCGCACGACCGCGCAATTGTCCATTAAAGTAACAAAGAATCGCAAAAAATGGACTGGTTATTAAGAGGGCAAATCCTTCCTGTCCAGAACTGTTTAACAACCAGCTGTTAACCACTTCCTTACCACTGGACGGCATTTGACCTACTGGGCTTTAAGTGGGAAAATCTGAATGTTCCACCCCCAGGTTGGGGTGGAACAGGAAGAGGTGTGGCCAACTCCCATTTAATCCCTGGCTTTTCCAGAGTGTGGTTCAGCAGCAACTCGTTTTGGCTCTGAGGAAGGGGGTTCGCCCCTGAAACGCGTCAGCCTAGACACAGCAGCCTCATGCGGCACACTGCATACCATTTAATACAATGCGGTTCCTTGGCTACCTTGGAGACTTTGTGTATTATGTTGATGTGTGTCCATACACACCTGCTTTGTGAGTATAATGTATACTTTTTAACATTTTTATTACATTTTTAGTGGTAATGCACTAGGTCGGTGCGCCCCTTTTTTCTTCTTTTGTTGCCTCCATGTCTACACTGGAGTTCTAATTCTGCTGGTGCTCAAGTCGTTTTTTTGATGATTATAGCGCTAATTAATATAGCTACTTTCAAAGATAAACAAAAGGTTTGCCAGGTCCGTATTGTCAATATGATTGGACAAAGAACACTGCACTATAAGGACTCTACACATTTTAGATTTTCACAGAGGCTTACTTTTCCTGCACATTGTAAATAAACAGAACGATTATGTTTCTCATATAGACCAGAGTAAGTCCTCATGCACACTGGGCATTTGAGGGGGGTTTAGATGCGGAAAAAAACACGTCCAACGCACCTAAAAGTTTCAGTTTTTTAATGCGCAGTGTGCTTGAGGCCTAATTTTGAAAAGTCTGAATCAATAAGATGCATGGTAACGAATCATGCTCAAACTACTACAAGTACACTTTATTTTAGAGTGTAGTGATAGGCCACTTATGCAGAGTGTAGTGTTAGGCATTGGCCTAAGACACTTTGTTACCACACTCAAACTAAACTTTAAAAGTCACATGGCTTTCTTTTCATCCCACCTGGATTTTTCACAGTGCATCATATAAAACCAGACTTCCTGAATTACTCTGTTGTCTGCTGTGGTACATAACCGTTTCTATTTATTTGTGGAAGGCAGGAAAAGTTGGCTTCATTGAAATGTGAATATGTAAATGAGCCCTTAGCATGTAGTTTATTTTATGGAGTTGTAAAACCTTGTCTCACACTTGTATACTTGTGTTAGGTTGTAGGCAGTATGGATGCCCACCCGAGCCGATACTGTGCCACAGTTAGGGTGCAACGCCCTCGGCAGGAGATTATCCATGATCTTGCCTCCATGGTGAGGGAGCTTCTGATCCAGTTCTACAAATCCACAAGGTTCAAACCCACCCGAATCATCTTTTACAGAGATGGCGTGTCAGAAGGACAGTTCCGACAGGTTAGTTTTGTTTCTGGTATGGGTTGCAGAAAGTTATTTTTAGAAATTTGTTTCTATGTAATTATGTTAACTTAAAAGAGAACCTGTCAACAGAGAAAAGTGGTTGCCATAACAGTTTTATGTTTAACATTATACAGGGAGCATTTCCTAAAGTGTATTTATAGCAAACACCGCTTTAAAATATTGCACTTTTCATCACTTTCTGTCCCAGTGACAACAGTCACCGGGACACATGGAGGGAAGAACCTGACCAGCTGGAATGCAGACAGTACCAAAAAGCAAACTGAGGTTCTAACCCTTCTTCACTGTATCCAAAATTAAAAAAAATGTAGTTTTTGGCTTTTGGTACACTTTGTTCATCTTATTGGCACTATGTACTCCAGCAATATCACGCCTGTGGCATTTACATGCTAATCAACACCACCAAGCCTTTGCTAATAGGGACCATTAGGTCAAAGCTCTGCTGTCAAAAGTTATAAAATATTCTGGTTCAGTGTTATTACTCTAAATCATCTTTTACATGTGCCATTTAGTAGATAGTAGCAGCGGCTTAAGCCAACAACATAATTGGCGCATGCACAGAACACTTTGCTTCCCAAGCTGACATTCTGACCCTGGTGTTTACTTCCTGACCTGGAGCACGTATGCAGCCAGTAACGCATGAAAATCCTGAGCGGGTACCCTGCATACTTCCGGTCAGTTACTCAGCGATTGGTGAAGCCAGTATTAAGGTGGCGGCTCTTAAATCTGCATTAAGGTAAAAAACCTTTTGCAAGCATCCCCACCTCTGTCCACCTTATACTTACCTGATCTCGACCCAGCGTAGTTCACAAGAGCCACTCAGGAGTGCCCTCGTAGCAAGCAGCTTGCTATGGGGGAACTTGGAAGTGGGGAAGAGCCAGGAATGCCTCCAGGGGACCAGAGAAGAGGAGGATCGGGCTGCAAGAAAGTTTAACGTTTGTAAGGGCAAACCTTTTATTTTTTAAAAATAACAATCACTTTTTTCTAGTTTGACCAGAGTTAATTTAAGAACAATTGTTCATGTCGATAAAAAGTGCACACTTAATTGTATAATTTAAAGCTGAATTCTGGAAATTCAACTGTTTTGTGTAAAAAATAAATAGATAAAATACAGCAAGGTGCATGCATTTTCAGGAGAACATTGCTGATCCTTTTGAGCTCTGCATCTTGAACAGTAGAGTCGCTACAGCTGCTTTGCCTGCCCCTCCCCTCCTCCTGCCCAGTCACAGAAGCCTTGGTATTATGTGAACACATTCACAAACTACCAAGGCTTCTGTGAATGGGCAGCAGAGGGGAGGGGAAGGTTAGCTGCTCTGTGTGTTTCTCTCCTCTCCGATCCCTGGAGTGTGTCTCAGCACCCATGGGATCAGAGCCCTCCCTTTTTACAAAGTGTCCGAATTCCTGGAATTCCGCTCTGATACAAAGCTTTGCAGAGTTGTTTACAAATAAAGTAAAGGCTTACAGTCCAGGACACAGGCAACTTACTGTATTCGTGCACCATGGGTAAAAGCTGTGTACCTTCAGGTGGTTGGACACTGGCAAGCTTTTTAGGACATGCCCCTCTGGGGCACCTGTCTTATAACCCTACCCCACTCTGTGAGTCCTGAGAATTGTTCAATCAACCTCCCTGTCTACAAAAGCAGTGTATCTGCATCGGTGCAGATTTGGTAAAACCTTCAGGGCTGTACACAAATTTGCTACAGGGCAGTCTACCCTTAGGTTACTGTTTACTCCTATTTTATTTATGCCTTTGTCCTACTCTACTGGATGTACTGAACACACTTACCCTATCTCCCACGCTCCACTCTGTGTGTACGCCTCAGTGGAATACCCTCACTGGTAGCTCTGGCGGAGACTAGGCGGAAGGGAGCCAGTTCCAATCAGCAGGCGAACTATCGCTCTACTGAAGGCCTGCTCAGCACTCTGCCTCAGAGTAATGATGTGTTCCTTCCGCCAGGGCAGGAATCAGACTTGACACCAACTAAAGCGTCAAATTCTACCTCGGTTTCAGGCTCACTGCTAGCAAGCTGCCTGTTTGAAAAAAGTAGAATTCTCTGCATCTATGTCACACTTTCTTGAACAGATTACAACCTTAATTCAGCCATCTTTGCCCAGGACTCAAATGCCCTTTCCTACTCCCATTCCTCAACTGGAGTTGGATCCTAATATGCTGGTCTTACATGACACTGAATTAGGGAGAAATGAAGAGGATCTAGCGGTGTTGGAGGAAGCTGCAGAAGATTTCTCTCCCCATGCTGTCACTATTTTGAAGAAACTTCCTGCAATATTCTAATGCGGAAAGTGCATTGCCTCTGTCTGAAAAAGTCATGGTGTTATACAGATGAGCTCACCCTTCTCCCTGCACCCCTACTAAGCTTCGGAAAACATTTCCTGTTTATGAACAGATAAATGTGCAGTCTGTGATGAGTGAGTCACTCCTAAAAGTAATTTTTACACCCCCAAAAATAATTTCTAAACTATCCAGTTGAGAAAAAGTTTGCAAAAAAAGTGGGATGTTCCTGTGAATGACCCTGCCATCTCTGTCCTTAACAAATAGCTCACTTTTCTTTTTGAGGATGTTCCATCTTTTAAAGATTCTGTGGACAGAAACTTTGAGATGCTTGTAAAAGCTTTATTTGCCATGGCAGGTCAAGACCTGCAACCAATTCTAAATGTTATTTCAGTGTGTGCATGATTCTTTGTCTAAAAACTTGGCCAGCAGAACCTTCTTGTAAGAGACGTCTCTCTCATATGCTCTTTCAAGGAAGATGCCTGTTTGCCGAGGCACTTGACCAAAGGGGTCACAGGTGAAAAAGTTTTGCTGGTTTAGAGAACGGTAACAAAATCCTCTTTTGGTACTGTTTGTGCCTCTAAACACAGAGCTCCTTTACATGCTTCCCAGACTTCGACTGCAAATCCCTAGTACAGCCCTTCCTTTTGGCACAAAGCTTGGCTCACAAAGGGCACCAAGCCCAATATTATTATTATTATTATACAGGATTTATATAGCGCCAACAGTTTGCGCAGCGCTTTACAATGTGAGGGAAGACAATACAGTTAAAATACAGTTCGAAACAGGAGGAACTAGAGGACCCTGCTCGTTAGAGCTTACAATCTAGAAGCAAAACCCTCTTAACAAAAAAGCGGTGTCCTCACTCCTAAGACGAGGGGGGCAACATTTGTTGCAGTTTGTACCTCTCTAGACCCACAGATGTCCTAGACATGTGATTTTCATTGGTGGTTTCTGAAGGTTAAAAGATAGCGTTCAAAACACTACCTCCTCATTGCATTCTTCTATCAAATCTACCAAAAACTGCCCAAAGGCAGTCAGATTTGGAAGGAGCACTGAACCACCTCTTGTCCCAGGGAGTCTTTGTACTAGTTCTGCCTCAGGACATGTTCAAAGGTTTCTGCTAAAACATGTTCACTGTACCAATTCCTTGATTCCAAAATTCAATATGGAATCTGCAAGGTCAGTAATTAACTCTTTGAGACAAGGTGAACACATGTTATCAGTAAACATCCAGGATGCTTATTTACATGTTCCTATTTACCACCACATCAGCGTTTTCCACACTTTGCAGTGGCACATTTTAAGTTTGTCACACAGCCTTTCGGCCTATCCCATGCTCCCAGAGTGTTCACAAAGATCCTAGCCCCTTGCACTTTCTAGGATTCTGGGCATCCAGGTGACAGGCTATCTGGATGATCATCTTTTGAAAGATGCATCCCCCTTGCCACTCTTGGTGAACGTCCAAAGACACATCAACTGCTTAAGTCCTTTAGCTGGGTGATCAACTTCAAAGAATTTGCTCTCTCTGGGTCTAATTCTATAATTGTCTCAAGCAAAGGTTTTTTCCCAGGAAAGAAAGTTCTTTCTCTTAGAGCTCATTCTCGACCACTGAGATCCAAATGAAATCCCACAGTGAGGTTTGCTAAGAGAGTTCTGGGCCTGATGGTTGTCTCCTTCAAGGCAGTACCCTTCGCTCAAATCCATTCCATTTGGCTCTCCAACTCAACATTTTATCAGCATGGAAAAGGCAGCCTTTTTTCCTTGATCTACCCAAGCTTCTATTCCCCCTCTCCCTCTGAGCAAGAAATTGCTTGTCCTGGTGGGCCACTACTTTAATTCTGACAGTGGGAAAATCTTTCCTCCCTTACAATTCAAAGGTTCTTACAAGAGATGCAAGTCTGTCAGGCTGGGGAGTTGTCTTTCAATCTTGAAGGAACATGGTTAGGGGGAAGACCAAACTCCCTATCAACATCTTGGAGCTCAGAGCTGTCAGGCTGTCCCTCCAGCAATGGACCACCTTCTAAAGGGACATCCAGTAAGGATGCAGCCAGACAACACATCCAGTGTGCCTTATATGAATAATCAGGGGGGCACAAGGAGCCTGGCTGTCTTGAAGGAAGCAAACCAGATTCTCTCATAGATGGAAGCTTGTTTTTCAGTGATTTTTCTGCTATTCATATCCCAGGGGGCACTTGGCAAGTGGATTATCTCAGCAACCACTGCCTTGATCAAGGTTAATGGTTTCTTCATCCAGATGTGTTCAATCTGATACACCAGAAATTGGGGTCTCCGGATGTACCGGGTATCCTAGCCTCCAGATACAAGCTACCTCTATTTGTATCGATGAGCGAGGGATCCTCTAGTTATCCCTTGGTTAGTTTATGCCTTTCCTCTTCTGAGCATTCTACCTCACCTGCTTCCCAAAATAGAGTGAGAAAGGAACAGCTGGCCCAGAAGAACTTGGTAGGTAGACATATTCAGACTTCCTGCAGAAGGCCCCTGGCCTCTTCCCAACAGACCGGGTCTGCTACTTCAAGGCTCTTTATTCCGCCTTGCTTCACAGTCTCTGGCTTTACCGGTATGGCTGTTGAACCCTAACTCTTAAGCTACTTCCAGGAAGATTTATTTATAGTACCTAGAAAGCTAACTTCACTTGGTGTAAGCTCAGTTGATTCGGTCCCAGAGATTACTCTGTACCCTGTATTCTGACCTTTTTTCAAGCAGATCATGACCAGAGTCTCTCAGCACCCTAAAAGGAAAGGTTTCAGCCCTATTAATCCCACTTTCCAAAGTCTCTAGCTTTGCATCCCCTAATAAAGACCTTTTTATTTAAGGTGTTTCTCATAATAGGCCCCCCCTTGCAGCCCCCTCTGCTCCCCTGGGACCTTAACTTGGTTCTTTCTGCCTTGCAAAAAACACCCTTTGAACCCATTAGGGATATTCCCTTGGAGTCTCTTGCCATCAAAGTAGCCTTTCTGGTTGCCGTCACATCTGTTAGACATATCTTCGAACTACTGATTCTTTCCTACAAAGAGCCCTTCCTCATCCTTCACTACGATAAGGTTCTATTACTCCCTAGATTATCCTTTCTTCCAAAGGGGGTTTCAGCATTCCATCTCAATGAGAATTGTTCTGCCAACCTTGTGCCCTGCTCATAAGCATCGAGGAAGTCTGTACATTGTCTGGGCATTGTCAGAGCCATTAGAATGTATGTAAAAGCTTCTGCTTACTTTAGACAGTTCCCAAGTTTTTCTCCTCGAGTCCTGGAAAGGGATATTCCACTTCACTTCAAAGTCCACCATTGATAGGTGGATAAGCAATTTGATCACTAGAGCTTATTTTGTAAAACAAATACCTTCTCCTGGAATGTTATGCACAGACTTTACAACACATTTGTTGGCGCATTCTGGGCCTGCCTTTAGGCACCAAACTTGTGTAAGATCACATCCTGGTCTTTTCATACTTTTTCAAAGTTTTACCAGGTTCTTGCAGCGGCACTCTGGACCTGGGTTTTTTTTAGACCTGTTGGCATAATTATGTTGCCCAGTTGTTGCTTTGGGGCATCCTTTAGTGTATGAATAGGGTTGTCTGAGTACTGTATGACTAAGAAGTAGAATTTTGACTATACATTCCATATCTTGGAATACATTACAGGACACCAGCCACCCTCCCTAAACTTTTCTTGGTACTCAGAATTGCTTGCTACAAAACTGAGGACTTGGAGAGTGGGCTAGGGTTATAGGAAAGTTGCCCCAGGGGGATTGTAATTTCAAAAGCTTGCCAGTGTTCAGTCACCTGAAGTTATGATGCTATAATCCATGGTGTATGAATAAGTAACATGTGTCCTGAACTGTACTCAGAAATATGGAATTTACAAAAGCTGCTAATCGCTCAATTCTAGGGTCAGCTCTGAACACAGAGCGGTAACTGGCAGTCACCGTTGTGTGCTCTGCCCCTCCATTGCTCACTGGAGCGCTAGACCAGTATTTCTCAACTCCGGTCCTCAGGGCACACTAGCAGGCCAGATTTTAAGTATTACCTTGGGGAGATGCAGACTAGAGTACTGCAATCACTGAGAAGCAAATGATATCACCTGTGATGTATTTCAGTTTTCTTGCAAACCTGGCCTGTTAGTGTGCCCTGAGGACAGCAGTTGAGAACCACTGCGCTAGACTATGGAGGGAGTGGGAGCAGCTGGCCCAAGCTCTCAGGGGTGCACTGAGAGACTGAACTAGCTGCCGGTGAGGTATCTGGGTGGGTCCCTGCAGAGCCTGGACCAGCTCCGTGAGGTCAGGTCAAGAGTCTGGGTCACAGGAATGTAGAACTAAGTGCACTCTTGTCACCTAAATATTTAGATGAAGCTTTTTTTTGGGGGGGGTGTGTGGCACACCTAATGTCCATAACGGTTTAAAAACAAGTCAGCTTCCATATTTATATCTTTTCTGGCTCTCAGTTTAAAGTAAAAATAATCTGTTATACTTACTGAAGAACTCGCCAGTCTGTTTTCTTGACAGGTGTTGTATTATGAGCTGCTAGCAATCAGAGAAGCCTGCATTAGTCTGGAGAAAGACTACCAGCCTGGAATCACATACATTGTAGTTCAGAAAAGACACCATACAAGACTGTTCTGTGCGGACCGAACTGAAAGGGTAAGCACAATATAATTTTTTTTCTTTTAATATTGGATGACTGCAACAAGTCCTAATCCAATGTTGAAGGCTTAGCATACACAGGAACTTCTCATGGATGTACCCCAAATTGTTATGGAGGAGTACAAGTAATGCACAAACCTCTTCAATCTCATTTGCTTACGTACACCAGCCAAAAGCATGCCATACATAATCTTATCATTTTTTTTACTTTCCTGTAGAGTACATTACAGGGCATAGTATCTAAGTCTTAGACCATGGGTTATACAGATACTATTAGGTGATTAAACATTGGCAAACAAAGATTCAAGGACAGCCCCAACAAAACCCCTCCCGCTTCAGAAAGCTTCAGTTTTTTTAGCAAGCAAAATGTAGTGATGCGTTAGGAGCAGTAGAGAGTGACCAGTGTGCTGTAATGAATTCCAAGTAAACAATTTTACAGGTAAGTCAAAAGTCCTATTTTCTTAATTGTAAGTTACGGTACACAGGATCTTCGTCTTTGGCATGGGATGTTTAAAAGCATGCAACTGGGGAGTAAGAAACACAAAAAAAACAAAGTTAACAGGCGTAAAGAGGGCTCAGAATTCAGAGGGGAACCGGATTCACTTTACCCCAAAATTTGGCATTAGATGGACCGAATACCCACCTGGTAAAATTTAACAAAAGTGTGTACAGAAGACCAAGGGGCAGCCTTGTAGTCTGGCAAACAGATGCCTGATGTTGAAAAGCCCATGAAGCACAGACAGACCTGGTAAAGTGTGCCCTAACTGGGACAGATCCTACAGAAACCTTTAGGAATGCTGAAAAGCTAATCTAATTGTCTAAATGAAGATGTAGCTGAGATGTTAACTTTCACAGCACGTACCACATCATGACAAGGTAGAAAAATTTCTTGGAAATGGTTTGGAGCAGAACACAAAAAGGAAAGCACAATGTATTGGTTACAGTGGAAAGTAAAAAAACCACCTTGACAGGAAAGAAGCCCTTAGGGCTCAATACAGCCTTATCCCTGTGTAACACTAAAGGCCTTTTACACGTTAGGGCTAGTTCAGAGACTTGCCTCGCTGAGGTGATTGTAACAAAGAAGACAACCTTGTGAGTGAGGGAAGACTGGGGAAATCCCAGATAGGTTCAAATGGCGTTTTTTGAAGGACAGACAAAACCAGGTTGAGAACGCATAGGGTGTTACTGGAGAGCATACAGAAGTTAAGCCCCTGAATTTAAAGACAGATGCTGATCCAGAGCAGATTGGAGGAAGGACAGGATTTGTCCTGGGATGGATATTCTTAGCCTTGTGCCACATGAATAAAGCCTTCCAGGTGTGATTGTAGACTTTGACAGAAGTTTTCTTCTTGTATAGGGCATGGAGTATAGTGATGGCCAAATCCAATAGGCCCCTGTCCCTCAGGACCTGGCTTCAACTGCCAGTCCGGTAAAGTGCAAATGGGAACCAACACTACAACCTCCCCCACCCTTGCATTACCTGAGAAATAACACAAAGATGAACCTAAATCCAGTTTCAAGGACCCAGGGCAAGCAGAGGACCTGTCCACTGACATTTCTCACAAACTCAAGGATACTATTTCTATTATTGATGCAGTGCACGGCTGTCTAAATTAAAGCAACCTATGTCTACCTTTCCAAAGGTCACCACCCTGGGATCCTTGAATATGCCATGATCCACAAAGACCTTCCCTGTACTCTCGCTTTTCCAGCCTTTGTTGTACAGCAACCAGCCTCACCCCGAAAAGGTCTTTACTTTTTTAGGTTTTGCTTGGCAATAACCTATTCAAGGATTTTTGAAGTAAGGCTGCTCCTGTTGTTGACCCAGCCATTTTCTGTCTTAACAAAACCTTGTTGGTCCCTGGTGAGGATTTTTTGTATTCAAGAACCCAATGAATAATAGGCTAGAAGGCTGCTTTAAGGGCTTGTTTGCCCTGGCAGGCCCTGCTATACAACCTGCTATTGCCGCCATGGACACCTGTCAAACTCTAGTAATCTCGTCAAAATCCATGGCTAGGGAGCACAAAAAAAAAACATTCCCCAAAAAAACGATTTGTTAAAATTCTTACACCAGCACTTGCATTTTATAACTTTTAGTGCTGCTTGCTCCTGCTCTCAATGCTGCTTCCCTGAACCTCTGATCTTTACAGGAAAGGGTTAACACTGGACAGTGCAGTCTGGAGCCAGTATGTTAGCCTAAAGAAGAGCGAAGCAGAGGAGTGCTTTGCCATTCTTGGCTATGGGGCTGTGTGTTTTTTTAATTGATGCACACAGCATAAGGAGATACAAATTTAGTCCCTGCAAGTGAGTCTGGCTTCATAGGTTGCTGCAAGAAAAAGTAACCCCCCTGAAACCAGAAATCTGGGGCAGTGACAAAGGCACCAGCCTAAACTAGAACATAGGCAAGAATTTAAAGTCAAAGAAGCTGCATGCTCAGTAAGTGAATAGATAAGCTGCTAAAAGTGCTTAAAACAAGAACTAGGATTTAATATCACCTGAAATTCTGGTCTGTAGAGCTTTTGTGCAAGTAGCGCCTCCAGTGAATGCCCTTTGATCGGGAAACATCTGGGGGTTCCTCGCATATCTAGATCAAGGAAGTCATGGGGGGGGACACTTCATTGGTACTACAGAAAAAACCCTTTACTCTTGAAAAAGAGTGTAATTTCATTCTTCTCAGGCATCTGGAGCCAATGGAGCCAAGTCAAAGTTGGGAGCTCGGTTCCAACATAAGACTTGGCCTCAAAAACGCATTTCAAAGTACGAAGTAGCCCTTCTTTGTGACATTTGGTCCCAGGATGTTTCTAAAGCTTGGGTCCAGAGCACCCTATCAGGAGTTGCAAGATAGAATTTCATTTCCTGCCTCCTCCTTGCTTCATACTGCCAAATTTGCCAACTTCTCCACAAAAGCATTCAGACCTCCTTCTTGCTCCAGAGAAACACCTCTCTCAAGGAGTAATCGCCTCTGCCTCTGGTTTCAGGGTTTTGGATATCAGGGATGCTATCCTGCTCAATCCCAGCGCAACAATGCTATCCGTATTTTGTGGTGCGTACACAATGTTACCAATTTGTTTCACTTTCTTTCAGCTGGTCTGCTGAGACCTGGGCTTCACCAAGGTGCTGGCCCCTGTTCTCGTCCTGCTCTGCTCTCAGGGTGTCCCCATCATGGGATATCTGGACAGCCCCCTGCTAAGCGAACGGTTAGCATAGGCTTTATCAGCCAATGTCCAACAGACAGCGCAAAATTTTGAATCTTTAGAAGTCCATGCCGGATCTGACTCATTGCTTGGAGTATCTGGACCTAATTCTATCACACGTGGGGGGCACAGACATGAAAAGTTTTCCAGGTTCAAGAACAAAACTGAGCCACAAACTGATGTGATGTCTTATAAATCATCTAGGCTAGGATCTGGGCCTTTGGCTTTAAGGGAACCCTTTTTTAGTATTCTTCCTAGTACTGGTAGTGTTTATACCCATACTTGGATGCAATCCAAGGTGACTGCAGCATCCTATGAAAACAAAAGAACTGCTCCCCATATGCAGGAACACTAAGGAAATCTGGTTCCATGCCCTGAATATTGGGTTACTTTGAGCAAGTTCACCGGCTACAGCTTTGTTTAGTTGTGCCGGCTAGCCAACTGGCTTATAGGGCTTAAGGCTTGGTTTCCACAAAAGCGGTGACAAAATACTCAACCAGGAGTGTGTAGACTTTGTGCACTCCCTGTACTAGGGTGTCAGGAATAATTAAAGGTGATGACATGGTCCTACACTAATGCTGTTCTGGCTCTCTGTGGTATGAAGCTAGCTTCTTTATCCTGTTTTTTTAGTTGTAAGGTTTCTGTTTGGTGAAGTGCTATAATTGAAAGTTTCCTTTTTTTCAGCATCCCACCCTTGTTTTTTTGGCTAGTTAGTTCCTGAATGTATGCTGGCATGGAGTCAATCAGGAAAAAGGAATATTTCCTATCAAATACTTACTGTCATTTTCCTTTCCTGATAGACTCCATGGCAGCATGGGTACCCTCCCAATTTCGTGTGAGTAGGCTTGTTATGGAACAGGGTCTCTGGCTCATCCTCATAACTTAGGGAAGTTGAGTGCTATGGATCAGGAGGGAGAGCGTAGCCACCCAAAAAATGCTGCCATGAAGTCTATTAGGAAAGAATAATTACAGGAAGTATTGGTATAAACACAGACACTTCAATCCCAGAGATTACTCCTCTCACATTCTGGCCTCCCTACAATTAGGCCTTGTTGAAAAGCACTCTGAAAGTGCAGGTTTTGGCCTTGTCCAATTTTTGTCAAAGATCTCTGGCTTTGTTCTCCCTTGTAAATGCTTTTCTTCAAGGTGTATCTTACATTAAGCCCCAATTGGAGCACTCTTCGCTTTCTTTGGATTTCAACTTGGCTCTGTCTGCCCTGCAGAAACCACCCTTAGAACCCATCAGGGATATACCCTTTAATGGCCTCTCTTACAATGTAACCCTTTTGGTTGCTATCACATCTGTCAGATGTCTCTAAATTGGCCGCTTTTTCCTGTAAGGAGCCATCCCTCATGCTTGACAAAGACAAGGTTGTCTTGCACCTCAATAAGAACATCCTACCATCCTTAGTTCTGCTGTAAAGCATTCAAGGAAAATCTCTCTTCATTGCCTAAATGAAGATAGAGCCATTAGTGTACCTCAAAGCAACAGCTTTGATCAGACAGATGGATTCCTTCCCTGTTTGTCTGTACTTAGGACCATACAAGGGACACCCTGCTTCTAATCTCCTTAACGAGATGAGTAAAAAAAAAGTGATCGCTAGAGCTTACACTCTAAAGGACCATTCTCCTCCTGCGCTTTTACAGTATCTCACAAAAGTGAGTACACCCCTCACATTTTTTTGTAAATATTTTAATATATCTTTTCATGTGACAACACTAAAGAAATGACTCTTTGCTACAATGTAATGTAGTGAGTGTACATCTTGTATAACAGTGTAAATTTGCTGTCCCCTCAAAATAACTCAATACTCAGCAATTAATGTCTAAATCGCTGGCAACAAAAGTGAGTACACCCCTAAGTGAAAATGTCCAAATTGGGCCCAATTATCCGTTTTCCTCCCCCAGTATCATGTGACTCATTAGTGTTACAAGTGTTGAATGGGGAACAGGTGTGGTCAATTTGGTGTTATCGCTCTCACCCTTTTACTAGTCACTGGAAGTTCAACATGGCACTTTATGGCAAAAGCCTCTCTGAGGATCTGAAAAAAAGAATTGTTGATCTTAAAGATGGCCTGAGCTATAAGAAGATTGCCAAGACCCTGAAACTGAGCTGAAGCACAGTGGCCAAGATCATATAGCGGTTTAACACGACAGGTTCCATTTAGAACATGCCTCGCCATGGTCAACCAAAGAGGTTGAGTGCACGTGCTCAGCGTCCTATCTAGAGGTTGTCTTTGGGAAATAGACGTATGAGTGCTGCCAGCATTGCTGCAGAGGTTGAAGTGAAGGGGTGGGGATTAGTCTATCATTGCTCAGACTATACGCCACACACTGCATTGAATTGGTCTGCATGGCTGTCTTTCCAGAAGGAAACGTATTCTAAAGATGATGCACAAGAAAGTCCGCAAACAGTTTGCTGAACGCAAACAGACTAAGGACATGGATTTACTGGAACCCTTTCCTGTGGTCTGATGAGACCAGGATAAACCTATTTGGTTCAGATGGTGTCAAGTGTGTGTGGCGGCAACCAGGTGAGGAGTACAAAGACAAGTATGTGTTGCCTACAGCGAAGCATGGTGGTGGGAGTGTCATGGTCTGGGGCTGCATGAGTGCTGCTTGCACTGGGGAGCTACAGTTCATTGAGGGAACCATGAATGCGAACATGCACTGTGACATCCCTTCAGAGACTGGGTCGCAGGGCAGTATTCCAACATAACAATCCCCAACACACCTCCAAGACAACCACTGCCTTGCTAAAGAAGCTGAGGGTAAAGGTGATGGACTGGCCAAGCATGTCTCCAGATGTAAACCGTATTGAGCATCTGTGGGGCATCCTGAAACAGAAGGTGGAGGAGCGCAAGGTCTTGAACATCCACCAGATCCGTAATGTCATGGAGGAGTGGAAGAGGACTCCAGTGGCAACCTGTGAAGCTTTGGGGAACTCCATGCCCAAGAGGGTTAAGGCAGTGCTGGAAAATAATGGTGGCCACACAAAATATTGACACTTTGGGCCCAATTTGGACATTTTCACTTAGGGGTTTAGTAACTTTTGTTGCCAGCGGTTTAGACATTAATGGCTGTGTGTTGAGTTATTTTGAGGGGACAGCAAATTTACACTGTTATACAAGCTGTACACTCACTACTTTAGCAAAGAATTGTAGCAAAGTGTCATTTCTTAAGACTCCGTTCACACTGGGGCGACCTGTCAGGCGACCTGGTCGCCTGACAGGTCGCCGTAGGTCGCCTGCCATAGAGTAGCTGTGAACCCGTTCTAATAGGAGCGACACAAGTCGCTCTGACTTAGAAAAAGGGTCCGGAGCTTCTTTGGGGCGACCTGCATTGACTTCAATGATATGAAGTCCGTGGCGGCCACTCCGAGGTCGTGGTGCGAACTGCGCACCGCGACCTGTGAGGTCGCCCCGGCAAGTAGCGTCGCCCCAGTGTGAACGGGGTCTAAATGTTGTCACATGAAAAGATCTAATAAATATTTACAAAAATGTGAGCAGTGTACTCACTTTTGTTTGTTGTTGTATGTGTCCACTCCACCAGGTTGTTGGGAGTTTACTGGGCATTGTGACATCAAGCCACTGTAGGCCAGCTATGTAAGGCTGCCAACTGGTCCTCTGTTAATACCTTTTTCAAAGTTTTACACGGTGGATGTCCAGTCTTCTGTGGATGCAGCTTTTGGCCACAAGGTTCCCGCAGCAGCTCTCTGAAGTTGGGTCTTTTAAACACCTCTTGTTGGGTCTGTTGACACACTTTTTGTTTGCCTAGTTGTCGCCGACTATTCTCATTTATTGCTGGGGGACCTCCCATCCCAGCATGTTTGAATACTCTGCCTGTGTCCTGTACTGTATGTATAAAATAAAGAAATTTTGATTTACCTGTAAATTCTATATCTTGGAGTACAAAACACATGACACCATCCCTTCTGTTCCTGGGTTACTCTGCATAGTCTGCTACAAAACTGTGGACTCATGGAGTGGGGTAGGGTTATAGGGGAGGTGCATGGAGGTGCGTGTCCTCAAAAGCTTTACCTCCAATCACCTGAAGGTACCAGCCTATAACCCTAGTGTGTCTGAATACTCATCTTATATCCTCTACTGTACTCCAAGGTATGGAATTTATAGTTAAGTCAATATTCCTCTTGTTACTTGCTACAAAACTGAAGGCATGCTGGGAGTGGGAGGAGTAATCAAAGCTGTCTTACAGCTTTGTTTTGCCAGTGTCCAGTCACCTGAATGCAGCTGGATAATCCTTTGGTTCCATATTTACCGCCCTGTGTCATGTACTCCGTCAAGAGGGTTTTACAGATGAGACAAAAACCTATTTTTCTAGTGTTACTTTATTTTTCTAGATTTCAGTCTATGTACATAAGCAAAGGTTGCCTTTGGTATAAACCATCAAAACGGCCTTATAGGCTGAAAGATAGACAGCAGAAGTATATGTAAACTCAGTCTTTCCCCGATAAAGATAAGCTTGGCTCCACACCCTCCCAGATCTCCTTTTTGATCAGTGAGGCTGCTAGCTACTTTAAAGAGCCAATAAAGCAACTCAAGCGGCAGTAGGACTGGATAAAGTTTAAAGTATAACTAACTAAAGACAAAACCTTTTTTATTTTATTTTTTATTGTCAATAGAGTGGAGAGGGATTAGAACACCTGTCAGCTTTTATTGCTGCCTGTGTCCCTGTTAGAGAGACCCACCTTCTCAATTTGTCCTGTTTACCGTTATCAGTGAAAGTAAAAGATCATACCAAATTTTGGGTTGTCCCCAGAAAAGTAATAAAGGAGAAATCTTCCAATGAGCACACTAGTTCTTGTGACCTGGGGGTCCCCAAAGAATTCCTTTAGTTTGCAGGGATTTCCTTTCACTTCCTGTTTGGCTATGGGACAGAAACTGAAGGAAAATCTCCGACAGAGATTCATACAGGGGTTTTAACCCTCCCTTACTCTATCTAAAATGAAAAAAAGTTTTACCTATAGTTCTACTTTAACTTTTATAGGTTGATTTATCAGTTGAAATGTAAACTTTAGCTGCCTATATATCTGGTACTTTGTGTAGCTTTTATTGAATGTATGTCTTACAGGCAAACTAGAAAGGTAATCGGTCTCTGTGGTTACTTAAAAAATGAAAGAAAAAGGATCCAGTTGTCCATTGCCACTGTGGCATTTGCGCTGAAACTGTGCAGGCTCCCTCAGATTGGAAATAAATCATCCACTGCACAATATTAACCCTAGCAACCTCTAGGTATAACTCTGGCTCCACAACTCCCCCCAAAGATAACAAAATCTGTCTTTTGCCACTTGACCTCCAGAAGATTTACCCACCTTTATGACCAGGCCATTTTTTTGTGATATGGCACTGCATTACTTTAACTGAAATTGCACGGTCATGCAACGCTGTACCCAAGTTAAATTTATGTATTTTTTTTCCTACAAATGGAGCTTTATTTTGGTGGCATTTGATCACCACTGGGTTTTATTATTTTTTTTGCCATGAACAAAAAAAAAAGACCACTTTAGAAAAATAAAAGCAAAATGTTTTACTTTCTGCTTAAAAAACCTATCCATTAAAAAAAAAAAATTGAAAAAATATAATTTCTCTTTCGTTCATCAATGGACACAGCGCTCCATAAATCAGAACTACTATAACCCAGTAGTTTATCTAACTCAGAAATTGATTTTTATGGTAAGTACAAAAATCCCATTTTTTTTTATAAATATAGGCCCATATATGTTATCTTCTACATATTTTTGGTAAAAATCACAATAAGCGTATATTGATTGGTTGGCGCAAAAGATATAGCGTCTACAAACGATTGTATATAGACTGGATTTTTTTTTTTTTTTTTAAAGACTAGTAATGGTGGTGATCAGCAACTTATAGCAGTTCTGCAAAATTGTGACAGACAATCGCACACACACTTAGTGGGAACCAGTGCCACTAATACAGTGATCGGTGCCAAAAATATGCACTGTCACTCTACTAATGACACTGGCTGGGAAGGGGTTAAACATCTACAGTGATCAAAGGGTTAACCGTGTGCCTAGCCAGTGTTTTTCTGTTACCGGTGTGCTGCTTTTACTAAGGGAAAAGACGGATTTTATTCCCTGCTTTGCAGGGAAACAAAGTCCAAAACTTCCTCCCTGTCAGAACAGAGCTTTGCCTTGTTTACATAGGCAGAGCGCTTTATTCTGTGTTTCTGCCCGATGATCCATGGGTGCCAGCAGACATCCAGTGCCTGGCACCCGCAGATCGGTTTCTGAGTAATCACAGCAGAAATAGCCCGCTGGCGGCGCGCGCCCCCTAGGCGAAAGTGGGCCATCCTGTAGCAGTATATCTGCTATGGGGCTGTCCGGAAGTGGTTAACCTCTTGCTGACCACATATTGTATGTGTGTGTGTGTGTGTGTATATATATATATATATGTGTGTATATATATATATATATATATGTGTGTGTGTGTGTGTGTGTGTGTGTGTGTGTGTGTGTATGTATGTATATATATATATATATATATATATGTATGTATGTATATACAGTGGGTACGGAAAGTATTCAGACCCCCTTAAATTTTTCACTCTTTGTTATATTGCAGCCATTTGCTAAAATCATTTAAGTTCATTCTTCTTCCTCATGAATGTACACATAGCACCCCATACTGACAGAAAAACACAGAATTGTTGACATTGTTGCAGATTTATTAAAAAAGAAAAACTGAAATATCACATGGTCCTAAGTATTCAGACCCTTTGCTCAGTATTTAGTAGAAGCCCCCTTTTGATCTAATACAGCCAGGAGTCTTTTTGGGAAAGATGCAACAAGTCTTTCACACCTGGATTTGGGGATCCTCTGCCATTCCTCCTTGCAGATCCTCTCCAGCTCTGTCAGGTTGGATGGTAAACGTTGGTGGACAGCCATTTTTAGGTCTCTCCAGAGATGCTCAATTGAGTTTAAGTCAGGGCTCTGGCTGGGCCATTCAAGAACAGTCACGGAGTTGTTGTGAAGCCACTCCTTTGTTATTTTAGCTGTGTGCTTAGGGTCATTGTCTTGTTGGAAGGTAAACCTTTGGCCCAGTCTGAGTTCCAGAGCACTCTGGAGAAGGTTTTTGTCCAGGATATCCCTGTACTTGGCCGCATTCCCTCGATTGCAACCAGTCGTCCTGTCCCTGCAGCTGAAAAACACCCCCAAAGCATGATGCTGCCACCACCATGCTTCACTGTTGGGACTGTATTGGACAGGTGATGAGCAGTGCCTGGTTTTCTCCACACATACCGCTTAGAATTAAGGCCAAAAAGTTCTATTTTGGTCTCATCAGACCAGAGAATCTTATTTCTCACCATCTTGGAGTCCTTCAGGTGTTTTTTTAGCAAACTCCATGCGGGCTTTCATGTGTCTTACACTGAGGAGAGGCTTCCGTCGGGCCACTCTGTCATAAAGCCCCGACTGGTGGAGGGCTGCAGTGATGGTTGACTTTCTACAACTTTCTCCCATCTCCTGACTGCATCTCTGGAGCTCAGCCACAGTGATCTTTGGGTTCTTCTTTACCTCTCTCACCAAGGCTCTTCTCCCCCGATAGCTCAGTTTGGCCGGACGGCCAGCTCTAGGAAGGGTTCTGGTCGTCCCAAACGTCTTCCATTTGAGGATTATGGAGGCCACTGTGCTCTTAGGAACCTTAAGTGCAGCAGAAATCTTTTTGTAACCTTGGCCAGATCTGTGCCTTGCCACAATTCTGTCTCTGAGCTCTTCAGGCAGTTTCTTTGACCTCATGATTCTCATTTGCTCTGACATGCATTGTGATCTGGAAGGTCTTATATAGACAGGTGTGTGGCTTTCCTAATCAAGTCCAATCAGTATAATCAAACACAGCTGGACTCAAATGAAGGTGTAGAACCATCTCAAGGATGATCAGAAGAAATGGAAAGCACCTGAGTTAAATATATGAGTGTCACAGCAAAGGGTCTGAATACTTAGGACCATGTGATATTTCAGTTTTTCTTTTTTAATAAATCTGCAACAATGTCAACAATTCTGTGTTTTTCCGTCAATATGGGGAGCTGTGTGTACATTCATGAGGCAGAAGAATGAACTTAAATGATTTTAGCAAATGGCTGCAATATAACAAAGAGTGAAAAAGTTAAGGGGGTCTGAATACTTTCTGTACCCACTGTATAATATATACACACACACACACACACACACACACACACAGCGGCAAGGCAGCTCTCCTGCACAGAATCACTTACCTAGTCTGTGATCCTGCACTTCCAGGTGACCTGCATGCGTGCTGCCGGAGACCTGCTTTACCACTGTGACTAGACACAACATAGGCTGATCTATGGGTACCATAGGCTTGATGTCTGACAGCAATAGGCAGAGAGCCATGTAAACAAGACAAATTCTGTCAGCAGGTAAGGCATTGATCCTGTGTTCTTGCAAAGCAGGAACATAGATCAGTGCCTTCCCATAGTTCAAGCATCTCCCCCCACAGTGAGAGAGCACATACTAGGCACACAATTAACCCTTTGATCGCTCCTGATGTTAACCCCTTCAAAGCCAGTGTCCGTACAGGGACAGTGCATACTTTTAGCACTGATCACTGTATTAGTGTCCCTGGTCCCCAAAAAGTGTCAGTGTCCGATTTGTCCACCGCATTATTGCAGTCCCGCTTTGTCGCTAATCGCCACCATTACTAGTAAAAAAAAAATAAAAATTCTATAAATATATCCCATGGTTTGTAGACACTATAACTTTCACGCAAAACCAATCAATATATGCTTATTGGGATTTGTTTGTCCAAAAATATGTAGCAGAATACATATTGGCCTAAATTTTTGAAGAAATTAGATATTTTACTTTTTTTATTGGATATGTTTTATAGCAGAAAGTAAAAAATATATATTTTGCTTTCGTTCATTGACAGACACAGCTCCATGTGTACACCTTTGACTGCTGCCTCTGAAGTTAAATGATAGGGTGGTAAAACTGTGGTTAAGCCCCTAGTGTGAATGAGCCCTAACACAAGCCACTTTACAGATTACAACCAAAATTAACCCCTCTGTCTGCACAGACTCTGCTCTCACTAAAGCAGCAGGTGTGGGCTCACTGGGGATGCTGTGGCCACCAAAGTTTCTTTTTGTGAAATACAGCAGACACAGTGGGGCAGCATTGTAAACCTGATCAGGCAACTGCAGCACTCACAGTGAGCTTGTACTCATTGCAGACCGCACCTCCATTAGTATGCAGCTGTATTACTGTTTGTGTAATGACATGTTTCAGACAACCTGCCATTTCTTATTCTGTTATGTAAACTTTCTTTTACACACTAGGTTGGAAGAAGTGGCAACATACCAGCCGGGACGACGGTGGATACAGATATAACTCATCCATATGAGTTTGACTTTTACCTCTGCAGTCATGCTGGAATACAGGTAAGGTGGCTTTCCCTGTGTTGCTGTGATGTTAAATCCATGATTAAAAACAATAAAAGATGGCCAGGGCAAGTTTATTTAAAATAATTTTAAGTTTTTCTTTTAAATTAAGTTTACATATGTTTAGGCAGTACCTTGTTTGGGTCCCTTTAAAGATATTTTGCATGCTAGATGCCATCTCTACCTTCTTTCTATAAGCAGATAAACTGCCTAGACTAGCTCTTGCTAAGTTACAGCTGCCCATAGATGACGCCGCCCTGGCTTTGCCCAATCTCTATTTCTATTATCTGGCCTCATTTGGTTACTGTACACTGGTGGCTTACCCTCCCTGATGGGAACTCTGCTCTAGAATTGGAGATACCCATAGATTGATTCCCACAAATGCTTCAAATATTGGCACATAGGGGAACCTCATTCCACCCAGGCCCATACCCAACCTATAAAGACGACTGTGAGAGGGCTTTGACGATGGTTCTTGAATGGATCTTTGACTCTGCTATTTTCCCAATACCCCTGTTTGGGGAAAATCCCACACGCTCTCATTTTTTACAGTGTCCCTGACCCCTTGATTTGGAGGAGAGCAAATATCCACACTTTGTCGTCATATTATATCAATGGGAGAACTCTGCTCCTTGGATTTATTAAGGGAAGAATTTGGCCTTTCTAACTGGTACTTTTTTTTTTTTTTTTAGGTAACGCCAACTACAACATGCCATTAGGGCCCAATTTTCCCAACCGCTAGCAGAGCTCACTAGAATCTCTCTTAAGGGCCCCTAATCTTGACAAGCCCTTTTTTCAGCTTATACCTACCTTATAATTCACCAGAGTGCCCATTTTGCATATATATATATATATATATATAGATACACAGTAGGGATAGGCCGATATGGTTTTGTCAGGGCTGATACCGATATTTTGGTCACAACGTATCGGTATGGGCCGATATTTTTTACATTTAAAGTTCTGAAAAATAAAGATAATTTTTGACACAAATCTGGTACTGAACATGTTAATTTTTGTTTAATGCTTAATGGCTGGCTTGCTGACATCCTGTGGTGGGTGGGTGGCTGGCTGGCACCCTGTTGTGGCTGGCTGGCACCCTGTTGTGGGTGGCTGGCTGGCATCCTGTGGTAGGTGGCTGGCTGGCACAGGGTCTGTGAGTGGCTGGCTGGTACAGGGGCTGTGGGTGGCTGGCTGGTACAGGGGCTGTGGGCGGCTGGCTGGTACAGGGCCTGTGGGCGGCTGGCTGGTACAGTTCCTGTGCCTGGCTGGTACAGGGCCTGTGGGTGGGTGGCTGGCTGTCTGGCACCCTCTGGTGGGTGGGTGGCTGGCACAGAGGCTGTGGGTGGGTTGGTGGTACAGGGCCTGTGGTTGGCAGGTACAGGGCCTATGGGTGGCTAGCTGGCTGGTACAGGGCCTGTGGGTGGCTGGCTGGTACAGGGCCTGTGGGTGGCTGGCTGGTACAGTGCCTGTGGCTGGCTGGCTGATACAGGGCCTGTGGATGTGGGTGGCTGGCTGGCTGGCACCGGGCTGCTGTGGGTGCCTGTATGGCTGTGATACACTCCCACGAGACTAGTTCCGACTCCAGAAGAGGCTGTCCAAGACGAGGGAGGCGGCCTAAGAAGGCAGAATGACGTCATAAAAATATCGGCAATATCGGCCAGTTCCAGGGCTGACACCGATATATCGGGGAAAGTGCATATCGGCCCCCGATATATCGGCCTAGCCGATAATTGGTCTATCCCTAATACACAGTATCTCACAAAAGTGAGTACACCCATCACATTTTTTCAAATATTTTATTATATCTTTTCATGTGACTACATTGTAGCAAAGTGTCATTTCTTCAGTGTTAAGTAGTGAGTGTACAGCTTGTATAACAGTGTAAATTTGCTGTCCCCTCAAAATAACTCAACACTCAGCCATTAATGCCGCTGGCAACAAAAGTGAGTACACCCCTAAGTGGAAACATCCAAATTGGGCCCAATTAGGCATTTTCCCTCCCCGGTGTCATGTGACTCGTTAGTGTTAAAAGGCCTCAGGTGTGAATGGGGAGAAGGTGTGTTAAATTTGGTGTTATCGCTCTCACTGGCTCATACTGGGTCACTGGAAGTTCATCATGGCAAAGAACTCTGAGTATCTGAAAAAAAGAATTGTTGCTCTACATAAAGATGGCCTAGGCTATATGAAGATTGCCAAGACCCTAAAACTGAGCTGCAGCACAGTGGCCAAGACCATACAGCGGTTTAACAGGACAGGTTCCACTCAGAACATGCTTAGCCATGGTCGACTAAAGAAGTTCTGAATGCACGTGCTCAGCGTCAAATCTAGAGGTTGTCTTTGGGAAATAGATGTATGAGTGCTGCCAGCATTGCTGCAGAGGTTGAAGGGGTGGGGTGGTCAGCCTGTCAGTGCTCAGATCATACACCACACACTGCATCAAATTGGTCTGCATTGCTGTCGTCCCACAAGGAAACCTCTTCTAAAGATGATGCACAAGAAAGCCCGCAAACCGTTTGCTGAAGACAAGCAGACTAAGGACATGGATTACCAGAACCATGTCCTGTGGTCTGATGAGACCAAGATAAACTTATTTGGTTCAGATGGTGTCAAGCCTGTGTGGCAGCAACCAGGTGAGGAGTACATAGACAAGTGTGTCTTGCCTGCAGTCAAGCATGGTGGTGGAAGTGTCATGGTCTGGGGCTGCATGAGTGCTGCCGGCACTGGGGAGCTACAGTTCATTGAGGGAACCATGAATGCCAACATGTACTGTGACATACTGAAGCAGAGCATGATCCCCTCCCTTCGGAGACTGGGCCACAGGACAGTATTGCAACATGATACCGACCCCAAACACACCTCCAAAATAACCACTTCCTTGCTAAAGAAAGGTAAAGGTGAGGGACTGGCCAAGCATGTCTCCAGACCGAAACCCTATAGATTACATTAGAAGGGTGGAACCATTTGTAAAACCATGAAGCACCAGCATCCCAATCTAATAGAAAAATATTGGCACTAGGAATTTTGTAGGTGTATAAGATAAACTAAGTCGGTTGAATTGAAACCCAAAGAGATTCAAATAAACAAAAAATGAAAAAGAAAAGAAATACAAATTTATAAAAATCTATATAAATGTATTTATTTATTACAAATATGTTTTAAAACCATATCAAGACAAAATCAATATATGTATAACTACGCTTTAAATTGACCGGTTTCACTTAAGCAGCTTCTTCAGAACAAGCGCAGATCAAAATCATAGCTAGATGGATAAATACAAAACATTATAAGTATATATAAACCAATTAATTTAGACACATTTTAATGCACACATATTTATATCATTGCAACCCCCACCAACCAAACCAAGGGAACATCTCTACCTGAGTGTGGAATACATGGCGCAGACAAGATGGTACAGATTCAACCCAGAAAACCATTCGGGACAAGCACCAATTGGGGAAGGTCCACCTCAATGGGTCACCCACAGGGGGAAGGATATATGACCCAAAGGGATCACCCACTCAACCTGTCAATAATAATTATCATGTGAGTATTTGGACACGTCTCAGTCTATTGCATAATCCAATAAGTTCATATTACCATCATTATCCCATAATCTTCAAGATATACTTACAAGGGCTACAACAGTGTATATCCTCCAGAAAGGGCCATGTTGATGGATACTAAAGGAGTGATGTTTAGTACTGAGCCTGAGACAGCAAGTAGATCCTTTATTGTTTTGTAATTAAAAGCCCACAACAATTCTGCTTTTTGGCTTATAAAGGGGGGAAAAAAAAAAAAAACAGGAGGGGGGTCCCGAGGAAGGAAACCAAAACCTAAAAGGATAAATAAAGTAAAAACACAGCGAAACCACCCAGGCTATAAGCCTCATGGGTCAGCTTAAATATATCCTATATCAATGACCCTCCATTAAGAGCAGCATAGCTACCTTTGGGCACTCCTCCAAACGATCCCAGGTCTGTGTGTGTATGCAGGTTAGAGCAAATGACAAGTATGGGTGTAATTTATATCCCCCACCCAGCTGATCATAAGGATCAGCTGGATGCGGACACATGATTGGGAGGATGCACCTGCGCACTGGAGCAGCCAGACCTTCACCCACATCCTCTGCCCCCCTCCCCCCTAGCCCCCACCAGGCCTAAACCCTATTGAGCATCTGTGGGGCATCTTCGAACGGAAGGTGGAGGAGTGCAAGGTCTCTAACATCCAGCAGCTCCGTGATGTCATCATGGAGGAGTGGAAGAGGACTCCAGTGGCAACCTGTGAAGCTCTGGTGAACTCCATACCCAAGAGGGTTAAGGCAGTGCTGGAAAATAATGGTGGCCACACAAAATATTGACACTTTGGGCTTAATTTGGACATTATAATTTAGGAGAGTACTCACTTTTGTTGCCAGCGGTTTAGACAATAATTGGCTGTGTGTTATTTTCACAGGACAGCAAATTTACACTTTGCTACAATGTAAAGTAGTGAGTATACAGCTTGTATAAATGTGTCATTTCTTCAGTGTTGTTACATGAGAAGTTAAAATTAAAATATTTACAAAAATGTGAGGGGTGTACTTTTGTGAGATACCGTGTGTGTATGCATGTATGTGGTGTGTATATATAATAAAATCTTTTTGTATATGCAGCATATTGTATGCAAAAGAAAAACAATTACAAAACAGTCACGGAAGGTGTATAAAAGGGTAAACCAGTTAGGTAACAATCATGATACACAAGATGGGGTCCAATCGACCTTTCTACATGGAGGGTATGGAGGCAAAGAACGGAACATAACTAGTACTGTAATAAATGAAAAAAAACAGCATTATTCTGCCCCAAGCCCATCTACATATCCTTGCACCAAAGGTGACCCACTACCATAAGTTGGACATAAGAAACAAGAACAGAGAGGGCAAGCACAGAAAGGGAGGAAATCAGAATAGAAAGAGAGAAAGAAAAAAAAAAAACAAGAGTAACAAAAGTAGCACTCTACTATAAGTTTAATCATGCATCAAAGGTCCCAGTGGATCAGAGCTAATCTGTCTCTGACAATCTACGACTCTTGAAGGTCAAGAAATTGTCCATTGAGAACCCAACAGGGCCTTGTCGGTATAGTAAATCCACGTGGCCCGTATATCATAAAACCTATCATGTCAGCCCCTACATTTTGCCATCCACTCCTTTGCAGCCATAATGTCGTTCACTGGGCAAATCCAGTCGGCTTGGCCTGGGATTTGGGCTTTTTTCCAGTAGACAGGGATCAGTCGCTTAGTCGCATTCAGGTGAGGTGATGGCTGAGACGGATGGTGGGAACATGAAGCAGGAGCTGCATTATGAAGTCATAACTCAATGTCCAAGATGACTTTTTTTTGGGATCTAAAATCTTGCCAGTTGGGTGACCCATTTGCTTTTTCAAAAGTGGAAACACGGCATTCCCTTTCTTTCTGAAGAGGAGTGGAAGGATGTGGTGGGCAAATATATCAAACTGATGATATCTGCTAGGGATAAATGTATCCAGTAGAAATGTATTATACCCTCAAAAGCTGAATCAGGTTGATTCCACTCTTTCTTCACTCTGCAGCAAGTGCTGCAATATCACAAGCACTTTCTATCATATGGTATGGAGCTGTTTTTTGCTTTTTGATAACTGAAAACAATTTGCAACCAAGTTGGCAAAGGTACTAAAGATACCTCTGACAGTGGACCCTGTAGTTCTGTTACTAGGCATCTACGACCACCTCCATCTCTAAACATGGTAAACTATTGTTGATTTACTTGTCTCGGTATACCAGAAGGGAAATTGTCCTAAAAAGATGGGATGCAATGCTGTACATAAAAACAGAATGCAATGATTTGCAAATCTCAAACGCATATTTTATTCACAGTAGGAAACCTACAAATACAAATGTTTTAAGCCTGAGAAAATTCACCATTTTAAGAAAAGAATAAGGTCATTAGAAATTGATGGTAGCAACCCATCTCAAAAAAGTTGGGACAGGGCAACACAAATCTGAAAAAGAAAGTTGTACTAACAAGGAAGAGCTGGAAGAACATTTACAACTTATTAGGTTAATTGGTACCAGGTTTGTAACATGTTTGGGTAAAAAGAGCATCTTAAGCCAGCCAAAGACTTCAAATCGAGATTCAAACCATGTATTGGCAGGCTGCTTGTACCCAAGTTGATTGATCGCTCAACTTGTAGACAACCAACCTGTTGGATTATTTCCAGCGGCTATAGCTAAAAGCTGTGTCTAAAAATTGTTGAACAATTTCAGAACAATGTTCCTCAACATAAAATTGCAAAGACTTTAAAAATATTTTAATTTACGGTACACAATATAAAAATATTCAGAAAATCTGGAGAAATCTCTGTGCGCAAGAGACGAGGCCAAAACGCAATATTGGATGCCTGTGATCTTCGGGGCCTCGGACTGTGCTAAATTAAAAACAGGCTTGATTCTGTGACAAGCATCACTGCATAGGCTCATAAATACTTCCCAAAATCACTGTTTATGAACACAGTTCGCTATGTCATCCAAAAATACAAGGTAAAGCTCTATCATGAAAAAAAAAGCATACCTGAACATGATCCAGAAAGGCCAACATCTTCTCTGGGCCAACACTTATTTAAAATGGTCAGTTGCAAAGTGGAAAACTGTTCTGTGATCTGAAGAGTTGAAATTTGCTTCCCTAATTATACATACAAACCTTTCTGGAAGTCATTGACACATGATGTGGCAGGGGATTTTTAACTCAAGTATAGTGGTTCCTAGTGAGTTCAGTCCACACTAAAAGTTTTAGGGCTTGTTGGTTTTGTTGGTTCATGTTTGTTGAAAAGAAAAGAGTGTTAAACACATTTGCTCTCACAGGGATTTCCACCATCATTTCAAAATCCTGAAAACAAATGTCCATTAAGCCTCCTGGCTTTGATTCACAGCACTGCTGCTCAGGCCTAAACCTTAGGCTTTTGGCAAGGTCCCGTAGGCTGCCTCACACAGCCCCATTGTGCTCTGGTGCTACTCCTGCACCTTACACTCAGCTGTTACAACATTCTCTCCTGCAGCTCCCTTCTGCTATGGACCTCAGACTTTGGACCTCCATCTATTCTATTACAGACTACACCTACACCTGCATTTCTTGCAGACTCACAGACTCCTGGAGAGGGGTGGAGCCCTGAACTACTGTCATGTACCTGGTCAGTGAGCTTGATATGCAGAGCAATGCCTCTCATACAGCTCTGGCTCATGGACCACTGATAGTGGAACAGTAACCGCGAGAGGCAAGGTATGAGTGCCTATGATCCGTGTAGTAGTCTGCATTGGTAATAGCGGATCATCACTGAAAAAATTCAAGGAGACGGGACAGATGTGACAGCAGGGCAGGCTGGAAGTGGACAGGCTGAAACCAGGCTCGGCAAAGTAGACTGGCTGTGGATGCGCAGCAGGAAGCAGGAGCCAGAAGTTGGTGTGCTGGACTGAAGGAGCTGTAGCAGGCTGGAGGAGTTGGATGCAGGGTCAGACAAACTGGGTTGGTAACGGGCAGGCAGATCAGGCATAGACTGCAGAAAGGAGAATGGTCTGGTCACAGGCCAATGTCTGTAACGGGGAACAGATCAGACAAGAGCAGAAGGCAGAGGCAATATCTGGAGACAAGCCTAGGTCAGGGCAGGCAGACGAGGATGATCAGGAGCAAGCCAGGTCAAGATCAGACATCGGGCACAGAAATCAGGAACACACTCACAGAATGCTGTAGACCAAACAGCAATTAGCCAGTGCAGTAGCCTTGTTTAAATAGGCTGTTTGACTCCAGTATTGGTGACAGGTGCGCGCATCTGTGCACATCTGCTCTGCCAGTTCCAGGCCAGCGTATGCGCCTTGGGACTCCATCTGTAGTCTGGCAAAGCCTTCCCTGACAACTACTGTCAGGTCATACATTAAAAGAGCTGTGAACAACTGCACCCACACCCTGCTGGTCTCCAGCAGGACCTGGACAGAGGAGTATAGGTTTCTTCCCTCCCAAAGCTCTTCAAAGCCTCTGGCCTCATGACCCAGATCCAGGAATTACAAGACCCAATTAGAAATGAAAACCTAGTTTTCTCTGCTCAGAAACAATACTCTGGAGCCCCTTACTCTGCATATATGAGAAGCATGTATGGTCTTTAATCCCACTATTACAGTGGCATAGCCTTTTACTGTTATACACATGAGAGTAGATTTAACTAAAGGAATAAGGACTGGTTGCTTTGCAAAGTGAAAGCTCACTGGTTTAGTAAATGACATAAAGCCGTGATCACTTCAGACAACCATATGCTAGCAAAAATCTTGTTTTTTCTTTCGTTCATTGACGGACACAGCTCCAGATCTTCTTGACCCTTGGGTTATGCTGCCCCCTACAGGAGTAGGACACTAGGCAGAAAAAGGTTTGACTACACCTATAGGGCAGTGCCAGGGGGTATACTCCCACTTCCTGCTATAGGTCTTCAGTTTTTTTCTGCCTAGTCAGGAGTAAGGAACTAGTTCCTTGCTGGCATCTCTGGTCCTAGGATTTTATCCTTTTTTAAACACTTTTTTTTTTATTATTATTTTCTGTTCCTGTGTGAACTACAATCAACCAGACTGGGCAACGGACTGGATATCCTGGATCCTTACAGTCTTCCCAGTCTGGCTCCGCGCTAGGTTGGCCTTGACATAGCCCCACTGGTTGGAGGCTAGCCAGCGAGTTAAACGACACATGAGGACGCAATGCCCTGGTCACGACCTGAGTCGCATCGTGCCTCTGGCCCACAGCACCCCCTATTCCAAGATGGTGTGGTCTGCCTGAAGCGGTGCCTGCCCGGTCCCACGGTGTTTTGAGTAGTGTCCCCCCTCCCTTCCAGTGGCTTTTCGGGTTGGACGCGGGCCCCTCCCTGGGTTAGTTGGACCCTTGAGTGACCTTCCTGCCCTCATGTCACTCCCCTCACTATCCGGGTCCCTCTGCGGACCACCCCCATTCACCCACTCCTAGCCCCCCCTTCCCCAACCCCCCCTCCCCGGGGTGGCCATGCCTCTTTTTCTGTTTAGGGGTATCAAGCGGGTGCTGGGGGGGCCGGGGCGTGGAAAGGCACTCCGCTGGCTGCGCGAGCTACAGTTTTTGGGGGGGATGGTCCTAGTGGGGTCCCCCCTACTGTCCCAAGTACCTGGGGGTCCTGGGAGCCGCGTGTAGTTGCCATTTTGCTGTGGATGACTGCTGTATAATCAGTGGCCATGTTTGTGTAGTTCGGTGGCTTTTTTCTTGTATTTTCCCATTGCTGTCACGCGACGGCCATGTTTTTAAAGCCTATGGAGCGGTTAATCGGTGGTGGGTCTCTAGTGGCAGTTCCTGAACTTCCTCTTTCTCTTTGATCGCTGCACAGCGTGCAGTCTGGCTCTGCATCTGAGGAGGTGGTGGAGAGTCCCTGTGGGTGCCAAACAGCTCCCTCTTTCTGCTATAGCAGTAATTAGTGCACTAAGACTAGTGGGGGGGGGGGAACATTAACACCAATTTTTACACTTCTTGCTGGTGGTCCCCAGGTTAACCCATTGAGTCCCTGGAGCACGTGTCACCACCTGACCCCCCTCTCAGGCTGCTGGGCCCATGAGGTCCCAGTCCACCATGTCTACTATGACAGCGGTCCTGCAGTCACTGGTGTCCAAAATAGATATGGCCCTCCAATATAGGACAAACAAAAAGCGTCCTGCGCCTTCACCTGCATCCTCTGTCTCCTCAGATTTGGAGGTTGATTTGGCTGGCGGGGACGCAAGTCACCCTACTGGGTCTGAGTCCACGCACCCTGAGTGCTCTGATAGTGAGGGTGATTCCTCTTCCAATACAGCTGTACATGAAAAAACGCTAGTGGATGCGCTGATTGTATCAGTGCCGGAAACTTTGGAGGATGCAGCTACTGCTGCATTGGCTGCACAGGTGCAATTTGGTATCCGCAGAGCCTCCAAAGCAGCAAATGTGTTTCCCTTTCCCACCTATTTTGACAACATTGTCACAACTCAGTGGGGTTCCCCCAAATGCACTGTTGGGGTCCCTAAGCGCTTCGCTAGAATGTATCTGTTAGCTCAATTCTCGTCAGGAGGCAATCACGATGATATTACAGCCCTTCAGTTACTACCCTCCCAATAGATGGATTTCCCCTCCAACCAGCTGGGAGTTATGACGACACATCGTACTCAAACTTCGTGCAGTCACAACTAACTTTATTGAATGTGAAGCTCATATTTAAAGCATATTTGTTGAGCAGGAAAAGACTGCTCCAAACCGGTTTTACAGTTCATCAGTCGAATTACATATCAGACAGAACAATACATGAAAGGGCCTTTGCTTTTGCCATGCATCTGTATGTCAATCTAAGGCGTTCCCGAATCTGAATGTGTGTCCTATGACAGTCGCCCTGTCTGCATTTCGTTGTCATGTGTTAATGTAAGCAATTGTCAATTGTTTATGGGTTTGTCCGTAATTTCCATGCGCAGACTTAACTTTGTCAAGTGTCCCAATGAATGAATGAACAGGTGTTTACATGTCGTCTAAATGCAAAACATAGCTGTCTGCTGACCAAGGTGGATGAATGGCTGTCAGTGCCAGCTCGTTAATATGTAAATACAAGGGCCTACACTTCATCACAGAATGGGCACAAACCGAAATATATATCTGAAAAATCATAAGGCATATTAATACAACCTTTCAGTATCCTTTTCAAGAGTCCCTGTTAAAAAAAAACTGACAGTACTACCTGTGGTGGACTTGCGGGTTTCCAGGTTGAACTTAGCCACCTTTCTCCCTGTGGAGGACTCTCCATCCTTTAAGGACCCTTTTGACAAGAGAGCTGAAACTCTGGTCCGATACCTTTTTACCATGGCCGGTTCCATTATGTGGCTGGTTTTTGCCATAACCTTGGTTTCCCAGACCTTAACGGAATAGGCTAAGCTCCTGCGCCAGAATTTGGAAGGGGTACAGTCCCCTCCTGATCTGGTAGGGCTGGCGGACCAGTTGGTCCAGGGGTTGCAGTATATCTGTGATGCCTCTCTGGATGTGGCCCCCTTAGCCTGCAGGGTGTCTGTGACAGCGGTGACTCTTCACCGCATGATATGGCTGAAATACTGGTCTGCAGACCAGGCTTCCAAGAAAGTATTGACCAATCTCTCTTTTGTAGGAGACCGCTTGTTCGGCGCTTCCATGGGAAAAAAAAATCATTAAGGGTCTTACTGGAGGTAAAAGTACTCTGCTTCCACAGACTAACAGTAGCAAAGAGTCTCGTCGTAAATGTGGCCCTTTCTTTTCAGCCCATAAGTGGTCCTTTTGTCCCTCGGGATCTAAGGACCAGGGATCAAAATCCGGCCGTAACCCCACAGGGGGTTCCAAGAGGCCCTGGCCTGGTAAGTCGAGAGTGGGTTCCTCCTGGGACCACAGACCAGCCCACTTCTGCCTGAAGGGGCCCCCTCACCCGTATCTGGGGTGGGGGGACGTCTTTACTTCTTTCCGGATCCATGCACCTCCTTGATTCAAGACAAATGGGTCCACGAGTTGTATCGGTCCGGTTACCAAACCGGTTTTTGGTCCCTGCCTCTAGCAAGGTTCTTCCCTTCCAACCTGTGTTTGGGCCCAGATCGCCTACGAGGACTTCTTGGGGGGGTACAGGATCTGTTTTCACATGGTGTCATTTTACCGGTTCCGGAATGGGAACGCTTTCAGGGGTTTTATTCTATTTACTGTTCCCAGGAAGGAAGGCAAGGTCCATCCAATTCTGGACCTCAAGGCCTTGAATCGCTTTGTGCGGGTTATGAAATTTCGAATGGAGTTCATTCGCACGGGTAGCAGCTTTCCTGGCTTGTATCGATATCAAGGACACTTACCTTTGTATCCCAATCTATGTCGGGGATCAGTGTTTCCTTTCACTTTGCTGTGGGCGAGGAGCACTATCAATTTGTGGCGTTACCTTTTTGTTCTCCCTTCGGCTCCTCAGGTGTTCACAGAAATTTTGGCCCCGGTGTTAGCATTGCTAAAGCAGAAGGTGATTGCTGTACTGGGGTACTTGAATGACCTCCTTCTGTGAGCAAAGTCTCCAAATGCCTTAAAAGACAGTCTGGACATATGGGTGCGAACTCTGCAAGAGTTCGGCTGGAAACTGAATTTCCAGAAATCTGTTCTGGTCCCCTCCACCAAGCTGGACTATCTGGGCCTGACCCTGGACATGGCCCCAGCCCTGGTGTTTCTCCTGGAGGTGAAACTCCAGAACTTGCAGGATGTGATACCGCTCCTGTTGTCCATCCAGTGGTCATCTCCCTTGGACTTGTATGCAAGTGCTGGGCTTGATGGTCTCCACCTTCAAGGCGGTTCCGTTTGCTCAGTTCAATACCAGATTACTACAAAAGGAGATTCTTGCCAAATGGAACAAGAACCCACAGTGTCTAGACAATCTTATCCTGTTGAGCTAGGATACGAAGGGATCCCTGATCTGGTGGCTCCGCTCTCCGGTGCTTCAACATGACGGTGCTTCAACATGGAAAATCCTTTCTCCCCCTGTACTGGACAGTGGTCACCACGGATGCCAGCCTGTCCGGGTGCGGAGGTGTCTTGGGCACGGATTGTGCTCATGGGGTTTGGACTCTGAAGGAGTCCAGTCTGCCGATTAATATCCTGGAAGTTCGGACGATCATGCTTTGCCTGACCCAATGGAGGGTTTGTCTGCAGGGGCGCCCGGTAAGGATTCAATCAGACAATGCCAGGACCGTGGCAGATGTCAATTTTCAAGGGGCACCAAAAGTGTCCTAGTGGCCTGGGAAGTAGCCGGCATTCTAAGGTGGGCAGAACAGTTTGTTCCAGCCATCTCTGCTGTGCATAGTCCAGGGGTAGAAAATTGACAGGCTGGTTACCTCAGTTGGCAGACGTTGGATCAGGGAGAATGGTCTCTCCACCAGGAGGTGTTTCTTCGACTGTCTCCGGTGAGGGACTCTCGATGTGGACCTGTTGGCCTCTCGTCTCAACAGGAAGATGCAGAGATTTGTAGCAAGATCTCGGGATCCTCTGGCCAACGCTACAGACACTCTGGTAGCTCCTTGAAGGCAGTATCGTCTGATGTACGCATTTCCCCCGATAACTCTTCGCCAAGACTCCTGCGAAGAATCGAGGCAGATGGGATTCCGGTCATCCTAGTGGCTCCGCACTGACCTCGCAGGTCCTGGTATGCAGACCTAGTACGGCTGGTTGCCAATGGCCCTTGGGAGACTCCCTCTCAGAGAAGATCTGTTAGCTCAAGGATCGATCTTCCATCCTGCTTTACAGTCGCTGGTTTTAAAGGCTTGGCTGTTGAAAGCCAGGTGCTGAAGGATAGAGGGGTGTCTGAATTGGTGATTCCTACATTGTTAAAAGCTCGAAAATCTACTTCTAGGGAGAGTTATCATTGAGTCTGGAGGGCATACATTGCTTGGTTTGGGTCTCGGGGCATCAGATTTTGGCCATGGCGATTTTCTTTCAGCGCCCCTGGGCCACAAAGCACTTGCTTCACACCTTTGTTAGGGGGTCCTCCACCTGGCTCCCCGGGGAGGTCTGCGTTACCTTTTGAAAACATTTTTGAGGTTTCTCTACTTATTCTGTCACAGAAGGTAGTCTTCTTGGTGGCTATTACTTCTGCGCGCAGGGTGTCGGAGTTGGCTGCGTTGTCTTGTAGTTCACTCTATCTGGTGGTTCACAGAGACAAATTGGTGCTTCGTCCCTGCCAGTCATTCCTTCCTAAAGTCAACTATAGTTTCCATTTACATTAAAGAGGTTGTAAACCCACCTTAATGACCTGTACCTATAGGTAAGCCTATAATAAGGCTTATCTATAGGTACTGTAAATATCTCCTAAACTTGCACCGTTTAAAAGATATTTACATTGCATGCAGCCGATGACATCATCGGCGCATGCGCTCTGAAGGAATGGCCACCCATGCTGTTCCTTCAGAGCCCTGTGTTCTGCGTGGGAGTGATGTCATCGCGCCTCTGGCCATTCAGATGGCCGGAGGACGCGAAGCAGGACGGCCGAACATGTCTGCTGTGCTATACCGATGAGCTGGCAGCATTGCGGGGGCTTCATTCTAAGGTAAGTATTTCATAATGAGCTAGTATGTGATGCATACTGGCTCCTTATGCTTTTGTCTTTCGGGTTTTCTTTTTTTTTTTTTTTCTAAAGGTTTGCAACCTCTTTAAGACATTGTGTGTTGCCTTCCTTGTGTCCTTAGCCTAAGCATCCTAAAGAAATTGCCTTACAGTTTTTGGACCTGGTGGCGACCAAATCGTTCCGAAAATCGGATTCTTAATTTGTCCTTACGGATGCTGCGACCATTTCTAGATGGATCAGGCAGACGGTGGTGCAGGCCTATTCCATTAAGGGTCATGATCCTCCTTTCCCTGTTGAGGCTCATTCTACAGGAGCGCTTAGAGCCTCTTGGGCCTTCCATTATCAGGTGTTGGTAGTGCAGGTTTGCAAGGCGGCCACCTGGTTGTCCGTGCACACTTTCACAAAATGTTATATGGTGGATGTGTTGGCATCTGCGGATACTTCTTTTGGCCTCAAGGTTTTGTAGGCCGCTGTTGGAGAGGGTGTTTTTTGTTTTTGTCAGGTGCGCTCCAGTTGTTCCTGGTTAAGCTCCTGTTTTACCTGGTTGGCTAGGTTTAGCCTTTTGGAAGTGTGTATTTTTTACTGTGTTCTTCCCACCCCTCATGTTGACACTGCTTTGGGACGTCCCAAGGGTCAAGAAGATTTGCAGCGGTGTCCGTCAACGAATAAAAGAGAATACTACTCTTAATATGCAAACAGGGACCAACTCCTGCAGCTGCCAAATGTGACCCAGCCTTTACTGCCTCCTGTGCTTCTCTATTAACCCATTGCTATGATGGGCACTTTCATTAAGCATTACAGTCTATTCACACCTTTGCACTGCGATAATGCATGCCTTTCTGCAACATGTAGTAACACACATTTCATGTGTGGGTGGGATTTTGATGCTATTTATTCAGAGTAAATGCTACGTGCACAACTTTTGGCCTAGTGAGGTACGCAAGGAAACACACTGAAAATGCTAACTGACATACTATAGCTTTCATGCTAATTTTCTAAATTCAATATTAGGAGTCAGGGACCCTGAGGAAGCATAAAGGTGAGGAGATCCAACTTAAGTTGTTGCATACTTTTCCTGGGTCAAAAGTTTGGAAGCCAGAAGGTAATGTTTATAGTAGAGCTGCACGATTCTGGATAAAATGAGAATCACTATTTTTTCCCTTGGAATAAAGATCACGATTCTGAAGAACTTTTTGATTTTAAAGATTTACAACCCCTGAACATTAGGTTATCAAACAAGATGGCAATAAAATAAGACAAAATACTCTTTGCTTCAATCAAATTTAAGAAAAATAGTAAAATGTGTAAAAAAAAAAAAGAATTACCATTGTTATTTACTACTCGTCGATACCAATTACTGATATATACCACACATTTTTTGTCTACTCTTTAGCTGTCAGCAATGGTACAAAGCATTGAAAAATTATTTTTCAAATAAAATACATTTTTTTTTCTAGTTTTTTTTTTTTTTTTTTTTTTTTTAATATGTGCTCAAATTGTGAAAGCATGGTTCAGGGAGCACGAGACATCATTTTCACACATGGATTAGCCACCACAGAGTCCAGAACTCAACCCCATTGAGAATCTTTGGGATGTGCATAATGAAGGCTTTGCACAGTGGTTCGACTCTCCCATCATCAATACAAGATCTTGGTGAAAAATGCAACACTGGATGGAAATAAATCTTGTGACATTGCAGAAGCTTATCGAAAAAAAATGCCACAGCGAATGCCTTCCATATTCAAAATCAACAAAATGTTAGCGTGTGTGACCTTTTTTTTTTGGTGGCATCTTTTTAAACATTGGCAGCTGCTTTTTTTTTTTTTTGACAGCTGTGAGCAAGGAACTGCTCTGCACTCTTGTTACATGAATCTTGGAAACCACCTTCAAGGCGGTTCCATTTGCTCAGTTCAATACCAGATCACTGCAAAAGGAGATTCTTGCCAAATGGAACAAGAACAACCTCTAAAAAAGCTTTCACAGTTCTGGAACAACATCCTATGGACAGATGAGACCAAGATCAACTTGTACCAGAGTGATGGGAAGAGAAGAGTATGGAGAAGGAAAGGAACTGCTCATGATCCAAAGCATACCACCTCATCAGTGAAGCATGGTGGTGGTAGTGTCATGGCGTGGGCATGTATGGCTGCCAATGGAACTGGTTCTCTTGTATTTATTGATGATGTGACTGCTGACAAAAGCAGCAGGATGAATTCTGAAGTGTTTCGGGCAATATTATCTGCTCATATTCAGCCAAATGCTTCAGAACTCATTGGACGGCACTTCACAGTGCAGATGGACAATGACCCGAAGCATACTGCAAAAGCAACCAAAGAGTTTTTTAAGGGAAAGAAGTGGAATGTTTTGCAATGGCCAAGTCAATCACCTGACCTGAATCCGATTGAGCATGCATTTCATTTGCTGAAGACAAAACTGAAGGGAAAATGCCCCAAGAACAAGAAGGAACAGAAGACAGTTGCAGTAGAGGCCTGGCAGAGCATCACCAGGGATGAAACCCAGCGTCTGGTGATGTCTATGCGTTCCAGACTTCAGGCCTTAATTGACTGCAAAGGATTTGCAACCAATTATTAAAAAGTGAAAGTTTGATTTATGATTGCTAATCTGTCCCATTATTTTTGGTCCCTTAAAAAGTGGGAGGCACATATACAAACTGTTGTAATTCCTACACCTTTCACCTGATTTGGATGTAAATACCCCCAAATTAAAGCTGAAAGTCTGCAGTTAAAGCACATCTTGTTTGTTTCATTTCAAATCCATTGTAGTGGTGTATAGAGCCAAAAAGATTAGAATTGTGTCGATGTCCCAATATTTATGGACCTGACTGTAAATCACAGGGTACAAACCAAGTAGACAGCCAGAGTTAACAAGTGGTGTCATGCTTGTGTCAGGAACATTGAGATGTGTAATTCTGCGTTTAAATACCCTGTGCTCAAAGCAAGGGTGACATCAGGATCATAGTCCAAACAGGGGTTATAGGGGAAGACCAAAAGGGGGTTACTAATAGGTGGTAGACAGAGAGAGCTTGAAGAACAGTATGCCTAATTTGGGAGTAAAGCTGGCTGTTATACAATTTACTTATTCAGTTTCCTTTAGATTTATGTTCAACTATGTAGTACAGGGTCCTGCCTACTTGCATACAAATTGAAAGTGTTAAGGTTTTAACTCATATTATATGGTATTGGTAAATCAAAATTGTACAAGAGAATTGTATAATGTATGGCCAGCTTAACTGTGAGTAGTCAGAATTAGAAAACAATGACACTGACTTGTGCTAAAATGTATGGAAAATACTGTACATATACATTTCTATCCATTTTAGTCACACTTTAACGTGCGCTGGTGCCCATTAACATGGGTTTTGATGTCCGTTGGCATATGTTTTGATGTCCTTATTGTTTTTCAGATGTCCTTCCATTGATCGGCATTTTACAGATGCACTAAAAGGCAGATCAAAGCACTGGTGTGAACTGGCCCTTGGGGTTGTTCAGCCAGATGGACCAGGAACATGGTGAAATGCTTGTGAGAATGATTTTTCAGTTCAAAAATGTGTTCAATTGAACACTGTGGAGGAACTTTGATTGCTGTGCAGAATATCACAATCTAGCGATATTTAGTTTAGAGGCTAACAAGAGGTGAGTCACAATAGTTCTGGATGACAGGGGTTAATGGTCTATTCCCACATGCAGTAAGGCATCCATATTTCTTTTATAAGGCAAATCAGAGTGGAAAATGTAGCGGTTTTTGTTTTAAAATATGGTCAGTTTTAAAAGTTCTCGGTGTTCAATTTCCCCAACTAAGTGTACAACTAAAAATTTAACATGGAGTCTTTTTATAATGCAGTTTCGTAAATCCTGATTGCAATGAATTGTATGTAATCCTGTTATATTTATATTTTTGTTTTTTTAATCTTGAGCTTTGTATAGTAAATATTCTTCATGAAGTGATGTTCTCTCTTAGGGTACTAGCAGACCTTCTCACTATCACGTCTTGTGGGATGACAACTGTTTCACTGCTGATGAACTCCAGCTGCTGACCTACCAGCTGTGCCACACATACGTGCGATGCACTCGATCTGTCTCCATCCCTGCTCCTGCGTATTATGCCCATCTGGTGGCTTTTAGAGCTAGGTACCATCTTGTGGACAAAGAGCATGACAGGTGGGTTGCCTGATGTGTTATATTCTTATTTGCTAAATTGTTTTGTACTTTACATCTTTCCCACTATTTACTTAGTAAAAATTTAAATTAAAGGCATACTTCCCTATATCTGGCAAACTAGAAAGCTGGGTAGTGAAATCTCTTTTCATGGAATATTTCTTCATCTTTCGGTTTTGCTTATACATATTATGATACATTGTACTCCGTGACAAGTGTTCTTCACAGAGACTCGTGACTGATGCACACTTAAGCTGGCTATAGATAGTTTGAATATAAGCGGTTCAGCAGGGACCGGCCGAGATTTGAACCATCAATGGGCAGGCTGATTGTATCCATTGATCGACTTGGGTAAAACCAGCATGTCGGATTTTGACATGCGATTGTCAGTGGCTATTAGAGCCATGAGCAATGATCACAGTGTTCTTCTGGCAGGGACGGCTCCCCTGAACCCCCTGTCACGCTCAGCCTTGCAACCCATTCATGCGAATAGGGCTGTGCTGCAACCGTTCACAACATACTCAGTTGCGGTGCAGTTGTCCGTTTTTAAGAAGGTTAAAACAGGTGGAGAGGAGGTGATACAGCCTCACTGCCTGTCAAATGCTTTCTAAAGAGCGACCTGAATGCGAGTCAGTTTTCAGAGAGCAAAGCGGGTGTACACATGCCCTAAGAGGCTCATGAGGAGTCATTGTATCTCCTTCTCACCACCTCCTTTAACACCCTGATCCCCACACTAGTGCGCCACAACTGCAGCCGCACACACTGCTTACTTGCAGCAGCACACACATACATGCAGAGTGGCCCATTATTTTTTAAAAACTGCACCAACACACCAATATGGGTATAATAATAGTTTAACTGTTTTGACTGTGTAAGGAACTACCGAGTGCTAACACTTCCTCCTTGGAATGCTTGTATGATTGAGTTTTCTCATTCCGGTTAATGCTGTGCTGGAAGATGTTGCAAGATAGTTTAAGAACAGCCTAGCATTTTTACTGATTGATATATTTGACCATGTTGAGTTGCAGCATTAAATCATGGCGACTCATTGGGTTAACATGATATATTTTGTAACCTAAACCATCCTTTACCTTACATTATTATAGATTTCAAGGGAAAAGGACAGCCATGTGTTTATGTACGTTGTTAGTACAATCTTGAAAATAGCACCTATGTTTTTTTGTTTTTATTGTGATCTGTACTGTAGTAACTCTCTGAACAATGTATTGTATTTTTCAGTGCTGAAGGAAGCCACGTATCTGGTCAAAGCAATGGTCGGGACCCACAAGCCCTTGCCAAGGCAGTACAAATTCACCAGGATACCTTACGTACCATGTACTTCGCATGAGAGCGACTGTAGACCCCAAACATGCACAGGTTTGACTTACTGCAAGGAACCTGAAGAATCTCATGTGGGTTTTCAGAGCCCAACGGGGTGGTTTCCTTTACAGACATCTCCTGACCTCCCGTTTCTCCCCAGCATTCTCTTCTGGCTTGCACTGAAGCCCAGGCACAATGATTGAGGGGCGGGCTAGTCCTGGGAATAGAAGATCATTGAGGAACACAGCACTATTATGCAATATGAAACCAGCCAACTGCTAGATTGTTGTAATGGAGCCTCCACTTGGATGCACTGCTTATGTTTTGTGTTACTTTTACTTTCCAATATTTAATCCTTTTATGCCTTTACCTCAAATTGCTCTGCAGCACTGGCTGTCTTTGCAAAAAAAAAGTTAAGGAAAAAAAATCATAAAAAGACAAAAGCAAACTATAGGGATGTGTGAGAGTATGTCTGAATATCTGTACATGCGGGGGCTTTGTATGGGCAACAAAGGTATAATACTGTGTATTTGAGATACAGCAGTATGGCCTAACCTGCTGTATTTCTTTGATTGCTTTTAATATAGTACTTATCTTGTAGCAGAAAGTGATTTATGAGAAGACTAATATCTGTTCTATGTAACCTCTGTGCCCCTTTTGGTGGTATTGGAGTGATTTTTAACACTCCAGCTGTACAGGGGTAACAGCCTCTCGTGTGCCCAGCTATTTAGTATCTGTATACACAAATGTATGTGTGTACATATATACTATGTGTCTGTTTGTAAGTGCAAGTGGACATTAGAGCGGAAATAGAAGGATGTTGTGCAAAAAATATGGGGTTTATATTTGTGGCACAGCAGTCTTTTTTCTTTTACTTTTTCAAACTTTTTTTTTTATATGTGCACATCTCTCAGTACTCCCTGCTCATTTTCCCCTCTCCACCAATTAACACGATCCAAGTTGTTACTGAGAATGTTGTGTGCGCCTAGTCAGGCCATGCAGCTGCCTGAGTAATCTGATTTTGAAATTAACTTGTGAGGATGGTTGTATTGTGTCACATCTGAGGCTACCACTGCCTTACTCCTAGAATCATTGCAAGCTCTGGGCATGCACAATAAAGATGCTGTGATGTGCTCTGCCCAGGGCCCAATTCTGGGAGTTGGGAAATTACAGCTTTCATTGCTGGGTGGGAGTTTTGGCAGAGCCAAAATAACTGCCTTGACCGTTCCATTTTAAGTTAGTTACAGGGCATTTATTACCTGTATGGTGGCAGGTCTCTAACTGGCTTTAGAATAGCCAAAGCTAGCACGTTTCTCTGTAGCGTTTAGTCTAGAGACTAATAAAACGACTCTAAATGCCTCTATTTAATAACATTTTGCAAAGAGCACTGATGTTTAATAATTTACCCCTAGCGACCATACTTTGGCTGTTTAGTGTAGTGAAAGCAAGGTAAATTGTGCTAACTGGTTGCTTTGGGGCTTCTGTATTTTTTTTTTTTTTTCAGTCAGTTCCAATAAAGCAGTTTCAAATTTGGGCAGATGCTGGCAAGGTTAATTACCCACTAGCTTTGTTTACCTATTGTGAACGCTCCATTATTCCTTGGTGCAACCACATGTCTTGTCCATTGCAAGGGTGTGTCACTCATGTTAGGGTTTTATTTGATACATCATAAGGAAGCAGGAGGGATAGTGAGATTCCATAGATGAGAGAGCCAGGTATTTTGGATTAGAAATCTCACTGTTGGGGTATTAAGGGAAAACCAGGCAGTGAGTGCTGCAGCTCGTCAATGTCCACATCTTGTTTTGGGTGGGCTAGTTCTCTAAAGTTTAGGTGCACTTTTGCACTACATAGCGTCTCTTATCCACCACATTCATCCTTTCCAAGCTAGTCATCAAAATCATACCTCAGATGTTGACAGACTTCATCCCACTCATAGGGACACATTCTACATACACCCTGTTGTCTTTGGTTCTGCAAGTGTTTAATCTGCAGAGTATACTACAACAGTGGCCTGTAAGTTTTGTCTGGCTGAGAACTGTCTGCATGCGAGGTATGACTTTTTTTTTGTGGTATGGCTAGTTAGAATAAGGAGGGGTAAGGATGTTGTTGGGTAGTGCAAAAAAAAAAAAAAAAAGTCCACTTGCAATTTAAATGGAGGGTTTACTCTTTATATGTATTGTTTGGTTTCCTTAATGGTCTTAAGAAACAGCTCAAATATCCCTGGCCACTCCTGCATCCCAATCTTTGCTCATGATTCTACTACCAAAATAGTCTGATCAAATCTTTGAATCACATTCGTTTGTATGCTGCAAGTTTCCCCACCTTTGCACTCCAGGGGAGCTAAATGATTTTGCACCCTACTAAATCAAGTAGGAAACTGCTACAGGAAGGTGGGGAAATTAACATTTTTGATCTATGTAATATACTCATTTTCATGAAAGTTATGCTTTTCTAGTACTTTATTTTTTTTATATTTATTAGTCATGACACTAATTTAATTGTTTCAGAACATATTCTGTGCAACTTTTTTTTAATCTTAAAAAAATACTGTGTGTGTCTGTGTAACTGACAGATCTATGTTTTATTTTGCTCTCTTTTTAGTGCAATAAGCATAAATGAATTTAAACCCGTTAATGCGCCAAAGACGCCCGCAGAGCATTGCCGGCCCCTCTGGCTAGTTTGGGTTTAACCATATGTAAAAGCCTTAATTATGAAAGGAAGGTGTCAAAATAAGGAACTTTAGAACACTGAAACTTTCTTTAAAGGTGTCCTGTCTACCCAGAGATATTGCGGAAGGATTGTGTTCCCATAAGTAAAATTGTGCAATGATTGGTACTTAATGCTTTATACACCTAACGCAAAGTTTTATATTTTATTTGGACCAATAGGCTTTCCTTACTGCATTGTGAGCTAAAGTGTTCTAGTGTGTGAAGGGCATTGTTTGTATGTTACATCCAGATTGGAACCTGTAGGTTTATTTAATTGCATGGTGCAAACAAGATAAATTGAGATTCATATCATTCAGTATGATTCATTGTGCCCATTAGCACCTAAATACTATGTGGGTACTGCAAGGCTTACATAGTTATTATCCAACAGGGAATATATTCATGAAACTTTTGCAAATTGATCAGCAGCCTCATATCTTCTAAATCTTCCTTTATTGCTTAAATTTGGACTGTTGGTATAAGCTGACTAGACCCATATTTGCCTCACCCTAGGCATCTCAATCAAATCTAATCTCTTGTTTTTCTATGTTACCTTTCAATTATTTAATTTTCACCATGTCCCTTATTTAAACCATCGGGTGATAATTCAATCATTTGTTTTTTCAGGACCAATGATCTCACTAGTACTGCAAAACTGTTCCTTCTATTGAAGTCATAATATTTATGAATACTCTAGTTGTAAAAAAGTGGCTTTGTATGTTCATCAAACTCTGCTGTTTATTATTCAAAAATGCAAAGTAATTGAGAATTTGTAGGTTTTGTTAAATGGACATGGTGTAGTTGGCTTGCATATCTGCTTTTAACATGTCTGCATTGGATATACAGGTTGGTGTTATGGGCTACATTTGCAGGTGCAGTAGGTTCCTAAAGAGGTAATGTTTTCAGATAATATTTTGTTCAAACGTATTTTTCCTTTTGATTAAATTAATGGATTTAAAGTATAAAAAAAAGCAAGCAATAGATATTTTCTTATTTATAAATTTTCTGTGCTATATAACGACCAAATAAAAAATATTTTTTTTGGTAATTTAATAAATGGTAACATTTAGTATGTCTCTAAAGCTGAAGTATTTTTTTTTTTTTTTTGGTGTCCAATGCGACCGTTCCATAAAGAATTTAAATAGCCCTCCTGTGTTTGACCTTTTCTCTCATATGTCCTCTAATTTAATAAGAGCAGCAAACAGACTTGTACTTTTGGAAATACTTGTTTGCTGCCTTTTGGAATTCTAGGAGTCCTGGTTGGGCATAAGTAATGTTTCCTGCCTCAAAGAAGAAACCCAGTCTTGAGTTTTAGCTGACTTTTGTATATAAACACAAGTGACATCCATGAAATCTCTTGTACACCTGTACTGGAGTACCTAAAGCCCTTTTTGCTTGTGCCTGAAAGAACATAAGAATTATGGATACACAGAAATGCATGCCACATAGAGATAATGGAAATTGATAATTAGTTATAATTCCCATACTTGCCATCTCTCCCAAGCAAACCTATTTACTGATGTTTTCCTTTAATCTGAGGGTAAGCCTATGAAAAACTGTATACACTTGCTTTGAATCGTATACCAGTTTCAAATATCTGTTGGGAGTTTCGGTGGTTGATCATCTAGTTATGGCTGAGCTTTACATTGTGGAAAGGAGCCTTTGCCATCAGAACCTCCTACAGATATACAGCATGTTGCTGATGTATGGTTCAGTCTACTGGCATCCACTCATTAATACGGTTTGCAAATTTGGTAGTTTTAAAGTGTATATATGTGTGTGTGTGTATGTATATATATATATATATGTATACATATACATTTTTTTTTGGAATATGATTTCAATAAAGGGTATTTAATTCATATTCTAAAATTATTGAAAATGCAGATTTCGTTTTATGTGTAATTATTGAAATGTAGGTTTCAATATATTTGCCCTTTGTTCATTTTATTAGTATATATTCCTATATATAAATATAACTGTTGTTTAACAGTTATGAAGCTTGGAAAACAAAAATCAGCAATTTGAATTGTACGGTTTTTCTATCATGAACAAGAAAGTATGTCAGTTTGACATCTATGGCTCAAGTGGTGGCATTGCAGATGTATTGGTGTTTCATCTATGTCATTTTATGAAATCTCATGTTTTACTTTATAATCAACTGGACAAGCTTTACATGTCCCTGTTTGAGCATTTATTTTGTTTTATTTGTGTATCAGCATTTTGCACCAGTTTCTTGCTCTTTGAAAGAAAAAAAAAACATTCAATGCGGTTACCGCAATAAACACAATGTAAAACAAGTAACCTCAAGCCTTAAGTTTGTTTTTATAAAATAAACTGTAGACTCTTTTTGAAGGGTCCATTCTACAATTTGTGTCTAAAGTATCTGGGGTGGACACATTGCTTCCTTAATCGTTGCCTTCATTTAATTACCTTCAGATTCATATTTAAGTTTCTATGAATTATGTGATTTTTCCGCAGACCTTTTGCAAACTCCATCATCATCAAGAAAGATATGTAAGCTGCTGTTGCTGACCTGTTTATAAAATTAGTTAGTGTGGCTGTCATGATGATCCTGTGATTTTAATATGTTGAGATGCGGACCCAAAATAAATATACAGATCAGAATCGGAGTTCAATTATTGCATGCTTGTACCAGGTAATTAACTCAAAGTACTCAAACCATTAATTTGGCATGAGAGCGAGGAAGCCACTATTTTCAGGAGTAGTACAGCAGTGGAAAGCTATATGTTTTATGTGAAATTTCCTTTCACAGAACAGTTTCTTAAAAATTTGATATATCTGTCTTTGGCGGTGTTGCAGTCTAGTGGATCTAATGGGCCAGTGGTAGAAGTTATTTGTCAAGGTTAAAACATGGATCCTAAACAGCAGGTGGAGAATCAATCTACATTAGACAGAGAAATCGACACTAGTTGGAGTTGTTGTGTTAGGGTGATATACATGTGTTCTGTCATTGCATGTTTCTCATATTTAATGAACCCTACACCGCATTCCCCAAAGCTTTAATCACTGCCCTTAAGCCTTATCTTGCTCTGCTTTATTGAAAGGAAGGTAGTTATGCATCTCTTGCAGCCATCTTACTTTAAATTATTTACAGAATCAAGCGGGATAAGCATGTACCCATAGCTTTGTCATAAGACCAAGCAGTATAGGTTACAGGAGACTGAACATTGAACCGAATATTCGTGCTGGTTATCATTTTTAGGATCCATTGATTAAATTGACTACACCTTTTAAGACCTCTTAGGCTGGTCTTTTTATATTTTGGTTTCTCACATTTAGCTTGGTGTTTACTACTTTGCAATCAAATTTGACAGCTGTGGTGAGGAAATTCATCTACATGTAATTCATACAGGCAAACTTTTTTTTTTTTTGTTTCTTTGGGCAGTGCAGAGAGGGTTCAACTTGCTGTTGGGTTAGGAAGATTCACACTCTCAAATTGTCCTGATCACCAGTGTCTCCAGGCATTCACGGGAGAGTAAATCCAAAATTTTGAGTTGCCTCCACAATGGGAATTTCCCTTACTTTGGAAAGATATTCTTTTCATTGCATGTTGAATCTGAAAGACAGGAAACTCTCCATAATAAAAAAAAAAAACAGACTGCCAAAAAAGAATCTGACAGCTTTTTTTTTTTTTTTTTTTTTCTAATCCCCCCTCACTCTATTAAAATGTAAAAAAAAGTTATGTCTTTGCATATAGTGGTAAGGCCTTATTCACACAGGTGTACTTAAGTGTATGCCCATGCGGGGTCTGTGTTTGTCTGCACAGGTGCTCAGTTTTATCCCTATGCAGGCAGTCCCATTTATCATTTATGTCAATTGGGATGCACAGGTATAGCAGCTGTTCCAAATTTGGCATCTGTGCAAATGTGCGTCCATATATGCAGACTGTGTGTGTTCGGGGGCCTTCACCCACACAGCTGTTAAATTGGGAGCAGAAGCTGTGTCCAGGTAGCTGCTGCATCTCAATTGACATGAATGGGACTGCCTGCACAGGGATCCACAGATCATCTGGGCATCCCCATATGGCTAAACATAGCCCTCACATGGGTGTACGCTTGGGTACACCCATGTAAACAAGGCCTAATTTTTAATGAGAAAAGTTGTGCAAATCTGTGCCATGCTTTTCCTGAACCACACTGCAATTTCATCATCCAGTTCAGGTGGTTACTGTGACTTAGATTGTCAATTCTTGAAAAACTCCTGATGTCAGAAAAAGTGAGCCTATTCCATCCAAGTACATTGGATATGGGCACTGTAAAACCATTCCCCACCATTTATAGCTGGCCTAAAGATTCACGCGTGAGAAATAAACACATACAGATTAAACTCTTTTGCTTAATATCAATAAAAAAGTATGTATCACTTTCTGCATTAAGTGTGGCCCCTTGAGAGGTAGGGCCCTTTCACACGGGCGCTCCGTGTGTCCGCAAATCATCCTATTTTTTTGCGGATGATTTGCGGACATAATGTAAGTCTATGGCATTGCGGATGTCAGCGGAATACCATCCGCTGACATCCGATTTTCTTCCTGTCAGTTCTGTTCCGTTTTTTTGAACTGAACAAAACCCTATTTTTGTTCCGTTCAAAAAACGGAAAGGAAGGAAAATCGGATGTCAGCGGTGTCATCCGCTGACATCCGCAAACCCCCATAGACTTACATTATGTCCGCATATCATCCGCAAACGGATGGGATGATATGCAGGCATACGGAGCGGATGACAGAAATGTCATCCGCTCCGTGGAAAAAAAAAAAAAAAAAGGACCGCAGCGGAGCTCTCACACGGAGCGGCCTTGTGAAAGAGCCCGTAAGCTTTTAACAAGAAACAAGGTATTTAGATGTAACAATTTTCATTTTATAATACAGTAGGATGGTGCTGATTGATACATTGTAACTGCAGAAGAAAAAAAAACTGCCATTTGTATTTTTTTTTTAGTTTTTAAGCATTAGTGTGCTACAGTGGTGAGTTGACAGTTGGGCTATAGCAGCAGTGACTTTTAGAACTGAGTTAAGTGACTTGGCATCAGTACTGCTGTAGGACATAACAGCTGTGGCTGCCTTTTGGCAAATATTATTTAATGTTGGACTGTGAACAGAGTTCAAGCAAAAAAATTGATCCTGTCCAGTGAAATCACGTTTTGAGTTTCAGAATGTAATAGAGTACATGAGAACGCACTTGTATTCTTACTATTTTCTTGGTTTTGCAGAGCAGGAAATAGATGTTGTTTAAAAAATGCAAAATAAAAAAAGTTTTAATGAGTTGTTCATACCACATACATGTTGAAATGCATGCATTTGGTATGAATGTATCCTTGCACAGCAGCAGATTAACCTCTGAAGCACTATAACCATAAGAGGAGCAGTTAACTGTTGCCAGGAGATCTTTGGCTGAGGTCCTAAAGGATTAAGGAAAATAGGTAAACACCTCATTGGTTTTGGTAGACAATTTCTCTAATGCAGGGGTTCTCAACCCGTGGCCCAGTAGCCCTCTGATGTGGCCCTCGACTTCAAACCAGGGAAGCGCATGCTCGGAGTCGGCAACCTGTTGATCATGATCTGGGCTTGCCAACTTGTCATCCCAGAGCAATCAAAGTGCAGTGAGCCGGTGTTGGCAGCAAAGGGAGCAGGAATTACATAAGCCAATGTTCCCTCTGTGTAGCACTGGCTCCTGTCCCAGGTGTTGTGATACCAAGTGTGCTCCGCCTCTAATTCTTTCTAGCAGCCTGGAGAGAGATGACAGCAGCAGCTGCAAGAGGAAAAGAAGGCCACAACATAAACCTACACTAGACATTATAGATTTTGCAATGGGCATATTACCACTTATAAAAGGTTTAACAACTATTAGACTGCTTTTACACTGATCCACGGGTGCAGCACAGTGAGTTACCGGCACTGAGCCATAAACTTCTAATATATTCTGCGGGTTTGGTTCCCTTTCAGGAAGCACACCAAAACTGAACCACACCCGCAAGATATAACGGTGGGTAAACCTGCAGTGGGGATTGGTGCCACGGAAAATTATCTTGATTGTTTATAATCTTCACTATGTTATTAAAATAACAACATATTTGAAATTCTGAATTATTTCATTTCATTGTGGCCCATGACCGGTTACCAAATCACTTAAGTGACCCTCACTCTTTAAAAGGTTGAGCAACCCTGCTCTAATGTAACAAGAATAGTTTTTTCCCTTGATGCAGGGAGCTTTTCATCAGTTTACGAACAAGAATGGTGCATGTGTTTTTATAATGTTCTTTTAAATTAAGTAGGAAATACATTTTCTGTATTGCTTTAAAAGTATGTTTTTGTCTAAGGGAAGGCACGATGTTGTGTATTTCCCATATTTAGAATGTCTCAAACTTTGTTGGAAGCTTGGGAGTTTACAAGTTTTTGTAGGTTGAAGAAAAGAATGTGTTAAGTGAAAGACTGGACATTTGATCCTATAGTCAGGACACTAGAGGGGTTGTGTCAGGTAGAATATACAGTTTTACCATATTTTGTCTGGCCATTTATTTAAGCATTTTTCCATTCTATAGACAGTATAATGCTAGCATGCACGTATGGAGAACGAGACCAGAGTTTTCCTGCACATTAATGCTTTTGGCTGGTCTCTCTGCTCTTTATGAACTCAAAACCTTCAGGGCTGAATTGCACTTTTAAGATGTCATGATGCTGTATGTACATTTTCAAAATTAATCGACAGCCTCAAGACAGTTCCCTTTTAACACATGACACAATGCACAAAAAGTGCAAATTGTGAATGGGCCCTCGCAGATTCATTGTCTTTACCCAGAGCTGTAATAGACTGTGGCTAAGGGCTGCAAAGGTTTTGTAGTTTGACATAAAGCAGATTTTTTTAAACGCTACTAAGAAAAACACATAGTTCTAACCAGAATGTTAATCCCTTGAACCTGAGCATTTCATATTTTACTTGTAGAAACCCCCCCCCCCCTTAAAAACTTCTAAGCACAAAGTGTCTTCTGTTGATGACTTTAGAGTTTTATTGTTTATTAATCCCTTAAATTCAAAGGTATGGAAACAAATAAAGCAAAGGGGATATTAGTAAAGGATATTGGTGGAGAGTGGCTAGAAATTGAAATAATCGCTAATATATATTGTAAGACGGATTGGATGGGATGTTAACTATGCGGCAAATGCACAAGTAAAACATAGAAGATTCCATGTGAGTAAAGAGTCCATTACCTTGGACTAGTTCAGATGTAGATCAAGACCAACGCCAAGGGTTATCCTGAGGAAAGGGCAATAGGAGACCAATTTAATTTATCCCTTGAAGGAGAGAAACAAGATAGTCAGGCCGTTATGAACAATTGCTTAATAAATAATTTGGGCAGTGCTTCCTCTTTTCCTTAGAAGTAAGCCAGGGCCAAATAGGTTATGTTTGAAGCGATAGTGCAACCAAACTCTTGAAGCTATTCCGAAAAATGGTAGGCTAGGCATTGAACTCATCACCAGTTTTGCCAGTGGTCTCCCTGCAGACTATCTTTCCCCATTACTGATTTACCTTGCCTTTTGTCGGTAGATGGAGGCAGTCATCTTGGTAGAGCAGGTCTTTGTTTCCTCATGTCAGAACCTCCAGCAAGAACAATGAGCAGCACAGTAGAAAAATCGCCAACTCTTAAACTGGGCTGCACATGGATTGAAATTCAGCCGGTTCGGCAGGGACTGGCTGAATTTCGATCCATATATGGGGCAGGGTGGTCGTACAGAAGTTGATCTACTGATGGACTTCTATTTAACCACCCTGTCATATTTTTGCCACTCAATAAACACTACTGGCTATAGCCAGCAGTGCTGATCAATGTATTGTGACCGCGGTGAAGTTTCTCCACTGTCAGAATACAACAGCTCAGGGGGGAAGATTTCCTGATCCACCTCAATTTTCTTTTAGTTTTTAACCCGCTGGTTGAAGGGGAAAAAAAAAATGAATCATCTATAGGCTGCTTTAATCCAAAAAATCAAGTCTGGGGCAACAGTGCCTTATGGTCCACACTACAGATACATACAGTTATGAAACTGTAGGTACATTCACATACCAGGAAGTGTACTGCTATTTGTCATGAGGAATTCCAGGAAAAGTTAGGTTTTTTTTCAGGAAACTGCTTAGGCAAGTATCGTTTTTAGATGCTTCCTATAAATCCTCACTGTATGAGTTTAGGTGTACTTCGGACACAGCTAAGATTTTTATTTTGTCTTTGACTTGTTTTTGCCCTAAAAGAGCTTATAGCTATATTTTTGTATGCCATGTGTGGACAAATTGTTATGGAATTCATAATAAACCTAAAAAGGTGCCTGCTTCCCTGTGAAAAAAAAAAAACAATGCAGCTGCCTTCCTTATAATGAAATACAATTATAACATTATTCCAAAAGAGAAACTGCGCTACTACAACCTTAATACCATACATTAAAATCAAGTAAAAAAAAAAAAAAAAGTCCATAAAGAAACGTGTTATATCCTACAGAATAAGATGTGATCATCTTACATTTCTATGAGGGATCTGCCAGTAAAGCACCAAAAGCCACCACCGCTGTGAGTAGTGCACCAGTAACCTCTAAATGAATGAAGGTCAATAAGTGCTTTGGGATATTTGATGATCCATCCAAATTGATCAGTCTCACCATCTGATCTTCAAATATTGTCCTACAGCTGTCATTCTCCCTCCAAAGGATATCACCACAATAAACCGAAGAACATACAAGTGTAGTAATTTTTTTGCGCCAGATTTTGAGATCACAAAGAATAGTGCACTTGCATGTAACTGTGCCCTGACTCTGCACGAATGTATACAGCCTTAATGGTCTAAATACCACCGCTTCTCCCTCCCGGGATCGAGAGGTAAGCCGAAAGTGACGAAGCTCATGAGGCTTCCTCTTTTGGTGCTTTACTTGGAAGATCCCTCATCAAAATATAAGATCACATCTTATGGTGTGAGATATACCACATTTTCTTGGTTGATTTTAATGTATGGTATTAAGGTTGTAGTAGCGTGTTTCCTTTTTTGGGTTTATAATAATGGAATTCAGTTGACAGTTTGTTCAATCCAGGAGCCAGGAGGTTTTTTGTTTTTTTAGTTTTCTCCCTTGACAGCTGGAGAGCACCTCAAAAATTGTGTGCCAGCTGTAATTTTGAAGAAGCATTGGCTACTGGGCTTTTTGGATTTGTCCAGCCATACTGTGGACTATTCAAAATGATTATATATTTTTCCTTGTTCGCAATCAAAATCCATTTGTATAATTTACTTACACAAAATACTAGCATTTAGAGTCAGAATAATGTGTTCTACCAGCTGTGTGTTCTGCTTGCCAAACAAACCCAACTTACAGAGGCTTTAAACACATGGGTATTGGGTAGTAAAGGTTATTAGAAAGAGCATTGAGGTCAGCAAGAGTTTAACAAGCTGTGCACAGCTTTCTTGAACCACCCTTCAGCTTCAGTCCATCATGCTAAATTTAGGTTGTGGTGGAGAACTGGCTGTGGTTGAACAAGTTTTTAGCAGGTTTCTGCTAGGATTCTATTCAGAATAGTTTACACATGCTTTTATGTCATCCTCTAATCTGGTATTTTACTTTTATTTTATTTTATTTTTTTCAAAATAATCTCTTTATTCCCCAAGCATTTAAGATTTTGGTCCCTTCATAATCTGCTCCATCAGCTTTTTGGAATACATTTCTTCTTTGTTTAAAATGTGCAGCCTAGGTAGACTTATGTCAACCGAGAATTTCATATTACTGCTATATACCTGCTGTACCATGTACTTGCATCCTGTTCACTTTGTATTGCTTCATTTGTGGAAATTACCTGGTGTTCCTGCCAGTTCCTCTGCTTTACTATTAAAAACTTACCACACTAGGCATAAGAACACATCATGGTTAGCTTACTAGCTGTGCTGAGAATTCAGCCTGCTCTCCTCCAATGATCAGACTGGTGCTGATACTGATACTGACACTCCACCCCCCCCCCCCCCAGACATTTACTGGAAATACCAGTGTGCTACTGTTTCTCCCCCCCTAGCTCTCTAAGATCCGTAGGTAGCGGGAAACAAAGGTTATGTAAAAAAAAGGTATTTATAATCTGCTTTTATATGTATACATAAATGTTTTGTCTTTCGTTTCTATTTTAAAATGAATGGGTTGTTTTACAAGATGAGGGTGTACATATACTTTTAACAGAGCTGTTTTTGATATGCAAATATCAAAATTTTATCAAAGGTCAACAGCTAAGCATTCATATTCATCTTCAACCACTCCCCCCAAGAAGTGCAAGGTAGCAGTACGTGATGTGTAAGATGGCAGTGGAGGGAAAATAATGGGTTTTATGGGACATACTGGAGCACAGTGGAGTTTTTATTTTTTTTCCCCTTACAGTTTTGCACGTAAAAAACAGTTTGTTTTTTTTGTATGAATTTAAATAATCTAAGCAACATACAAGCACTTGGTTTTGTATCTTCTCTAATTTTGTAGACAGATCTTGATATTTTTTATTAACGATTACTTGGTGTGAGGGTCTACCTAACTGGATGTAGTTTAAATGAGTTGTATGCCCTCACACTAAAGAAATGTTGGACACATTTATGATCTGTCAGAACTAAGTTTGCCATGTTTAACCAGTGTAAATGGCAAGGTATGAATGATCAACAGATGAATGCATTGTGTGGTCTCTGCTGATATTTTATAAGCAATTTACAGTGCAGTGACTGTTTTCCAGCACAATCTAGGATTCCACAGGTTCAACCCCTGGCTTTTGTGTACAAACCCTAGATCAGCTGTTCTTGAGCCTAACGGTGCTTGTTCTGTGACAGGAGAACAGGGAAGTTATATTTGTGAATAATATATGCGTGTTCCTGAAACGAAATCTGTAAAGGAGATCATTGAATGCAGATTTCAAACACATATCTTGCCTACTAAACTGTATTCTACCTGCAGTTTTAAAGGGAAACTTTAGTCCATTTTTTTAGGGGGTTATACATTTTAAGAAATTGTAAATATTACATGGCGTACTTTCTGACAAGACAGACTTTTCTTTGCAGTTCTACCTGCTTTCTCTTCTGTTTGCATCATTTATTGCACCATTTTGTAAATTCATACTCTAATATTAATTTGTAAACAAGGGAATTCTATTAGCATTCTGGTTTAATGACTACGAAATTCAGTCTGCTCTATAGTCTGTTATCAGTAAGGTTATGCCTGACCCCCAGGGTATCTTCTCTTGCAAAAAGCAACTATAGCAAACCCTGCCAGTGCCACATACCTCCTCACCACCTTCACCTGAAATGAAAATGAACTTTTCGACCAAGCCAAACGCTGTATTCATGGAACCTGTCTGATTCTACTGCGAGGGATTGATTTGCTAAAACTGGAGAGTGCAAAATCTGGTGCAGCTTTGTAAAGAAACCAATCAGCTTTCACTTTTTGTTTTTTTTGTCAAAGCTTAATTAAAAAAGCTGAAGTTAGGAGCTGATTGGCTACCATGCACCAGATTTTGCACTCTCCAGTTTTAGTAAATCACACGTGTCTGACCAACCTTAAGGTCCATTTCACACAGGCGGACCGTTCAGATCCTTTTTTCTTTTTTTGAGATTGAGATTTGAGATTTTTTTGGCGTATCTGAACAGTCACCCCATGCATCTCTATAAGGCATCGGATGTCAGCAGAGACATGTCCGCTGACATCCGATCCGTCAAATCTGGACGGATGGAAACCTATTTTCCATCTGTCCAGCGGATCGGATGAGAACAGTTCAACAGTCCGTTCCCATCCGATTCCCCCATAGAGATGCATGGGGACCTGACAGCATAGAGAAAAGCTGTCATCCTCCTGCTCAGGGGGGATCAGCAGATTGATCCCCCGCTGAGATAAACGGAGTCCGTCTGACGGACAGACTGTGTGAAAGAGCCCTTAAGGTCTGTGGGTGGCCATAGAATTGCATTGACAAGACAGGAACACTAAAGAAAGTCATTGAACTGTACTACTAAGTATGTAATATGCAAATATGGCTGTCCCATAAAATATATATTTAAAAACTATTATTATACCCAGTATTCCGTGATTTACATGAAGCTGACCACATTTACATGTATATGTTTAAGAATGTAAACTATATTTTCCCTTTATCAAAGACTATAGAAGTCAAGAACTACAGCATCTTTCCTTACATTAGTGCCTGCCTGCATGCAGATTCTTGCCTGCTCTTTGATACAGTCAGTTTTGTGGCAATATATATAACTATTTTTGGTCTGCAATAATCTTAAATGATTAGTATTGGGAACAGTAAATTATGTATAAAGTATATGGCAATAAAAGGTTTTCAATATCCGAAGGGCACTGATTATGCAGCAGCAAATGATTTCCCAATCCATTGTCATTCTATAGAAACTTTGGCAATTAACTAGGCATTTTTGTTTACTTAGATCACTATCAATATGCTGTCTATCGATTAAAATGATATGATAATTTATAGATGCAGGCACAATCCATTTACGTTCAGAAGAAATGGTGCATAACCTTTTTACTAGATTAGGGTAACAGAGGTTTATTTTTTTAAAAGAGATTACAGCTTTTGTGGCATTTCGGAAGCACAGTTTTAAAAAATATTATGAATGCACTGTGCTATTTTAGGCTGTATTAAAGTGTATATTTTTTAGTGTTTAACCCATAATACTATCTGGATATGCTTCTATGAGTAGAGTATAAAAAATACACGCACAAAACTGGGCATTAGTGGAATTTTCTTAAGTGCTCTTGCAGAGGTACGCAGTATTTTGGATTTTCATAAATATGTTGAATATTTTGAAATACTGTTTGTTTAAATTCTTTATTCTGAATTTGTAAAATGTACAAAAGGCATAGTTTGATTTCTATGCAAGTGTTATACTACATTGCATGTTTACTAAAAGTAACAATGGTATTGCAGTAGTCACTGCTCTCTATTCAGTCTCCCTGCTTTGAGATCATGTCATTTGACAGTTTAGAAAAGTGGTGCTTTTCGAATGTCAGACAGCAGATTTGTCTGTATAATAATACTATGTAGTTCTACAACTAAGATGTAAACCTCTCACCTGGGAAACTCTTTATATCATCTGTTTTTTATTGTTGGGAACACGTGGCTTAATGGCTTTGGATCTGGAGGGCCATAGAAACTAGATTTTTTTTGTTTTATTTTAGTACAATTTTGGAAATGAAAGAGAGCATATAGTTGCTTTGAGCAACACAAGCAGTCCATGTTTCATGCACTTTGAGGCACACGTCACATTAACTTTATAGGCAGCACCTGTAATAGGATATATGCATCCTGTAGGAAATGCCAAAAAAATACTGCAGTGTATGTTTGTGATATCCCATCATGAGGACGGTGCCTCAACCCTATTCCTTCTGTATAGCCTTACGAGTAACTCTCATGCATCCTGAGTATTCTTGTTCAGTGTAGAAGCTGTGAAGACTTTGTGCCTACACATATAACTATTATGTGGTCTGCTTTAGGTTGGCTGCAGTTACAGTCAAATATTACCATATCAAAAAGAAAGTAAAATGAACTTGCACATTCTGCATATTTAGCTGAGCAGCAACAGACGCACACAATCCTGACCATTCTGAATGCATCTGAAGCTTATTTTGAATATAATGTAGAAGGATCAAAATCCCTGTAAAGTTTTTATGGCTGTCTATGGTTTTATTGAAGTAAGGATATGGACTGCAATACAAATTAGTTCATTTTTGCCTAACAGAAAATGTGTGAAATATTTTTTTGTTCTTACCAAATATAAATTAAATTGTATAAAAATACTATACCTTACCTTTTAATCAACTGAGAGAAATCCGGTTGTAACTTTTTCAGGTCTGGCAGACAAAGACTGATTCAGAATAATTTGGACTGTGTCTAACCTCGTGTTTGAGGTATCTTTTTAAATAAAGGGCCCATAGACTAAAGGTGATTTTCTGATCTAGTGTGTTTTTTTTTTTTCTTTTTTGAGACAGTCATGCAAAGTCTAATGGTCCCTTTAGGACTGCATTTAAGTATAGATGAAGTCCAACAGCTATTGTTTTTTCATTTATATAATGATGCTGGAAAAGCATGTAGTATGCCTTACCTGCCCTGCTCCATAGGTAATCACAAATGGTCGCCTGAGGTACTGTTTGGGGGCCACAGGTACTTGAGAACAGATGACTTGGCCTGCATATTTGTGTTTAGGTACCTAGCGCCTGCATGAATGCCTAAAACGGAAGTAAACCCATTGATTTAACTATGTCAAAAAGTTATATTTCTGGCACGTGGCAGGAATGTAAATGTCACATTGGTTGTGCTCTCAACCAAACTAACAAACCATCTAATGGCCGGTGGACACGATGTCCACTTGGGAACCCGGCGATCGTTCGTAGAGAGGCAGAACAGCAGGCTGCCTATGCAAACAAGGCAGACCGCCATTCTGCCAGAGAGGAAAATGGAGCTCTCGTGTTTGTGCTAAGCATAAATATGGATCTTGGTTTTCCTTTAGTCAAAAAACTCCCCCTGCAGTTTGAAAGCACTTATAGGGAACACATATTTACCCTTTTATTGCCCCTGGTGTTGACCCCTTTCCTCCCAGTGTCATTCATACAGGGACAGTGCATTTTTTTAGCTCTGTATTGGGGACTAAAAAGTTAGTGTCAGATTTGTCCGTCGCAATGTCGCAGTCCCGCTAAGAATTGCTGATTGCTGCCATTACTAGTAAAAAATATACAATTAAATAAAGTCATTAAATCTATCCCATAGTTTGTATATGTTCTAAGTTTTGCGCAAACCAATTAATATACACTTATTGGGATTTTTGTATGTAGCAGAATGCATATTGGCATACATTTTATGAAGACATTTGATGTTTTACTTTTTTTTTATTGGATATGTTTTATAGCAAAAAGTAAAAACGATATATTTTTTTTTTCAAAATTGTCGTCTTTTTTTTTTTTTTTTTGTTTATAGCGCAAAAAATAAAAACGTCAGAGGTGATCAAATACAATCAAAAGAAAGCTCTATTTGTGGGAAAAAAGACATCAATTTTATTTGGGTATAGCATCGCACGACCACGCAATTGTCATTTAAAGTAATGCAGTGGTGTATCACAAAAAATGGCCTGGTCAGTAAGGGGGTAAAACCTTCCGGAGCTGACATGGTTAAACTTAAGTTTTGATAAAGAGACATGCCAAAAAGTAATTTACTGTTGATTTAGTTATTCATTTAATTTAATTAGTTTTAATGTGGGACTTGCTGAAGCTTGCCATATCGTGAGCAAATCCTATGATAAAGTGTTAAGTGCCTATATGTAAGATGGTGCTGTAAAAATGTTTATTTTTGCAAATATTCGATCTCTTTACGTAGTTCATTTAATATCCCTTTCATTTAAAACTTGATACAACTGAAGTGTTCTGGATATGCCACTTCTAAGCGTAGTTGCATGCATAGTTAGCGACATTTATAAGCACATGTCAATCATTCCTATTTTGTAACATAAAATCTGCCATCCGAAACAAAGCTTCAATCCATGCAGAGATGATGTAATCATAAATTTAAAATGAGGTCTCCTTAATTTGGTCACAGCTTCCTAGGCTTTTGTGAATGTGGGAACCTTCATGAGTAACATGCTGAAAAAAATGTATCGCTGGATTTTCTTCAGCAGTGTGAGGGCAATAAGCCTCCTTCAGACCCATGGGCTCTTAGCAGATACAACCCCCTTTTGCCCATGGGTATTTTGCCAGTAGTTCCTGCATATCTGTAACATATTAACACAAGCACCTTTTTGTGCTTTGAATTTGTCGAAGAAGATGAAACTATTTACAACAAGCCAAGAAACCATTAGGGGCAATGCATGATTGGTTCCTAATGTAAGTAAATCACCTGTAATGACTTTCTTTTTTTTGTGTGTGTATTTAATGTGTTGTACCTGTTTGCTGTGCTGTTCAGTGTTTTTACAGTTATTCCAGGCATGTTAATGCTGATACAATAGAATTGAATGCAAAAGCTCTAGAAAATGTAATCATTACCACATTCCTGTTTTTTTGTGTGTGTTATTTTACTTTACAGTTTTTAAAAATCCTCCTGATTTTATTTTTTTTAGTATAGTTTGTGTTCATATTCTCATTGGAAATGTATGGAATTGAGCTAGGATTTTGTTAGATGCCAATGACTCTGGACTTCTGCTATCCTGCAAGCAGAGGATTAACACATTTTAACTCCCACTAACCCCCCGCACATTCCACTATTGTGCCACGTCTGTCTGAAAGTAATAGCATCCTTTGTGTACACAATCGCACCACCTACTGTACTACAGCTTCGTACCTAAATTTATGTGGACTGGAACTTTATATGAATTTTAATTGACGAGCCCTATATTCATATAGTAAAAATCAAAGTGAGGGCTCAATCTATATATTTTAATCAAACAAGACTGCAGGATTCCAGAGCTCGACTCCAGCTTCTGCCAGCTCACTTCTAATAGGATATTTGTAGTAGTCCACGTCACAGAAAGTTCAGTGGGAAAAAAAAAAAACATACAGTTTATTGATACATAAGGCTAAAAAAACAGCCCTGCAAGAACGGACATATTTCAGCCCAAAAAGGCCTTCGACACAAATCTGAAATGATATAAAACATGGCTGTGCAGTCAAATAAATGAAAGCGGAAATAGGATTAATTTGTGTTCACTATGAAATTATTTTTATATGCGTTAATTGCAGGCCACAGCACCTGCCCCTCTGGCTCTTGCTGCCCATATGTGTAAATGCCTTGTTGTTGTTTTTTTTTTTTTTTTTTTGCCCTGTTATGCCTTTTATCAGAGGTGTATCACAATTTATGTGTGAATGTTGGAGGAGGTCGGTGGGCCAGTTGGTCACCAGCAGGGGTTCCCTGGAGTCTAGTTTTTCTAGTTGTACGTAGCATCCAACTGCTACAGGTGGCACAACCTTCATTAGGTAGTAATCTAAAGTAGAGTTGTGTTTTCCAATTAACACAGAGAAAAGTATTTTACAGCAAGTATATAAAAAAAAAATGCCCTACTGTCCAAAAAAAAATCACAAGTTCAGGGATTTTTGAGAACATAAGCCTGTATCATACTACAATTTAAAGGATCTTTCTGATAAAATGATGCTGTTGTTTGATTGAAGCCAACACTGAATTTAAAATCCACAAAGCATCCTCCTTTATTCACTATTATTCTCATGTTTTTATATGAGGGCTGGTTTTTAAACTGGGTGGACCCTTCATGATGCCTCCCAAAGTAAAAGAAAAAGGGAGAAAATATATTTTGCCCTTGTCTTGTTTGTTTGGTTATTTTAAAGGAGCTAATGTGTTTTTGAAAGTTTACTTATCCTTAAAAAAAAAAAGCTACAAAGAATTTATTTTGTGGAAGTAATTGATAATGGAATGTAAAAGCTGTTAATGGGCATTATTTTTATGTAACTCAATATGTGATTTAGATGAAGCTGCTGTTTTAGTTTCTGTTGAAGCTTATGTGTAAATATAGAATAATAAAAGTGGTTTACTTCATATTCATGAAACCATTTTATAACATGTTTTACACTGCTAGAGGAGCCACAACTGCATTTCCAGTTTGTTGGTTATAACTACTAAATGGAATGTTATTGAATAGCTATTTCTGCAGAACTATAGTGGCTTTTTTTTATTAAATAAGGTAAAGAAAGTACTGTAAACCAGTAATCAAATGATCTTCCACTAATCTGTCCAAACTGTTAAAATCTGGTTGCTATGGCTTACAGCTTTGAACTGTTCTTTGCATGGGTACTAAAGTATAACTAAAGGCAAAACTCCTTCTTAATTTTGGAAAGATTTTGGATTTGAAAACCTGTTTGTTTTTTTCTTTATTGCGGTCTTTGCCCTGGTTAGGGAAATTCACCCCCTCTATTTGTCCTGTTTATGATTATCATTGAAAGGAAGAAAATCACAAATTTTAGGTTGTCCCCAGAAAAGTAATAGAGGGGAAATCTTACAATGGGCACACTAGTTCTGGTGACCTGGGGTTCCCCAAGGAATTCCTATAATTTGCAAGGATTTCCTTACATACATACTCTGTTTTAGTTATGGGATAGATAGTAAAGGTAAATCTTCCCAATGGGACACAGATGGTAAAAAAAAAACCCTTCCCTACTGTTTCCAAAATGAAGGCAAAAATGCCTATAGTCCTACTTTTAAATGCTTGTGTTTCCAATCAGTTTTTTCAGTGAAGCTCTTTAAATATTACCTTTTTCTCATTCTGCATCCATTTGTAATTTTTTTATTATCGCTCAAAGAAAGGTAATTTCTATAGTATGTGTAATTTGCACCGTGTAGCGAATTGTAGTTTAGTATTTCCCAGAATCTTTAAAGCGGAGTTCCACCCGAAAGGGGAACTTCCACTTTAAGGCCTCCTGACCCCCTGACATGCCACATTTGGCATGTCAATTTTTTGGGGGCGTGGGGAACGGGTACCTAGATTTGACAGGTACCCGCTCCCACTTCCGCTTAGGTGGCTCAAGCAGAAGTTCTCTTCTCCCCCTTCCTCCCTGCAGTCTTCTGGGACACGTCACAGGTCCCAGAAGATTGCCCGTCCACTCAGGACATGCAGCACGACTCCGCAAGCTGTGAAGCCGCAAGCTGTAATAGCCAGGTGCCTACACTAGAGATGTCGGCGCCGCAGGGAGAAGAGGGAGAAAACCGAGGCTCCCACCGGCTGCATCGCTGGACCGTGGGATATCTGAGTGTGTTTATTAAAAGTCAGCAGCTTCACTTTTTGTAGCTGCTGACTTTTAATAAACACCACAACAGGTGGAACTCTGCTTTAACTGTTCATCTTGCTTCTGTTTTGGATGGAATGTGCGATCAAGAATATGCCAAGTTTTCTTTGAGGTCTGGCAAGTGTGGCATGCAGGCAGGACCCTTATGAATAGCAGACACTGAGGAATTTATTTTTACTAATATAGAATGAAAAGCATGATCAATACATGGCAGAAGGGAGCATTATTTGGCCACCGGCATGTAATTGTGGGTGAGCACCAATGAGTTTAGTCTAATTTTTTGCAGCTAGACTCCCCAATTTCTTCTTTGTGATTTGGAATCTTTTGGGGAAAGGCATTGCACCATCATCTTGCTTTGAAATGCCCATTACATTTGGCTGATTATGGAATTCTAAAGAAGATCCACAAAACATAAGAGGCCATTCAGTTGTTCAACTCACTCTTGTTTCTTTATAACGTAAAGGTCAATTGCACCCAAAAACATGTATAAGACCTTGAAGACCAATTCTATCATCTAGTGGCCACAACCAGAACTAGCAAATCTTTGCTTGTGATTAGATCTAGTTTACATTGGTTCCACTAGATAGTGTGTGTGACAAGCATGATGCGAAGTGCTTTAAGGCACCCTCGAGGAGGTCGAGGAGCATTGGATACAAATCTGACTGGGATTTGTGATAACTTCAGTTGCAGTTAGAAAACCAGGTGAATCTGCAAGTTTTATTTACTTTTTTTTAGTCACCTGAATATGCATGAAGATCTGTCCTATTTGTCAAGCCTGCAACTAGATTGGTATGCCATTAATTTCTGTGTGGAAAAGGGCACTGGGCTTCTTCAGATGATGTAGGCCTGTGGAGAAGGTCCCCTGTTAATTTTAGGTCTATACAAGGTGATGTGAAGAGTGAAGGCCCCAAGTTTATGTAAAGTACTGTATAGTTAATCCTTTTGGTGTAGAAACAGCAGCCAATGTAGTTATTTCAGAAAGTCACCCACCATTGCCAGGGACTCTGGAAATTTCCTCTGAATTGCAAGTGGAGTTTTAGTGTCTACCTTCTGTTCTCTTCTGCTAGTTTAGTTCTTGGTCAAATGTCAGCTGACTTGTTGTCAAGGCATTCAAATAAGGGCTCCTAGTATCAAGGAGCTAATTGTATCTTCCTTTCCCTAACATGCCAGACATAAACAAGTATCTCTATCTAAGGTTTGAAAATTGGTCCATGAAGTTTTTTTAAGGATACCAGCTAAAAGAGGCCTCCATTGCAGTCAAATTTCAAATTTGCTTCAAATTTTATGCTGACATGTTTGTGACTGTGATAGGATTTTGACATTGTTACTCTAAAAAGAAAAATGTGACTTTGTAGTAGAAATATATGCTCTGTCTGATTTTGTATCTAAAAAGTAAAAAAAGCTAGATTATCTGAATTATTGTCGTAACTGAGTTTTTTTCAAACTGATTTGCGTGCAGTTTTTAAAAGACTTCTTTTACAGCCAAATGGATGTAAAATGCACTTGTCTAATTTTTATATAATTGTGAATAAATTGAAGTATACACAGTGGTGGTGTTTTTGTGGGGCAATATCAAAAAGACATCTATTTCCCTGGTCTATACAGAAATAGTTGAATCTCAAAAGAAGTTAAAGTGGAAGAAAAGCCTAATTATAACTATTTTTAAAACGCCTCTTACCTACCTTCTCTAACCTGTATAAACAAAAACGTGTGAACTTATTTCTTAATCTGCTCCGGTTCTTCCGTCACGTGATGTTGCAGCTTCAGCTCCCCCTGTGTCAGTGAGCCACTGCTGCAATATGAGTGATGTCACGGGAAGGGGGAGGCCAACAATGGCCTATGGGTGATATCCTGGCTCCTGGAATTCACAGCCATTGTCAAGCACTCCCTTACACATAGCTGCAGGATCACGTGACCATAATGGAGCAGACTGAAAATATGTACGTACACAGATCTTTTTAAAACAGGCTAGGTAGGAGGAGGGGGAAGGAACAATTTTTTGGAATGGTTATAGTTAGGCATTGTTTACCCTTTAATGACAACTCTAGGCAAAAGCTTTGTAATTGCAGATAAAGCATTTTGTAAGTGTCGAATAAGCAGCTACCAGGCGAACAGCTTTTGTGGTGGACTTCTATTACCTGAACTTGGCCACAAGGGGTACCCTCAGCACAGTAATCACTTTCTACAGGGGGCTCACCAGACCGACATGCGTCTACACTTCCCTAACCTAGAATGCTTCTGTAGAAGAAGTGTAATCAATTTCACATGGGTTGCCAAATGTTTGGAAGATTTTATGAAATTTCTGACAATTATTCACCAGGCACCCTGCAAATACCCAAGACATTCACTAAGAGGCAGATTTATAAAGTAAAAAGTCAAAACTTTGCTCTGTTCCAGTGTCTTGATTGGCCAGCATAGGGTGATGTCACTCCCACACATGATCAAGAGTACAGACATCCCAGCACACAGGCATGCACAGCTCAGTGTACATTCCAGAGAGGACTGCAAACAGCCAGGTATGTGTATTTCATTAGAAAAGAGACATTGCATGTCTCTTCTGCAGTAAAGAGCCTGCCTGTTTGGAATTGTTTTCAACTTCAGTTCAATTTTAAGACCGTTATTTATTTACTACATGAGAATGTTTGGCAAAAGTAGTGTCACTGCTTTAAAAATAGACCCTCAAGTGTTTCTTTGTATTTCTCCAATATTAAGATCTAGCAAGGAACATCTACAAGAAGCTTGCAGAAAACTGTTTACTTTGTATTCTTAAAAGCCAATCATGACTATGATCCCTTAGCCAATCCCCCTCTAGACTGACTATATTATAGGTGCTTGGGCCAAATGCCAGGTTCCGCCTGTGTGTGTGGCCAACATACTGTAGATGCAACAATGCAGTTAATGGTACCAAAAAAGTGTGATGTGCCATTGTGTTTAAAAGTAGAAGGACCAACAATTGTCTTTACGTATACTGTTACTGCCAGTGGACAGTAGCTGCTCTGAGTGAAGTGTTTACAAATTCTGGTGAACAAGCAAGTCCTTCATTGTTTGACTCTTCATGTCTAATGTTTTTACAAGGTTTGTCCAATCAGTTATAGCATACTTAGATTTTTTTTTTTTTATTACTCTGTCTTAGGTTCGGTAAATAAGGTTCATGGATGCACTGAGGCTCTGTAGTTCTTGGAAGGTAGTAATATTGCATTTTATACAGAGTGAAACCTTATGTATGTATCGCTGATCTCTATTCTCTGAATATTCAATCTTAATGGGTATTGTTTACTGATTTGGTATTGAATCAAATGCTGCTGGTGGTTGGTGTCTCCCATTAATCATTACAAACAAGCACTTTTGTAATGTTTACTTTAAACATGGTGCTAGCAGATGTCTTTGGGGGAGTCCATTCATTCGGAGTGGAAAGGTGCTTGCGTTTTTGTTTTTTAAATAATATAAGCTGCCTTATATGAAATATGTTACCTTTACTATGTATTAGGTATTTAAGCAGACTGACCACATGCTGTCTGCTTGGACTGTAACACTGCTATTTTAACAATTTATAGTGTCTGGCCTGTTGTGAGAGAATGCAAGCGATATATTTGCTAACTTGTGTTTTATATGAACTCTGTATCTCATGCTATCGTTAGAAGGGTTTATGAAATTTAGTTTTGTTCTCGCAAATTATATTATATATCATGTAGACATTCATTCCTAGAAAGGGCTAAATTACGCATGTAATTTTTAGACTTTTCAATTTAATCTCAAGGAACAAATTTTCTATAAGATTCCTATGAAAGATATAGTTCAAACATTGATCATACTCCCATTCACTTATTGTCAGTTAGGGCAACATGACAATAGGGCAACTAAACAAATTTTCATACCCAAGACATACGTCCATGCAAATGGAGATTTCATGGTTTGACTTCATACAACCCAACAGTTCAGAAACCACTTAGGGCAACAGATTCTCTTAAAAACACCGCTCTTATTTGTCTTTACCCTCTTATATTTGCCTTTACCAGTTTTCTCCTTTTGTCTGTTGAAGGCATCGGAAAAACCCAATACCTTCTTCCCATCTTCCCAGCATGAAGTTCAGGCCTGAGCCAATACAAAGCTGTTGTGTGGGGAAGGAGGGGGGGGGGGGCTATAAAGAAAACGGGCAATGTAACATGATTCAGTTTAGTCCAGTTATTGAATCATTAGATGCGTTTTCAAAACGACCACTATAACTTCTGAAATGTCTCTCTTCTACCACAATCCCCTGCACACCAAAATTAAACAATGGGAAGTTTTGCATGTATGGATTTAGTACTTTGAGTCAGTGACCTGGATTTAGAACTTTGAGTCTCATTGACCTAGAACAAGTATTTAGATAAGGATTTCTGACTGTCATACTTTTTTCAGGTCACTAATTTGAAACTAGTGGGTAAAAAACAAATGGAAACTAGCATTTCAGTTGAGGTGAGAATAGGCAGCCCCACAATTCTTTCAAGTGATTTAGAAGAGCTGGAGAGCACAGAAAGGACCTCGGCAGTGTAGTGATGCTCACCAAGGGGCCCATTCACACTGATGCCTCGTACACACGTGCAGATTGTCGGCCGAAAAGATTCGGCCGACGACCGATCGGCCGATTTTCGGCTTGTTAGTATGATGCTTCCGACAGCGCACTTTCGGCCGAAAAGAATCTGTTGTGCAAGCATTAAAATTTTTGTATGCCGACACCAGAGCGGCCGATTGTTCGCCAGTCAATACAGAATTCGGCCGACAGACAGCAGATTTGCAAGACTGGGCATGCTCAGAAAAGAAAAAACACAGGGAAAGTTAACCATCACATGACATCACTTCTGCAGTCGGCTGTAGTCGGCGGACAAAATTCTTGTGCAGTCTTTTGCACTTTTCAACAGACACAACAGCCCGGGGACAAAAGACGGCCGATCGTTCGGCCGACGATCTGCACGTGTGTACGGGGCATTAAGCTTTGTGGTAATGCACGCTACAACACAAACACATTAAAATACCTGGTTTATGTGCATTGTAGTGAAATGAATTGTGAATGGAACCCCGATGCGCTGCACAGTAGAGGAAAACCTACAGCAGTGCACCACAATATAATGAATAGGCTTCTTTAACACAACTTGTACCCAATAGATCCCTAGTCCGATTTCACCCTCCTGGATATGAGATATGGCTAGTTTGAAATAATGGGAGCTGTCATTTTTTTTTTCATTTATAGTTTTGAAAAAATTGGGGTTCCAGGGTTGTTGTCCTAATTATTCCATCTTTTTAGATTTTAGTTGCTGCATACCTATTAGAATAATTGTCTCCTGTAATAAAGATTGAAAAAAGGATGAAAATGCTAGGGACTTTGCCTTTTAATTATTACTGCTCTTAGAAAATATGTAGGCTGCTCCTGCTGACTCTCCCTTTGAAAATGGTGGTTGCTTGGCTGTTATTTTAATTTCATGGACTTCAGTATTGTTACTTACCCTCAACAATATGCTGGAGTTATGATTTGCTAGCTGCATGCTGATTCCAGGTCCGTAAATAAAAGCACAGAGAAGGCCAGGCATAAAGAGGTTAGCCATGAAGGCCTTTCTCTCAGTACAGGTTTCTGTACTGAGGCAGCGATTGCAGCAACCTTAATGTTCTCCCCAAAGGTTTACTTTAAAGTCCTTTGCTTGAAATATTGATTATTAGAGCACTTCAGTGTAATTAAATTGACACAAAGTTTCCTTCTCTTGGTTCGCCACTGTTCTGTTCAGCTGTTCGAGTTAGGGAAGGAAACTGTGTAAACCCCAGGTCACTCTAGTTAGACAAGTACCAGGGATGTTACATGTTCCCTCCATACCTGTAAGTCTTGGGTTTTTTCCTTGCTGCTGATGACCGAAGGGAGTGGCAGAGGAGCAAATAACTGGTATATGATGTTGGGTAGGGGGCATTAAAGTGCACTGGTTCACTTAAAGGCCTTTGCCCCCCTCCCTTGCCTTATTAAATAGCCTAACAGTGCTCTAGGGGTGCCAGTAACAACAATGCCTTTAAACCTTCCTTATACCTTTTTGTTAACTGTTGATCTCTTTTACTAGATTTGGGGTGTCATTTGATCAGAGATGCCTTATACACTCAAATGGTGCACATTATGTAATCCTTTGAATAATTCCACATTCTCTCTATAAACCAGTTGGCTTTGGCCAGTTATTTCACATCTAGCCACTGGAAATAATAAAAAATAAATAAAAATCATTAGAATTTTGAGTCTGTTGTGATTTTATTTTTTTATTCATTTTTCTTACACTCGGAATGGCACTAGATCAAACTCTTAGCTCATGGTAAAGTTTTTAGTTTTTTTGGCAGTTCTTAGATACTGAAGGGACACGTTTTTTGCTTTCTAAGGGTGTTTCATAAGCACAGAAGTGGTTTTTACTAAGAGAACACATTTTAGCACCTCTAGATCATTTCCAGTATTATGCATTTACTATAAGGAAATCCCTCATTCAATAAAAATATAGGAAGTTTATATTTTTACCAGTATACATACAGAGCAAATGTATTGATTCTACAAGATACTTTTAAGCTGGCCATACATGGGTTAAAATTCAGCCGTTTCAGCAAGGACAGGATGAGTTCCAATCTATGTATGGGCAGGCTGGTTGTACACAAGCCAACCTATTGATCTACTTGTCGGGTTTTTCCCGAATGATCAGCGCTGCCTGTCATAGCTGGCAACACTGATCATTGTATTTTGATGGTGGGGAAGGCTCCCCATGCCAGAATACAATACCTTAGTGGGAGGGATTTCCTCATCCACATCAAATTTGTGGATGGAGGAATTGAGGCGGTTTTTTATCTTTTAATTTTTTCCGTTCAAGACGTTGAACGAAAAAAAAAATGCATACTGTACGGGCTGCTTTTCTTTCCAAATGCATGTGTATAGCTGGAACCTTATTTCCACTCAATGCAAACGATCAGTGGAAATGTAGGGCCATATATACAGAACCATAAATGCCAAATCCGGGCCTGATGCACATTATATCAGCTTACCACGTGCCATGTAATCATGTAAGCTCTAAAAAAAGGCCCCAATCAGTAGTAATGTTCAACAGTGATCCAGCACAGGTTAGTCACAGGTCTCTAATAAATAATTGGTACTTTAGGAAAATGGTTCTGAATGGTTGCATTTCTTGTGTACAGCATCAAAACGAATGTATGCAAATAAAAATGTTAAAAGAACTGTCACACAAGAAAATAGCGGAGCCAGTGACTGAAATATTATTAGCCTACTGCAGCAGAGATCTATTACCCAGGGTCAGAAGCAAACTAACATTTGCACTGAGGTCCCAAATGGGTAGAGAACCACTGTGAGGTGTTTTAACCCAATGCCTTAAAATTCTGGTATTGTGGTTAGTTTTGTATTGATAGTTCTATCCTAAATATCCTTACCCTCTGAACTGATTGCAGATCTGAGGTGCTTTTATTCATCAAATGTATTTTACATTCTCTTAGCATCTTTTCTTGAAGCAGATTGAAATGTTTTTAGTAAGACATTCATTCTAGGAAAATAACGGATCATCAGCTGAGTGCATTGCTTAAATACAGGGTCAGCGGGATATGCCTTTCTCTATATTTTGTGTCTAGAAATAATGTGCCAAGCCATTGGCAGTGACAGGATAGTGATGCAGGTTTGCCATGCTGCTTTCTTCTTGTTCAGTGATCAAGAACTGTGATTTATGGGTTAAACAATGTGTATGTGTCTTTTCCTGGAGATGAGCTCTATATCATGTAATTTTAAAGCATAGTATATAAGAAATGATGCCTACATTTACAGTGGTAAACCACATATTGCCAAACTTTTACAAGTTTTATAATATTCCAATGAGACCAATCTAGTCCTTTTTAAGGTTTTATGTACAGATATCCAGTTTAAATTGACTTTCATTTATTCTTTGATTTTTTTCACAAGGTAGTATGAGTAAGTCCATGCTACAATTAAATATATTTCGTTTTTTATACCATTCAATATGTACATGTATTCACAATTTGAATACAGAGTAACAAATTAACCCTGTTTTTGCATTAAGTTCTGATTGAAAGCAAGGTTCTTTAGATGTCTTGTATGGGATGGAAAGGTTCCATTCCTCTAGCATACATCTCTTGATTGTCACATTCATGCTGCATTTAACCACTTCTCTTTTTTGTATTTCTACTAATAAAGGTGTGGAGGTTGCCATTGCTGACCTCTTATGAAAACGCCAGTGCCATCTGGTCACTACGCAATTCAGAAAGTCAGACTTAGTCAGGACCGCTGATCTGCGTAGTTGTTCTAGGTCACTGGCTCAGCGTTAAAGCCATTGGGTCAATAGCTAGGAATATTTAGAGCAAGCATTTTCATTAGGAAATATCAACAGTGGCAAGCCATTTGTATCTCAAAGTACAGAATTCCTCTTAAGTATCATTTGCCCTTAACCTTTCTGTATGGAGAAGAGGATTTTGGTTACTGAAACACATGGAATTTTTTTTTTATAAAGGGTTACTCGTACTTGTTTCAGGAGACAAATTGCTGGAATAATTTTTAACTTTGCAAAACTCTTCCAGTCCAGTCTTTTGTGTATTTAATTTATGTCCTAGTTCTAGGGAAACAAACATTCCAGCTAAAGCGCTTGAAACTCTCCCTAAACTTTTACTCCAATGCTACCACCTTTCCTGACCATGAGAAATGTTCTGTGTTTTCTCTGGACATATAAATGTACTCATAAATACAGCTGCTAGAGGTTCACTGGAAACGGTTATATTATCAAGACATTACTTTTACATTGGCTGTAATGCCATTCAGTTATTACCACATAACCTTTTACCTATCCACTAGTCAGGGCTAAACCCCTCACTAACACTTTAACATCCTTCACTGTTTTGGCATTCTGTTAATAAGATGTCGTAAACGGGCGACAATGATTTACGTGATAAAGTGATCTATACCAGCCAGAGTTCACGTTGTATCAGTTTAGAGTCAAAATATTAAAAGCGGATTCGTTGACTGGTTGTTATAGATGACAAAACTTTGCACATTGCTCTTTTTCCTTTATGAATTACGCCCACAGTGTGCATTGGCTCATTTTCAGTGCTAAAAATCCTGTTTTCCAGCGTGATAATTAAAGTAGGTACATTTAAAGGTGTTCATTGCTGCTACTTTAAAAGCTTCACTGCCAGAGGACCATTTGCAGGAACCCAAGTAGTGTAGTGGTTAATCTGTCTTAATAGGCTAAATGAAAGAGCGGTACACTTTGTAGATCTCCATTTAGATATCGGTCATCATCGTTATTATCTGGGTACTATATTCTTATGTTGTTTGTAACTACTACTTCAAAAGGCTTATGCCATCACATTCTAACCCTCACAATACAGTACCTGCAGCCTATTTCCTGAGCCAAAACTGTCACTGGACCCCACTGACAGCATTTATACATCTTACATTGTCACCATGCCATTCTGCCTACTGGAACTATTGTGTGTTTTACTTTACACATTATATGTATTTTTTGTTTGTTTTTCTTTGCTTATTCTATTTGGGTTGTTAATGTTGCTTGCATCAATTTGGAGTGTAACTTTCACTAATTCCTGCAATAAAAATATAAATTGAAAATGTGTCCTTTGCTTCATTTATTGGAAACTGGAGCCAATATATACTGTATATAATCAGTTGTTTTTGCACAGAGACGTGAGGTGTTAGTGCAGGGTATATAACTTTGATGCCTGATTAGGGATGTCATTCCAGGGATCAAAGTGGAAGTAGACTCCCCATTCACTCCAGCTCTGGTGTCCCAGAGCTCCCTGCTGGTTGTTAAACTCTTCATGTGCATGTGCACAGCTCAGTGTACAGGGCTGACAGGCAGCTAAGAAACTCAGAGAAACAAAAGGCAGCTATACTCACCTTTTCTTTAATGGTTTCTGTCCCTCTCCTGGACCAGCATCTTATTCTGTGTGCAGGTTTCAGCCATCTTCATTGGCTGGCATGGGATGATGTCACTCCAGTGGCGGCTGGTACTCAAAATTTTTGGGGGGGCGCAAACAGAAAAATGAGTGACCAGCGTGCCCCCAATCAATGCAGAGTGCCACAGCATGCCCCCATCAATGCAGAATGACACAGCATTGCCCCCAATCAATGCAGAGTACCACAGCATGCCCCCCAATCAATACAGAGTGCCACAGCGTGCCCCCCAATCAATGCAGAATGCCACAGCGTGCCCCCCAATCAATGCAGAGTGCCACAGCGTGCCCCCAATCAATGCAGAGTGCCACAGCGTGCCCCCCAATCAATGCAGAGTGCCACAGCGTGCCCCCCAATCAATGCAGAGTGCCACAGCGTGCCCCCCAATCAATGCAGAGTGCCACAGCGTGCCCCCCAATCAATGCAGAGTGCCACAGCATGCCCCCCAATCAATGCAGAGTGCCACAACGTGCCCCCCAATCAATGCAGAGTGCCACAGCATGCCCCCCAATCAATGCAGAGTGCCACAACGTGCCCCCCAATCAATGCAGAATGCCACAGCGTGCCCCCCAATCAATGCAGAGTGCCATAGCGTGCCCCCAATCAATGCAGAGTGCCACAGCGTGCCCCCCAATCAATGCAGAGCGCCACAGCGTGCCCCCAATCATTGCAGAGCACCACAGCGTGCCCCCAATCAATGGAGAGCGCCATAGCATTGTCTCCAATCATTGCAGAGCGCCACAGCATGCCCCCTTCAATGCAGGGTGGGCCCCCCCCCCCCCCCGAGACCAATGCACTTACCTGGCGGCGGCTTCTCTTCAGTCTTTTCCTCACTCTGTCCCCCGGCGCGTCTCCACGAGTACTTCCGGTCCCGCCTCCTCCTCGGCCAATGGCAAGGGGTTTGCCTTGCGGCCAATCAGCGCGTAACGGATGCGCTTCCACCCTTTGCATACCGGTACGTCATTAGCCTGTGAGGCTCTGGGGAGCGAGCGTGCGCCGCCGGAGGCGCGTGTGAGCGGCGGACCCGATGTCCGCCGCTCACTCACGATCATCCGTGACAGCGGGAGAAAGGCAGGGGGCTAGTGTAAACAAGCCGCCTGTCATTCTCCCCTGTGTAGAAACAGTGATCATACGGTTCGACTATGTAGGAACGTTGATCATTGTTCCTACGCTTCAAGCCACAGCCAATCACAGTTAGAATCACGCCCCTAGGGACACACACAGCCCCTCCCTCTCAAATAAAGTTAACCCCTTTACTACCAGTGTATTTTTACAGTAATAGTGCATATGTATAACACTGGTTACTGCAGTAATGTCACTGGTAACCCCAAAAGTGTCAAATGTCAGTCAAGGGTCCGATCTGTCCGCCCCAATGTCGCAGTACCGCAAAAAAAAAAAATCGCAGATCGCCGCCATTCCGCGTTAAAAAAAAAAAACAACAAAAATCTTTCCCTTTGTTAGTAGACGCGATAACTTTTGCGCAAACCAATCAAAATACGCTTTTTGAGATTTTTTTTTACCAAACATATGTAGCATAAAACAAATTGGCCGAAATTGTTAAAAAATTTTGATTTTTTTACATTTTTTTGGGGGGAATTTCATATAAAAAAATGTGAAAAATATTGTTATTTTTGCAAAATTGACGCTCTTTTTTTGTTTATAGCGCATGATCAAAAAAATCGCACAGGTGATCAAATACCACCAAAAGAAAGCTCTGTTTGTGGGAAAAAAAGGACGTCAAATTCGTTTAGGTACAGCGTCGCACGACCGCGCAATTGTCCGTTAAAGTCACGCAGTGCCGAATCGCAAAATACCCCCTGGTCAGGAAGGGGGTAAAATCTTCTGGGGCTTAAGTGGTTAAAATGGCGTTTCTCTCACTTTAGAAGAGAGATTTTCTTTCACTTCCCATGGCGTCTACAAAACAGGAAGTGAAGGTAAATCTCCCACAATGAAAAAAAAACCCTGACCGGAGTTATGAATATACCTTTCTCTAAATGGAAACAACAGAGACCCTACAATCAACCTAAAAAAATGGTGCAGGTAAAAACACAGTAAAATCCAATTATTTTAAATGTTTACTTGAAGTGTTTTTACTTTTGTTAAAATATTTTTATCCACCTGCAATGTGCCTTTGAGTTTGCTAGAAAATGTTGACTATTTAAGGGAAGAGTCACATTTTTAGTACAGGCCTCTCCCTCGTTTCACATCATAGCCCTCACCTTTTCTGAGAGTGTCTAATTACTGTCTGTAATAAAGCTGCAAGATGTCCAGGCGCCGGTTTGAGAAAGAGGAACAGTTCTTAAAATAACAAAAACCAGAGTCCATAGCTGCTAGTGAAAAAGACTCCTGGGGAGGAGTAATACAAAAGAAGCCACAAAGGCCCGAAGCGCTTTCAGAAAATATTGCTGCTTCAAATTACTGTCTGTACTGACCCAATATCTCTACCCTCTCCAGTCCTCACCTCCCTAAAAAAAAAAAAAAAAAAACCCTCTATAAAAGTTAGAATAGTCATCCACTCAACCACTTCCCCTATCCTCTCCCTTTTTGGTCCTCAGCACTACAGGACCATTATATCAAGAAAAGACAGATGACTTGTGACAGCCCTGAGCTTTCTAGGGCTGCGGACATCACATCCAAGAAGGCAACACCTAGCAGCAGTCTTGGGGCTTTTGGATGTCTTTTACAGGTAAATAAGATGCAAAAAAAAAAAAGGAATATAGGATAATGTACATTTAATATTATGGAACAATTGTTGAAATTATTAGACTGGTGACAGGGTCTGTTTAAGTGAAAAATTCATAGGCATATATGATACTCACTATTTTGTTACTGTTCCCATTCTTGTCCTAGCCCATGTCCCGTGAGTATTTTGCTGATCTCAGAAATTGTCAGGCAATTTCAGTCACTTTCAATCAGCTTTTCATTGCAAAAACAAACAGATGAATAAGACCCATCACCAACATCTTAGTTAAAACTGAACTGATGTAAAGTATTGGTAATAGGTTAGAAGAAAAGCGGATGATTGTACTCAGGATTGAAGCGCTCCAAAAAATGTTATTGAAGTTGCATAAAAGCACGAAATATCACGGTTCAACACCAGCATTTGCAGAAGCAAAAATAGTTCCCGTGTCTCTCCTATTGCAGGTGTAGCCCCCTTTGGGGGGATAGGGGTACGTTTATGAGAAATGGCCCTCCCCAAATAGGGTATTAAGGTAAATAAGTGAACCAGAAGCTTCCCTTAGTGGAAGAGTGGGATTGATAATAAAAATGGCAGTACCTCCACCCAGGACATGGCCTCTGAACAGAGGGGATTCCCTTCCTGAGAAATTACCAATAATCTAATTAAAGTAGTTTAGAAGGAGAAGAACTATTGCAACCAGCATATAGATACACACCAGTATAGAAATCAAAAGATTAATAACTGTACATACATGAAATGTTCAAAAAGCTATTATCAGCAAAGGACCCAATAGGAGTCCTGATGGAACGGTCCACGTATACCTAGGTGTACATACAGTATATCACCCCTCACATTTTTGTGAATATTTTATTATATCTTTTCATGTGACAACACTGAAGAAATTACACGTTGCTACAATGTAAAGTAGTGAGTGTACAGCTTGTATAACAGTGTAGATTTGCTGTCCCCTCAAAATAACTCAACACATTATTTAGCCATTAATGTCTAAACCACTGCCAACAAAAATGAGTACACCCCTAAGTGCAAATTGGGCCCAATTAGCCATTTTCCCTCCCCTGTGTCATGCGACTCGTTAGTGTTGCAAGGTCTCAGGTGTGAATGGGGAGCAGGTGTGTTTAACGCTTTCACTCTCTCAATACTGGGCACTGGAAGTTTAACATGGCACCTCATGGCAAAGAACTCTCTGAGGATCTGAAAAAAAAAAAGAATTGTTGCTCTACATAAAGATGGCCTAGGCTAAAAGAAGATTACCAAGACCCTGAAACTGAGCTGCAGCACGGTGGCCATGACCGTGACAGATTCCACTCAGAACAGGCCTCACCATGGTCGACCAAAGCACGTGCTCAGCGTCCTATCCAGAGGTTGTCTTTGGGAAATAGATGTATGAGTTCTGCCAGTATTGCTGCAGAGGGGGTGGGGGTCAGCCTGTCAGTGCTCAGACCATACGCTGCACACTGCATCAAGTTGGTCTGCATGGCTGTCATCCTAGAAGGAAGTCTCTTCTAAAGATTTTGCACAAGAAATCCCGAAGGCAGTTTGCTGAAGACAAGCAGAATAAGGACATGGACTACTGGAACCAATGTCCTGTGGTCTGATGAGACCAAGGTGGATTTATTTGGTTCAGATGGTGTCAAGCGTCTGTGGCGGCAACCAGGTGAGGAGTACAAAGACAAGTGTGTCTTTCCTACAGTCAAGCATGGTGGTGGGAGTGTCATGGTCTGGGGCTGCATGAGTGCTGCCGACACTTGGGAGCTACAGTTCATCGAGGGAACCATGAATGCCAACATGTACTGTGACATACTGAAGCAGAGCATGATCCCCTCCCTTCAGAGACTGGGCCAGAGGGCAGCAATTCAACATAATGACCCCATACACACCTCCATGACTACCACAGCCTTGCTAAAGAAGCTGGGGGTAAAGATGATGGACTGACCAAGCATGTCTCTATTAACCACTTTACCGCTGCTCACGTTGAGCCTACTGTGGCAAAGTGGCTGTTGTAGGTCTGACGACGTAGACCTACGTCGGCAGACCCTCACCCTTCTAGGCGGCGCGCTCCCGCTGTATTCAGTCACAGCGGGAGTCGGGCCAGGGGAGGAGCGGCGGCGATCGCCGCCGCTCTTCCCCGATCGTCGGGGAATCGAGTGTGGAGATCCGCCCGCCTGTGTAAACACAAGTGGGCGGATCTCCGACGTGACAGGCAGGGTCAGATTGCGGGGTTCAGCATAGCTGAACCCTGGATCTGTCCCTGTGTCACTCAGTCACCTCCCCCCACACACGTTAGTAAGCACCAGGCATACATTAACCCCTCCCTCTCTAATAAAATTAACCCTTTCCCTGCCAGTGTCATTTTTACAGTAACAGTGCATATTTATAGCACTGATTACTGCAGTAATGTCACTGGTACCCCCAAAAGTGTCAAAAATGTCAGTCAAGGGTCCGATCTGTCCGCCGCAATGTCGTAGTCCCGCAAAAAAAAACGCAGATCGCCGCCATTACTCGTTAAAAAAAAAAACAACAAAAATGACAGAAATCTTTTCCTTAGTTAGTAAACGCAATAACTTTTGCGCAAACCAATCAAAATACGCTTATTGCGATTTTTTTTTACCAAACATAGGTAGCGGAAAACAAATTGGCCAAAAATTTAAAAAAATTTTGATTTTTACATTTTTTGGGGGGAATTTGATATAAAAAAATGTGAAAAATATTGTTATTTTTTCAAAATTTACACTCTTTTTTGGTTTATAGCGCAAAAAGTAAAAATCGCACAGGTGATCAAATACCACCAAAAGAAAGCTCTGTTTGTGGGAAAAAAAGGACGTCAATTTCATTTGGGTACGGCGTCGCACGACCGCTCAATTGTCAGTTAAAGTCGCACAGTGCCGAATCGCAAAAAGTGGCCCAGACGTAAGACAGCAAAATCCTCCGGTGGTAAAGTGGTTAAACCCTCAATAGGTCTCTAACATCCAGCAGCTATGTGATGTCGTCGTGGAAGAGGACTCCAGTGGCAACCTGTGAAGCTCTGGTGAACTCCATGCCCAAGAGGGTTAAGGCAGTGCTGAAAAATAATGGTGGTCATACAAAATATTGACACTTTGGGCCCAATTTGGAAATTTTTCCTTTGGGGTGTATTCATTTTTTTTTTGCCAGCGCTTTAGACATTAGCTGTGGCTGTGTGTTATTTTTGACAAGACAGCAAATTTCCACTGTTATACAAACTGTACACTTACTACTTTACATTGTAGCAAAGTATGATTTCTTCAGTGTTGTCACATGAAAAGATATAATATATTTACAAAAATGTGAGGGTTGTACTCTCTTTTGGGAGATACTGTATAGTTATTTATAGAGATCCCTCCAGATGAATGTTGCAGGGGCCCCTGAAGATGATGTGGCGTCTCTCTGAAGAGATCTGAAGAGAAGATCTGCGGTGAAGAGGAGACACTCCAGCCGTTACCCAACTAGCCTGAAATGCAGTTCTAGTTATCTGGCACTGTGCATGTGAGATAGTAATGGGACAGATATACTCTGTCATGAGGATTCAGCCATACACTCAAGAAGGTTTATGCAGCTGCAGTTAAAGTGGTTGTTAATCAACTATACTATGATCATGCCATCCCCTCTGTTATATAATGCTGTGTCCCTGTGCTATATAAAAAAAAAATGCAGATTATACATAATCTCAGAGCGTCTCCCAGCGCTCACATGACTCCTCGGCTCATGGAGTGGACGGAGCTCACAGGCACGGAGAGGAGGGGCAAGGAAGACACAGGAGACCAGAGAGGAGAGCTGCAGATGATGAAGGCACGTAAACTGACCACTGTGTCAGGGCTCAGCAGCGATAATAAACCGTGGCCACATCCGTGGTTTACAGGGAGGAGGGTATAGCCAGGTTGATGGCTATAGTGGTCCGGCTGAGCACTGCCGCTGACATCAGCCGAGGAGGAGAGAGAGCTGAGGAGTCACGGGAGACACTCTCAGATAAGGTATAATCGGCATGTTTTTTTAGATAGCACAGGCACAGAGACACATAGCGTTATATAATAGAGGGGATCATAGGTGTGCGCAGCCTATTGCATTAGGGTGTGCACCCCAAAGCTCAAACACACATGCCTTTCTCTGCAGCCTCAGCTGCACTGGACAGTGAATGAATGGGAAGTGCTCTGTACTGATCTGTGCTGATCTGTGCTGTTCATTCACAAACTGAAGCATAGTAAACCTAGTTGTGTTCACAATGTTCATTTGGAAAAAGAAGGCACCAGTAAATTACATATTTACTAGCCCCTTTCCCCACTCTCCATCCTGCAGCGTAGTGATTAGGGTGTGCCCAGGCACACCTGGCACACCCCCTGCGCACGCCTATGGAGGGGATGGCATGATCATACAATAAATATGAGAGTAGCAGGAGGGGAGGATCATGGAGTGGACGGAGCTGACAGGCAGGGAGGGAGGGGAAAGGAGGACACAGGAAAGCAGATGACGGAGGCACTTAAACTGACCATGGTGTCAGAGCTCAGCAGCCATGATAAACCATGGTCAGTTTACAGGGGGGAGGGTATAATCAGGCAGGATACGCCAGGTATTTCAGGTGATACAGGGGGCCAAATTAGACAGCACAAGCACTGTGCTATATAACATGCTTTAAGGAAACGGCATCCATTTTATTTTATTTTTTTAGGGTAACAAACCCTGTAAACCATGGGTGTCCAACCTTTTGGCCTCTCTGGGCCACATTGAGTGTAGAGTAATGTTCCCGGGCCGCATATAAAATATATTTTATAGTTAAGGTATATAAGTAATAAAACGCCTCCCCCCCCCCCCCCGCACTAATTTAACACAACTAGAGGATAATCAAATGAAATGGAATCAGCATAGAGGTTTACTTCTTCTGAGAGATATTAAAGGAACACTCTAACCACCATGACCACTTCACATGCTGGGATATTTACAGTTATGTGCTGGGGGATAGTTGCACCCCTAGCACATGTGACTTAGGTAGCCAGAAAATGTCATGTCCTTATTCATACATGTATGAACAAGGACATGACATATTATGACAAAACTAGTTATTAAAAAAACATATTGCAACATTTTACACACGCTAATACACACACCTTTTCTACTTATTTTGCAGACTGTTGGCAGTTACTGCTGGTGCGGTTACTGCTGGTGGGTAATGCTGGCGGGTACTGCTGGTATGGTTACTGCTAGCAGTTACTGCTGGCGGGTACTGCTGGTCATGACGTCAGGTACTGCTGGAGGAAGTAGCAGCTGCAGTATAGAGCAGAGCCGCTGCTTCCTGTATGGCTCCTGTCACAGGAGGAGGAGGGGTGCATTTCATATCACTCCGCCTGTGACAGAGCCGGAACTATACAGGAAGCAGCGGCTCTGTCACTGACTGCAGACATCCTAAGTCTACCACGGCAGCCAGGAGATCCCACGGCACTTGCAGCCCAGTGAGTGCACATCCAATGCAGCCTAAACAGTGCATGCCCAACTAATGCAGCCTCACCAGTGCGTGCCCATCCAATGCAGTCTGCAATGAAGAGAGAGGAGAGCGGCTGGATTACACAGAGCGGGGATCTCCCGCTTACCCGGCGACCGCTGTCATACAAAGTCCTGCCTCCTGGACCTGCTCCTATGATAGACGTCACCAATGTGCTGCCTATCATAGGAGCTGGTCCAGGAGGCAGGGCTTCCTATGACAGCGGCGGCCGGGTAAGCAGAAGATACCCCCCCCCCAGGCAGCCTTTGCCTACAGCTAGTTGGAAGCCGCTGTGGCCGTGCCCCCGACTAGAATTCCTTCCACCCCAGCAAAAAAATAATAATTGTCAGGTGGCAGTGGGCTACAATGCCTGCAGTCCTGGGCCGCAGGTTGGACATGGCTGCTGTAAACTAGTAGAACATAGAAAAACTTGCATAACCATCTCTTCTGCTCTGGTATTAGTAGCATGGACAGAACATGTGGCTGAGACCTTCTCTCGCTCTCTACTTCCTCCTTCCAGGGTCTTTTCCCAACAACCTTGGTGCCAGGAAGGGACATGCATAATTACACATTACAGTGTGATACTAACAGCTGACAGTGAAGGGCAATGAATTCCCTGCACAATCACCCTGGTGAGTTCTTTACGTTTCATCAAAGGCAAAACACAGTGCATAATAAGCATGAAATTATGGAACATCATTGTCCTCTTCCAATTAAAATGGCTTGCTGAAGAAAAACAAGTTAGTAGCAATACATCCCAGGTGAAGCAAAAATAGGCATCATGTTGACTAAATCAGAGACTACTCTCACCCAAGAATATTGCAAATGTGGTATGATAAACCTGGTGTCCCTCAAATTATCATAGGTCAAAATGGGTGCAGGATGTCTGACTTTCTGCCCTCCCCACTCTTCCCTCTGAGGTAATTTTGTGTTTTCCGCTACTGAACTGGAACCAGAGGCGTAACTAGAACCTTCAGGGCCCTGATGCAAGAAACCATGAAGGGCCCCCCAGACCCCTGGCCGGGGCCCTTACCTTCAAGCCCAGGGCTCTTCCCACTAATCCTGGGGCTCTTTACACTCGTTGCATGGCCTTTTATTACGGTCCCGCAGCAGGATTCTTTCACAAGTTCTGCAGTGGGCCCCCTTCCTGCAATCTTGTGGGCCCACTTCCTGCAATCTTGGGGCTTCCCCACAGTGGTGCAATGCCAGGGTCCGGTCGCAAGTGTGACCTTTGCGATCCTGGAAGTTCACCCACTGGTTTGCTACCGGGCCCCCTGGAGCATGGGGCCCGGTAGCGATTGCAACCCCTGCAACCCCTGTAGTTACGCCCCTGACTGGAACTATGATTAATGGAAATGGATGGCACTGACTGTATAGAAGGACTGTGTTCCTAACTAGACCTACTTAACTGAGGCACGAACTCTGGAGATTAATGCCCCGTACACACGTTCCGATTATCGTACGACCTGGTCTCACGATAATCTGATTGTTAGTACACAGCTTTCGACAGCCGATCACGACAGTTGGTCCAACAAAATCCGAAGGGACAAACAGGAAAACTTCTGTCGTACGACATCTTCTCGAACGATAATCGTTTCGTCAGTACAGTATTCGTACGCTAAAAGTCGATCGACAAATACCACACATGATCGGAAACAGTAAAATAATCCGCAGTGGTCAGACGTATACACATCACTTCGGTTACGTAGCTATGAAAAATACACTTGGTCAGTGAATTGTACGAAGAAAGTCGGATGGTTTGTACGCAGAGTTGCTTTCGATTTTAGTAACATACAACAGTTACGAAACTTTAGTCATACAATTATCGTACGATAATCGGAACGTGTGTACGGGGCATTAGGGTCTAATCGCTATCTAGGAGGAGAGGGTGTTAAAACAGAGACTTCAGGAACTATAGTATAATCACTCTCATGGGTATCGGGAAGATCAGGTGAGAGATCTGCTTGAAGCAAGATCCATAAAGACATGGATGAGCGAGTTTGGAGTGGAGGAACTTGACTAACCTCAACCCAATAGAACACCTTTGGGATGAATTCAAGTGGATACTGCGAGTTAGGCCTTCTCGTCTATATTAGTGCCTGACCTCACAAATGTGCTTCTGGAAGAATGGTCCAAACATTCCCTGGGTGAGTCGGAGGTGATCTATATGGAGGCATGCATCTCTGGCCCTCGTGGTAACCCCCCAGGGACTGTTCTTCTCAGCTGCAGACTTCGCTCTGGGACTTCTGGCTATCCATAAGGGGTGATTTGCTGTGTTGGGTTTGGGTTTGTGTTTGCGAGAATATATCGGAGCATTAATCTCTGGCTTTAATGCAACAACTCTCTGTTTCCTGGCATTCGCTCCCTTTTCCTGGGGTTGGTGCTTGTGACCTGGGGGTAGGGCCCTTTTTGACTTGGTCTGTTCACCTGCACCTGCACACTTTTCAGCAGCTGTGACTGGGTTGGAGGAAATATTACATACATCGCTCCTGATTTTGCTGAATTCTCTGTTCTCATATCAACTTTGTTCCAAACCATACATTTCCCCTGAACCCTTGAAGAAGTTGACGCAGTCGTAGCGCATCAGTACGAATTATATCCTTTCCTGCCCTAATATGTTTTGTATATAAAGTGCAATATTACTTTAGATTTACGCTATAAATATATGTATGCATGACACTTTATATGGGGAAAAAAACTCTACCTTCAGGTGTGTTTGTTTTAGTTTAAACAATATGTGTAGGAACAAATTCATATTTTAAGGTCTAATAGCCCCAGCATGTTGTCTTTACTATTTTTGTAATAAAAACTTTTTTACCTCTATATGCATTGATATTTATTCTGAGAGGAGGTTTCCTGCACCTTAAAGTCCCATTCTTTGCATTGTTTTCTTTTCATATCTACAGTAAATCTATAAACGTACACTGCTCAAAAAAAAAATGAAAGGAACACTTTGAAAACACATCAGATCTCAATGGGGGAAAATATATTGCTGGATATCTATACTGATATGGACTGGGTAATGTGTTGGGAACCAAAGGATGCCACAGCGTGGAAAATTATGGAAATGAAAATTATCACCCTACAGAGGGCTGACTTCAAAGACACCCCAAAAATCAAAGCAAAAAAATGATGCAGCAGGCTAGTCCATTTTGCTGAATTTCATTGCGGCAACTCAAAATGGTACTTAATAGTTTGTATGGCCCCCATTTGCTTGTATGCATGCCTGACAATGTCAGGACATGCTTCTAATGAGACGATGGGTGGTGTCCTGGGGTAATTCCTCCCAGATCTGGACCAGGGCATCACTGAGCTCCTAAGCAGACTGAGGTGTAACCTGGCAGCGTCGGATGGACTGAAACATAATGTCCCAGAGGTGTTCTATTGGATTTAAGTCAGGCGAGCATGAGGGCCAATCAATGGTATCAATTCCCTCATCCTGCAGGAACTGGCTGCATACTCTCGCCACATAAGGCTGGGCATTGTCATGCACCAGGAGGAACCCAGGACCCACTGCACCAGTGTAGGGTCTGACAATAGGTCCAAGGATTTCATCCCAATACCAAATGGCAGTCAGAGTGCCATTGTCTAGCCTGTGGAGGTCTGTGCGTACCTCCATGGATATGCCTCCCCAGACCATCACTGACCTACCACTAAACTGGTCGTGCTAAACAATGTTACAGGCAGCATAATGTTCTCCACGGCTTCTCCAGACCCTTTCATGTCTGTCACGTGCTCAAGGTGAACCTGCACTCTTCTGTGAAAAGCACAGGGCACCAGTGGCAGACCTGCCAATTCTGGTGTTTAAAGGTAAATGCCAATCGAGCTCCATGGTGCAAGGCAGCAAGCACAGGGCCCCGTTAGAGGATGTCGGGCCCTCAGGCCACCCTCATGTCTGTTTCTGATTGTTTGGTCAGAGACATTCACACCAGTGGCCTGCTGGAGGTCATTTTGTAGGGCTCTGGTAGTGTTCATCCTGTTCCTCTTTGCACAAAGGAGCAGCTACCAATCCTGCTGACGAGTTTAGGACCTTCTATGGCCCTATCCAGCTCTCCTAGAATAACCGCTTGTCTCCTGGAATCTCCTCCATAGTCTTGTGACTGTGCTGGGAGACGCAGCAAACCTGGCAATGGCACGTATTGATGTGCCATCCTGGAGGAGTTGGACTGCCTGTGCAATCTCTTTAGGATCCAGGTATCGCCTCATGCTACCAGTAGTGAAACTGACCCTAGCCAAATGAAAAACTAGTAAAAAAACATCAGAAAAAAATGAGTTGGGAAAAAAAATTCAGTGGCCTCCATCTGTAAAATCATTCCTGTTTTGGAGGTTGTTTCGTTGTTGCCCATCTAGTGCACCTGTTGTTAACTTCATTAACACCAAATCAGCTGAAACTGCTACTTAAAGTGGAGTTCCACTCGTGTTTGTGTTTATTAAAAGTCACACCCCAGAGTTAACCCCTTCCCTGCCAGAGTCATTTATACAGTGACAGTGCATATTATTTAGCACTGATCACTGTATTAATGTCACTGGTCCCCAAAAAGTGTAAAAAATGTCAGGGATCTGATCTGTCCGCCGCAATGTCGCAGTTCCGCTAAAAATCGCAGATCGCCACAATTACTAAAAAAACAAAAAAAAGTTCAAAAATCTATTCCGTAGTTTGTAAACGCTATAACTTTTACGCAAACCAATTAACCACTTTAATACAGGGCACTTTAACCCCCTTCCTGCCCATACCAATTTTCAGCTTTTAGCGCTGTTGCATTTTGAATGACAATTGCGCGGTCATGCAACACTGTACCTACACAAAATTTATGTCATTTCCCCTCCACAAATAGAGCTTTCTTTTGGTGGAATTTGATCACTAAACAATTATAATCAACTAAACTTGATTGCTAAACAAATAAAGAAAAGACCGAAAAGTGGGGAAAAAAAAAAGTTTTTTGTTTATGTTATACAATTTTGTAAATAAATAAGTATTTTCCTGCACTGATGAGCACTGATGAGGCTGCACTGACAGGCACTGATGAGGTGGTACTGATAGGCGGCATTGATGGGCACTGATATGTGGCACTGATAAGTAGCACTGATATGCAGCACTGCTGGGCACTGATAGGCGGCATTGATGGGCACTGATAGGTGGCACTGATAGGCGGCACTAATGGGCACTGATAGGCGGCACTGGTGGGCACTGATGGGCACTGATAGGCGGCACTAATGGCCACTGATAGGCGGCACTGGTGGGCAATAATGGGCACTGGTGGGTGGCACTGATAGATGGCAATGATGGGCACTGGTGGGCAGCACTGATAGGGAGGGCCCTGGTGGGCAGCACTGATGGGGAGGGCATTGGCGGGCTCCCTGAGCCCTGATTGCCATCCCTGGTGGCCATGGTGGGCATCCCTGGGGTCATGGGTGGGCATCCCTGGTGGTTCTAGTGGCACCCCCCCCCCCGAGCGTCTGCACTGGTAATCAATAATCTGATTACAAGTGCAGACCCCCCCCTGTCAGGAGAGCCGTAGATTGGCGCTCCTTTACTCATGCTTGTCAGGCACGTACTGAGGAAAGCCAATCAACGGCTCTTCCTGTGTACTATGTGACCAGCCGTGATTGGACATGGCTAGCCACATGGTAAAGAGCCTTTACCGAGATCGGAGATGCGGTGTGTCAGTGTGACCGATCGCCACTGTGCGCGGTCAGGATAATGCAACCACTTTCCCGACGTCAATCACCTATAGGGCGGGCGGGAAGTGGTTAAAATATGTTTTTTGGGATTTTTTTTACCAAAAATATGTAGCAGAATACAAATTGGCCTAAACTGATAAAAAAAAAAAAAATTTTATTGGAAATGTTTTATAGCAGAAAATAAAAAATGTGGCGTTTTTTTCAAAATTGTCGCTCTTTTTTTGTTTATAGCGCAAAATCTAAAAACCGCAGAGGTGATCAAATGCTCCAAAAGAAAGCTCTATTTGTGGGAAAAAAATGGACATCCATTGTATTTGGGTACATCGTCGCACGACCGCGCAATTTTTCGTTAAAAGTAGCACAGTGCCGAATCACAAAAAATGGCCTGGTCACTAAGGGGGTAAAAGCTTCCGGAGCTGAAGTGGTTAAAGGGGAAATCCTAACAACTCATTCAGGTTTAGTTTATATATATATATATATATATATATTTTGTAAGATCTTTGAATTCATTCATCAGCTGCATCTCAACATCGGGTGCACTAAACTCTACATAAAGTAACTGGTAACTAACTGATCCAGTAAACAAAACACAGACTCCTACAGAGCAGAGCTGCTTCTTTGGAAATTGTAATGATCTGCACCGATGATAGGCAGGTCTCATATGCTCAATCAGTCTCCAGTTTCCTGCACCATTATTCACAAGGATTCCAGTGACACCTTGTTACCAGGACACTGCATGTAAACATTCCCGCTCTGCGCTGATTGGCTGCTCAGCGTTCCCCTGGAAACGGCATCACAGACGCCGGTGTGGGCAGCAGATCGAGGATCGCACGAGCCGCTGATACTCGGTAAGTGTTAGGAGGAGACCCTCGGCTGTCATTGCGGGACTTCTCCCCCCACGGCGATCTGGGCGTATTTCTATGAATTATTACTATTGCCAGCGTTAACATATAATATGTTCATAGACCGAGATGTTTTATATACACTTTATTGGCTTACTGGAAAAGAAGATGTAGTGGTATCCCATAGTAACCAAGTAGAATGTGTTATACAATGATTCTGATGATTGGTGCTGTGCTTTGTTCCTTCAACTGATTATGCCTGATAAAATGTGAAAGGTTTATTAAAAGAAAACCTGCCATGGTTGATGTCTGAAAATACTAGTTACCTAGTGGTTTTAGGGGCTACATTACCCATAGGGCAAACTGAGGAGTTGCCTAATGGTGGCCATACACACTTCTATTTTATTAACCAATCGCTGTGCAATTTGATCAAAGTGATCAAATCTGCAAACAGTTGATTAGCCATAACTTCTCATCAATCAACTCAGTTTAGATCATTTAAGCTGTGTCAATTGGTCAGGGCATGAGAATGATCTGTTGTTTTGCACTGATCAGCGACATTTAGATGCTCTAGTCAAGAATCCGATCATATTTCCATAGATCAGATTATGAGATTGCATGGTAAAAAAGATAGATGTGATCAATAACTTGCGATCATATTTTCCAACTACCGATCCAAATCTGATTCCCTGTGTGTGGCATATTGGTTGAATGGCTTGTTTTCTATATTATTATTATTCAGGATTTCTATAGTGCCAGCAGTTTACACAGTGCTTTACAATGTTAGAGGGAGACAATACAGTTACAATACAATAAAATACAAGAGGATTAAGATATATTATACCAGATCGATTATACCAATCAGGAATCATCAGAAAATAAATTAATCATTTATTAAAGCGTGTATGGTCATTCAAGGATTCTGGACACACAAGGGATCAGCTTCCATACATGTAGGACTTTTGTTTCACCTTTAATTTCCACTGTATCTTTAGTGTAAATTCACCTTAAGGGTCCTTTCACACAGGCTTTCCGCCTGGCGGACTCCGTTTTGCTCAGCGGGGATCGATCCGCTGATCAAGGGCATGTTGATGGGGACAAGCCTCTTTCCGACAACCCTGGGGTGTGGTTGTCAGGATCTGCGGTGAGGGGACTTATTAGATCCCGGCCCCCCGGGCTTATCGGAAATTTGACTGGTTCACCAGGGACCAGTCGAGATTTGATCCATCTATGGGCAGGCTGGTTGTACTGAAGTAGATCCATTGATTGACTTGGGTACAACCAGCCTGATTTTTTTTACATGTGATTACTGCCGGCGGCTACAGCTGTAATCATTGTGTTCTGCCAGCCAGGAAGGCTCCCCATGCCTCCCTGCCGACAGAACACAATAGCGCTGCAGGAGTCAACACTGACTTTGTTGATGGGGGAATCAAGCAATTCTCTTTCCTTCCACGCATGGTAGAAGGAAAGAAAATCGAATCATTGAAATCATCTATGGGCTGCATTAGTCAGATCCGGGTGTTTGCACCAGCTGCATTTAAAAAATACATTTAAAGTCAAAATCCATTTTAAACATGCAACCTGGGAATTCTACAAATAAAACAGCTGCTTGTGCTGCAATACTCTCCTTCAATCCAGATCTGTGCCACAAAGTATTACCAATATTGGGTGTTATTTCTTCCCGGGTATATGGTTGCCAGCTAGAGTTTAAAGTGCTTCTAAAGGCTGGAGGTTTCTTTTTACCTTCATGCATCATGCAGACTGCCCATACATGGATCACAATATGGCTGGTCCCTGCTGAACTGGGCAAATTTTGATCCATGTATGGCCAGCCACTCTTCCCTGTTCTATCCAAAGCTAAAGAAAATACATTTTTTTTAGCTAGAAAAATACACATTTGTGCGATGCGGGAACGCTGCGAATATGCAGCGTGATCCCGCATCGCATCCGCACATCTGTCAGTTCACACTGCCATGTGCGATACGCAGGGGATGTCAATTAAATGTTAACGACACCCCCAGTTTGATCGCATATCGCAGTGCGATCTGCAAGTTCACACAGAATCGGATCGCACAAGTGTGAACCACTGTGCGATCTGATTCTGATGCGGCTCAAAAAATGCCTCATGTGCGTGTTTGGTGCGGATACAGTGCAAATTCAGCCATACAAAGTGTATGGCTGAAATTCGCACCGCACATGAAATCGCATGTAATTTAGGAGCAGTGCGCTCCGAATTACATGCGATCACCGCATCCGCACAAGTGTGAACCGGCTCTAAAGGAGAATTCTTGCTTACACCTAACAAGCCCTAAAACTGTCCCTTTCACCCTCCTAACACTAATGCTGACTAACCTGTGTATGAAAGATGTACATACACCCCTATTTGTATGCCACTCTGGTCTGGTCACCTGATTTCCCCTGTGTCAGCCAGTGGCAGCTGAAGGGAAGAAGAGAGAGCGCTCAGACAATGGCTAGTAAAGCCTTAAGTGGTGATGTCACCCCCATAGGCTTCAATGACCTATCTGTTGTCGGTGCTCTTTCCTCTCCTATGAAGCCACACTGGTTGACACAAGGAGGCGGTTTGGATCAGGGCAGCCTAAAAATAGGTAAGTATATACAACGTACATCTTTCTAACCCCATTTTAGTTCGCATAGGTTAGGTTTTAGTAGAGGATAGGGGACAAAATCAAAGTGATTCTAAAATCTAAAGGTCCACTGTATGCTCCCCCTCCCTAAAACCTATCGGAGTCCCGTATTGATCGAGCGCTGTGCTTGGCGGCAGGCTCTCCCTCTCTTCTTGGTCTGACAGGCTTTGAAGAACAGGAGAAGCCATTGGCTCTTACTGCTGTCAATAAATCCAGTGGGCAGAGGGGGGGGGGGGGGCAAGCCACACTATGTGGACCTGGCAATACACAGAACCTGGCTTGGGATCAAGCCCGAATGTCTGCCCCATAGCGAAATGCTTTTTATGGGGGCAGACACAGAAGAGGAGGAGCCAAGAGCCCCTCTAAGAGACCCCAGAAGAAGAGATTTGAGGCCACTCTGTGCAATACCGTTACACAGAGCAAGTAAGTATAAACCTGTTCATTATTTAATTAAAAAATACGACTTTAATATCACTTTAAGGCTTGTTAGGTGTAAGCTGAAGTTCCGTTTTACTCGATAGTCAACATGCTCTAAAAACGACCTCTAAGTACTTAGGGAATATGCTATACACTGTACTCCTGGCAGCAATCTTTTGCAAATCCCGACTGTCAATTTGACAGCCAGGAATTGCTCTGTATATGTAGCTGTAGTTGCTTCCATGTAAATTAAACTTACAGAACAATCTGCAGTATCAACAAGAACTGGGATGTAGCAACATTATTTGTATTACATTGTTGCTAAATTGTAAATACCCTGATCCATGCATAACAGATCTAGAGTGTGATCTTTATAAAAAAAAAAATAAAATAAAATAAACTGTGTTTCTAATTAACCCGTAGCAGCCCTAATTAACTCATTCCTCCACTTCTACCCTTAGCAATTTTTTTAATGATTGTTTTTGTCAATTCACATTTTTTTTTACTATTTTTGTTTAAACTACATTTAGATAAACTCACAGAAAAAAAAAATAATTATAAAAAAAATTGTAAATAACTTTGCAATGCTTTCTAACAGTGTAATTTTACTTAAAAACGAGTGTAAAATAGTGTAACTATTGTTGTAAAGTCAGAAGGCTTTTTATCTTAATGCATTCTATGCATTAAGATAAAAAGCCTTCTGTGTGCAGCAGCCCCCCTCAGCCCCCTTATTACTTACCTGAGGTCCCTCTCTGTCCAGCAATGTTGACAAGTGTCTCACCAGTCTGAGATTCTCCCTCCTGATTGGCTGAGACAATCAAAGTCAGCTAGCCAATCAGGAGAGAAAGGGGGCAGGGCCGGGTTAAGGCTCTGAGTCTGAATGGACACAGGGAGCTGTGACTCAGCTCGGGTGTCCCCATAGCAAGCTGCTTGCTGTGGGGGTAATGAACAGGAGGGAGGGACCAGGATCACAGAAGAGGGACCCGAGAAAAGGAGGATTGGGGCTGCTTTGTGCAAATCCACTGCAACAGAGCAGGTAAGTATAATATGTTTGTTATTTTTATAGGAAAAAAACAATACTTTACAATCACTTTAATCATATAGTAAAATATGACAGCCGCAAAGTGGTTGTCCCATCCTGGGATCGGTAGTGTGGTGTGTCACTCTGACACAGCGCATGTCCGATCCCGGTAAAGAGCCTATGACTTAGGATCTTTACCATGTAATCAGCTGTGTCCAATCACAGCTGGTCACATAGTAAATAGGAAGTGTCGTTGATCGGCTTTCTTCAGTTCAGAGCATTGATTACCAGTGCAGACCCTTTGGGGGATGCCACTAGAGCCACCAGGGATTGCCCACCCATGGCCACCAGGGATGCCCACCCATGCCCACCAGGGATGCCCACCCATGCCACCAAGGAAGCCAATCAGTGCTCAGGGAGCCTGTCAGTGCTCTCCTCATCAGTACTGCCCATCATTGCCATCTATCAGTGCCGCCCACCAGTGCCCATCATTGCCATCAAACAGTGCCGCCCATCATTGCCCATTAGTGCTGCCTATCAGTGCCCATCAGGGCCACCTATTAGTGCCCATCAATGCTGCATATCAGTGCTACCTATCAGTGCCACATACCAGTGTCCATCAGTGCTGCATATCAGTGCCGCCTATCAGTGCCCATCAGTGCTGCATATTAGTGCCACCCCATCAGTGCCTCCTCATCAGTGCCAGCCAGTGCGGCCTCATCAGTGCTCGTCAGTGTAGGAAAAAATGTACAGTATTTATTTACAAAATTTTATAACATAAATAAAAAAACTCTTTTTATTTCTTTTTGTAAACTTTTTGGTCTTTTTTTATTTGTTTAGCAAAAAAAAAAAAAAAAAACCTTGCGATGATCAAATACCATCAAAAGAAAGCTCTATTTGTGGGACAAAAATGACATAAATTTGGTGTAGATACAGTGTTGCATGACCGCGCAATTGTCATTCAAAATGCAACAGCGCTAAAAGCCGAAAATTGCCTGGGCGGGAAGGGGGGAAGTGCCCTGTATTGAAGTGGTTAAAGAAAGTTTTTTTTTTTTTTTTTTTTATTCTGTTACAGTTATTGTCTATAGAATGTGTAGAACATAAAATAGTTTCTGTGAGACAAAACTGTAGAGATAAAGCTAGGGTCACAGTATCATGGCTCTGCCAGATGTGATTTGCGCAGGAATGGCAGAGCATTTATTTGAATGGGTTGCCGTGCCTCCTGAAACGCAAGGGAAAGGTCTATGCAGCATTTCAGAAATCGCAGCCTGCACAGAAACCGCAAGTGCAGTGGGGTCCCAAGACAGGAGAAATTTCCAGTGCGTGCGGCGTGCCATTAGGATTGATGCATCCGCACACATCTCCTTCGTTTCACTGTGCGGGTGGTTGCAGCTGTGGGAGCGGGTGCGGACCCACAGTGGGAACCACCAACATAAGTGTGAACCTAGGCTAAAGCATTATTTGCACCCCTGCCTCTTTTCCTTTATTTTGGATTAATTTGCTATCCTTACTAGTGTTAAGGGTATTGCTAAATCAGTAGGCCTTGTAAGCTGGGGAACAGGTAGCGGGTGCAAAACCCCCTGGGATGAGCAGTCTTTAAGGCACAGATACCAAATCCTCTGATGTAGTGACAAACAGTGCGCTGTTTATTGGTGCTATATACAAGTTTATAAACAGGTGCTGTACAGTGCTTTAAGGAAAACAAACAGAAATACTAATAATAAACAAAATCCTAGCCGTGTCCCGGCACTTACTACACACAATGTAGTCCCTAACTAACCCAGACTGAGCAAGCCTACAGCTTGTCAGCTTCCAAAGACAGACACAGGTAGTTTTACTGACCTTCCACTCTCATAGACAAACGTTGTCTGTGTTCCCAGGCTGAGAGAGAGCCCTGCTGTTTGTCTCAGGTGAGATTAAATTGGCCTGGTGAAGAGGGCCAAGATCTGAACTGGATCATGGCTCAGAGATCCCTAAAGGTATAGGAGAGATGCCTGGGTGATGTATAAACCCCGAACAGGACTTTTCCTGGCTCTCTCTGGGACACTCTGCTACATATCCCCCCCCCTTGTTTCAACCCCAGGGTTGGAACACCTGTGGCCAAACAGGAGTGAACACGGGACAGGGCATCTACATACCCCATCTCAACACCTGGCCTGTGTTTTACAGTGAAGGAGTAATCTTGTAGAGCCAAAAACCACCAGTTCACCCGTCTATTAGTCTCCTTCTTTTGGGCCATCCATTTCAGAGGAGCATGGTCAGTTATCAAATCAAACTGGCGCCCTAATAGATAGTACCTTAGTGCGTCCAAGGCCCACTTTATGGCTAAACATTCCTTTTCAATGACTGCATACTTTCTCTCGTGTTCATTAAGCTTTCTGCTCAGGTACACCACAGGGTGTTCTTCCCCATTGTGTACCTGTGACAATACGGCCCCAATACCTACATCAGACGCATCCGTCTGAACCAAGAAATCCTTGGAGAAAATCAGGGGAGTACAACACTGGCTGTGCACAAAGAGCTTTCTTTAAGACTTGAAAAGACTCCTCTGCTATTGGGGACCATTTCACCATTACTGATTCTTTCCCTTTCGTAAGGTCGGTCAGTGGGGCAGCTAGAGTTGCAAAATTCGGGATAAACCTCCTATAGTACCCTGCAATCCCAAGAAAGGCTCTGACCTGCTTCTTGTTTGCAGGACGTGGCCATTCTTGGATGGCTTCTACTTTGTTTAACTGTGGTTTAATGACTCCACGACCAATAGCGTAGCCCAAATACCTGGCTTCCTCTAAACCAATGGCACATTTTTTTGGGTTTGCTGTAAAACCTTCCTTGAAGAGGGAATCCAGAACAGCCTGTACACTGGGCAAGTGAGACTCCCAGTTAGTGCTATGTACCACTATATCGTCCAGATAGGCCGCTGCATACTGTCGGTGAGGTCTTAGGGTCCTGTCCATGGCCCTCTGAAATGTCGCAGGGGCATTTTGCAACCCAAAAGGCTTTTTTTTTATACTGAAACGAACACTCTGGGGTAACAAACGCAGTCTTTTCTTTGGCGCTACCAGTCAGGGGTATTTGCCAATATCCTTTGGTCAAGTCTAAAGTAGTTAGATAGCGGGCTTTGCCAAGTCTGTCTATAAGTTCGTCCACTCTGGGCATTGGGTATGTGTCAAACTTTGTCACTGCATTCAGTTTTCTGAAGTCGTTACAGAATCTCCAAGTACCATCAGGTTTTGGGACTAAAACGATGGGGCTAGACCAGTCACTATTGGATTCCTCAATGACATCTAGCTCCAGCATCCTTTTTACTTCATCACTAATGTCCTTTCTCCTCGCTTCGGGAATTCGGTACGGTTTGAGCTTGACACGGACCCCAGGTTCAGTAACAATATCATGCTGAACTGCTGAAGTCGTACCAGGTAACTCAGAAAATTTCTCTCTATTCCTTATCAGGAACTCTCTAGCTTCTTTTTTTTTGGGAATAAGACAGGGTGTCTGGAACCGTGACCTCGGGGACCAGAGGGGACTCAGTAACCATAGATGTCACAGGGACGGACCTCGCAGTTAAGGCCAGCCTATCCTTCCAGGGCTTTAACAGATTAATATGGTAAATCTGCTCTGGCTTCCTTTTTCCTGGTTGATGCACTTTATAATTGACCTCCCCAACTCTTTCCAATACTTCGAAGGGACCCTGCCACTTAGCTAGGAACTTGCTCTCGACAGTGGGAACTAACACCAGGACCCTGTCACCAGGTGAGAAGACACGGAGTCGGGCTCCCCTGTTGTATATTCTCTGTTGGGCTGCCTGGGCCTGCAGTAAGTGTTCCTTTACCATAGGCATTATCGCTGCAATCTTGTCCTGCATTTGAGCGATGTGCTCAATGACACTTTTGTGGGGTGTCTGCTCCCCCTCCCAGGTTTCCTTGGCTATGTCTAAAAGTCCCCGAGGGTGTCTCCCATAAAGCAATTCAAAAGGAAAGTATCCCGTAGAGGACTGGGGTACTTCCCTGATGGCGAACATCAAAATCAAGAAGTCCCAGTTTTTTCCATCCTTGTCCACAACCTTTTTTAACATACTCTTTAAGGTTTTATTGAAGCGTTCTACAAGGCCATCAGTTTGAGGGTGGTATACGGAGGTTCGCAACTGGGTCACCTTAAATAACTTGCACAATTCTTTAGTTATTCGTGACATAAATGGGTTGCCCTGGTCCGTAAGGATCTCCTTAGGGACCCCAACGCGACTGAACACCATGAACAACTCTTTAGCAATGTTTTTAGCGGATGCAGTGCGTAAGGGAACTGCCTCGGGGTAACGGGTAGCATAATCCATGATCACAAGAATGTGCTGATGACCCCGGGAAGACTTGGGGAGTGGACCCACGAGGTCCATGGCGATCCTCTCAAAGGGCACTTCAATAATGGGTAAGGGGACTAAAGGACTTCGGAAGTGGGGTAGTGGGGCTGACATCTGACATACAGGACAAGATTGACAATAATTGTCAATATCTTTCTGTATCCCAGGCCAGTAAAACCTGCGTAACACCCTGTCAGTGGTTTTTTTAACCCCTAAATGACCTCCTAGTAAGTGTCCATGAGCCAATTCCAGCACCACTCGTCTGTAAGGCTTAGGGACCACCAACTGTTCAACAATTTCATCGTTCTTTTTATATACACGATACAATAAATCCTCATTGCTGCTGAAAAAAGGAAAACGGGGCCTGTCCCCTGGTTCGCCAGGTACATCATTAATCACTACTACATTCTCCCAGGCCCTGGCAAGGGTAGGGTCTTTTCTCTGCTCGGTACCAAAGTTTTCCTTGTGTATATTAAGATCAGCTCCAATGTACCCTCAGGGTCAGCAGAAGGTTGTCCACCTTGACTGACTGTGGGGACTTCCTCAGGCTCCTCCAGTTCTCCTGCCATAGCAGAGAAAGGAAAATCCGGGGAACCTTGAGAGGGATCCCTTAAACCCACATTGTCGGTGATGGCCAGGGGTTCTGGCTCCATTTCTGAGTCAGTTACTGTGACTTTTGGGAACTGTGGGACCGTCCCGACTCACTTAGGGAAGTCTCTACCAATGATGGCCTCATGCACTAAGTGGGGCACAAGTCCGACCGGATGGGTCACCGTACCTAAATCAGTTTCAAAGGAACAGTTGCTATAGGATACTCCCAAGTATCACCATGTACACAGATCACAGCAACTTTTTTTGCATTTAAATTCACATTTTCAACCTTTTCTGCTTTAACCAAAGTCACTAGACTTCCCGAGTCCAGCAAGGCTGCAATAGGCTTATCATTAACAGTCATTTGGCATATGTGTTTTCCTACACCTGGCGCCGCAGCGCATGAAACAGCAGCAAACATAGACTGCCTTCTCAGAGACATATCACACTGCATGGGTTCATCTGTCAATGGACAGTTTGCTGCAACATGTCCCAGTTCCTGGCAACGGAAACACCTGATGTTACCCCAGTTAGGTTTGTTGACAGGCAGTGGCTTCCCTTGTTTGGGACGCCAAACTTCAGCTCTGGCACCAAAAATCCTCTCCACTGTCTCCTTGCCATGCTGACCACCCACTTCCCCTGGAACAGTCTTACCGGTTGTCTGGGGAGACCGTGGCTTTGGGTGGAAAGTCTGTGCGGCTGTAGGGGTGGTGACCAGGTTCTCTGCAGCATAGTACCTCTCAACAAGCTCCACCAGGTTGTCTGCCGATTTGGGGTCTCCTTGACTCACCCACTTCTGCAAAGGTGTTGGTAATGACCTCAGGAACCGATCCATGACTACACGCTCCACTATTTGTGGCCAAGACATGGACTCCGGCTGTAGCCATTTTCGCGCCAGGTGGATTAGGTCAAACATCTGTGATCTTGGGGGCCTCTCATCTCGGAAGGACCAGCTGTTGACCCGCTGGGCTCGAACGGCCAAGTTGACACCGAGACGCGCCAGGATTTCCTGCTTGACCTTTTCATACTCTCCTGCATCCATGGACTCCAAATCGTAATAGGCCTTCTGCGATTCCCCAGTAAGTAAGGGAGCGATCAATCCTGCCCACTGGGTTTTGGTCCAGCCTTCCCTCTCAGCGGTTCTCTCAAACGTAACCAGAAAGGCCTCTGGGTCATCATCAGCAGTCATCTTGGACAGGAAGCGACCAACATGGATGAGGAGCGGTCTCTAACTGTTTCTGATTTCACAGCAGGCTCCTGTGTAAGTGTCTGCACCACCTCAACCAGCACCTTTCTGTCTGCTTCTGCAGCACTTGCCAGTTTTTCAAACATCAACTGGGTTTGATTTTGTACAGCACTAATCTGTTGTTGAATCAAAGAGTTTGCTTGCTGTTGTGCAGCGTTCGCTTGCTGCGTTTGTTCTTGTACAACACCAATCTGTTGTTGAAGCAAAGAGTTCGCTTGCTGTGTTTTTTCCTGTATAACACCAATCTGTTGTTGAAGCAAAGAGTTTGCTTGCTGTTGTGCATCGTTTGCTCGTTGCTGTGCTGCGTTGGATTGCTGCTGTGCAGCGTTGGAGACCACCAACTGTTTGAGGATTTCCTCAATGTTTAGTCACTCCAGGTACTGGCCCTTTAAGTAGTAACTTACTACCAGTGCCCGCAGGCCTCCACCATATGTAAGCTGGGGAACAGGTAGCGGGTGCAAAACCCCCTGGGATGAGCAGTCTTTAAGGCGCAGATACCAAATCCTCTGATGTAGTGACAAACAGTGCGGTGTTTATTGGTGCTATATACAAGTTTATAAACAGGTGCTGTACAGTGCTTTAAGGAAAACAAACAGGAATACTAATAATAAACAAAATCCTAGCCGTGTCCCGGCGCTTACTACACACAATGTAGTCCCTAACTAACCCAGACTGAGCAAGCCTACAGCTTGTCAGCTTCCAAAGACAGACACAGGTAGTTTTACTGACCTTCCTCTCTCATAGACAAAACGTTGTCTGTGTTCCCAGGCTGAGAGAGTACTGCTGTTTGTCTCAGGTGAGATTAAATTGGCCTGGTGAAGAGGGCCAAGATCCGAACTGGATCATGGCTCAGAGATCCCTTAAGGTATAGGAGAGATGCCTGGGTGATGTATAAACCCGAACAGGACTTTTCCTGGCTCTCTCTGGGACACTCTGCTACAGCCTATATGCTGAAATTGTTAAAAGGAGGAACTGTTATGCCTCTTTTCCACTGAGCGGTACGGTTCGGTACGGTACGCAATTTTTGCCATTTCCATTGTCAAAAGTTGTGAATGGTACCCTAATTCCGAACCGTACCGTACCACTTTTTTGGGACCCTATCATTGAAACACATTAGTACCGTACCAACAGGGTGGAGCTACACTGTCGAGGTACAGTTGGCGGTGGAAACGCAAGCCTGATCAAGGTGTACCGTTCTGAACTGTACTGAACTGTACCGAACCGTACCGCTCAGTGGAAACGAGGCATTAGAGTTGAACTCCTGATTAGAAATACCTCTTGAGCCCAATGCCTAGAATAGGGTAAGTAGTATGGGGTAGAAAGATGCATGTCCTTACCTGTATTAGAAGACACTCCCCTGTGTGCCCTCTGAAATTGGTTTCACTTTGTAGTAGGAGTTCCACTTGGTTGACTTGAGTAGTACAATATGCCCACCTGCCATACTGTGAAGGTGGGTTTAGAGCCCTGGTCTAAAATAAATATTTTCTGAAGAAACAAGGAAGCTGCGATTGGTAGTTCTTAAGGCCCGTACACACGATAAGAAAACCTGTAGGGAAATTTCGTCCGACGACCGATCTGCCGATTTTCGGATTGTTAGTATGGCGCTTTTGACAGACAACTCCGACTTTTCGGCTGACAAAATCCTTCACTTTCCACATCAGACTAGCATGCCACAAAAAATGGACGACAGATCGTTCGATAATCTGATCGTGTGTACGGGGCTTTACTCTGCAACTGGTAGTTTGCTGGCTGTCATGTTTACCCTCTTGTTTCAATACTTTGTGATCGGGTTCAAGCATGCCTGATTTTAGTTTTACAGATATGTTAACTGTACTTATTCCCCGTCAGTGACTCAAACCTCATTGAAGCTAGCTATGGTCATTGTACAAGCCAGACAACTATCATCTTCAGAAGGGGATTGGTAATGTGTCGCCTAGGGATGCTAATTAGCCAGCTCAGTTAAAAGTAAAAAAAAAAAAAAAGGACAGAATATGAATTAAGAATAATAGTTGTTGATCTAGGAAATATTAGATTGCCTTGAGGGATCAGGTCCCCCTGTTCGAGCAATTTGGACCATGTTTCACAGTTTGTTTTTTTTTGCCTTCCTCTGCATTAGCTGTGGACATAGGGTTCTGTTTATGGAGGGTTTCTAATGTATATTTTTTTTAATTTCCCATTTTTTCTCAATTGGTTGAACTTAATGGCCTTGTGTCTTCTTTCAACCTATGTCACTATGTTTGCTTTAAAGTATTTCTAAAGGTAGGACATTTTTTACCTTAATGCCTTTCCTGCATTAAGGTAAAAAGTGTCCCTGTATTTGTATTGCCCCCTTCGCTTTCTATATACTTAAAGTGATTGTAATTGATCACCTTGTAAAACCACCCATTCAGTTTAAAATAGACAAAACATAGTTTGTCTAGATATAAGAATACATTATAAACACCCCTTCCCCCTTTTTTTTATAATTGATCACATTCCCTCTGTTCTCAGCTGCATAAGAGCTGGGGGGAGGAGAAGCAGCAGTACAGTCCCAGTGAAAGGCTGTGAAACGGGTGGGGGGGGGGAGGGAGTGTCAGGACAAGTCTGATCATTGGAGAAGAGCACACATTGCTAGAGAACTGACCACTGTGTGTTCTCCAGCTTAGTGTGGTCAGTTTTTAATAGGAAAGCAGAGGGACTGGCATTTCACATAAAGGAAGCATACAACGAGGACAGGATACTTTCTCATATAAGTACATGGTACAGCAGGCACATATCCTGAATTTAAAGTGTTGGGGTAGCAAACGCTTTAAGAAGAATATACACCGCTTCCAGGTGATCACTTTCTTACTGCCTTTAGTTTCAATGCTGTATGAAGGTGCTAGCTTGGCTCATCTGCTGCACATGAAAACACAAAAGAATTATTTCAGAATGCTGCACTATTCCCCAGATTTATATACAATAAAGCTGAGGAAGAGTGCAGCATTCTGAACAGATTCATCTGTGTTCCCTTTATACGTACCTGAGTCCTTTCTCGATTCAACACTCAATACCCATCTGCAGCAGCTCTTCCCTCTCTCTCTCTCAAGTCACAGAGGACACAGATGCAGCAGCAGGAGCCACTGACTTCTATGGTCGATCAAATCCTGTAAGCAGAAAGCAAGGGGTGGGGGCTGTGCTGCGCTATGTGTGTCTATAGACACACACAGCCCCTGCAGCAAGCCCACATGTGCGCCCCCATAGGAATGGCTTCCTATGGAGGTGCACAGAGAGGAGGAGGAGCCTAGAGTGCTGGCAGAGGACCCCAGAAAAGCAGGTTTGAGGCACATGGTAGGTCAGTGTTTGTTTGTTTGTTTAAAAAAGCTTTTACAGTCACTAGTTGCAGATTTTACATGTTAATAATCAAAAGTACACAAGATATGTGTAGTACATCCAGTCCTTCTGCACCTCTGCTACCCCCCTCCCTTGCACTTGCCAAGAGATATTGTGCAAATACAGCAGCTGTAATAGCTGTAGGCTGTCAAAAAACAGACTGTCTAAATAGGATCAATGATAGAATAAAATATATACCTTTTATTCAAAATAAACCTTTTTTTTTAGCTAACACTTATCAAAGTGGAAGAAAGTCTGTGTATTTAGTTTGTTGGTCTATTGATTGAATTAAAATAAAAATACATTGTATTTCATATTTCATATCTCTTTTTGTGGTCATCTTCAGTTTCAGACAGCATTTCCTGAAAAATACATTGGAAAGCTTCTTTGTTTCTACTTCCTTAGTGAAGGTATATAGGTTATGGTTATATATTCCCACTGTATGAGAGAACGTCAAAACCCTCCCCCACATGCAGTGGTGTATTTAGGTTTTGTGCTGCCCTAGGCCTGACTAAACTTGTGCACCCCCTAATTTAAATGTGACCCACCCCTTCCTGTTTCTGAAGTGTTCTGTCATCTATAAACCACAGACCACAACCATAGTGTATCAGTGCCCATCACCGTAGCCTCATCAGTTCCCATAAGTTCAGCCTCATTACTGCCCATCAGAGCAGCCTTATCAGTGCCGCCTCATTACTGCCCATCAGTGCAGCATATCAGTGTAGCCCCATCAGTGGCCACCAGTGCAGCTTATCAGTGGACATTAGTGCAGCCTAAGATATTTGGACAAAACGTCCTCACCCGCCGGTACTATCATACTGGCAGGTAGAAGTGTGAGTGCTTTATGTGGGTGCCAGACTTATTTGCCGCCTGGACCCTGCCCTCTGGCCCAATTCGCCTCATAAGACTGGCACTATACTAAAAGTGGGGCGCAAGCTGGCGGGGACCCTTTTTCGTGCGGGAGCCAGGAGGAGGCTGTTTTTTTTTGTGCAGGTGCAGCTTTTCTGCTGCCCCCCTGCAAAGTGCCGCCCTAGGCCTGGGCCTTGTTGGCCTAGGCCAAGATACAGCACTGCCCACATGGACTACAGATATATGTACCAACGCAGTCAGCACCAGCACATAAAACTATAGAAAACCCCTGCCTCTCGCACCTCCTTGTCATTAACGCTAAACTGAAGTACCTACCAAGAGCTCTCGCTATCTCATGGCCAAAAGTTGTGATCTGTGCACCAGGGGTCTTCTATTGGCCCTGATCATTTCTGTTTTCGCAACTGTTGTGCTGTACCCTGACATACAGGGCCCCATATCCCACCAAGTCTTAGAGTGACCCCTAGGGGGAGAGAATCCTTCCAACTCTCAACTACCTACAGTTTCCCACTATAGCAAAGGTCTCCCCTCTACCCGTCCATTTGCCTTCCCTTTACTGAGGGTGGCTTTTCCCTCGACCACCCTCACAAACCCTAGATTTTGCTACCACTTGCAGCAAGTGACCTCTTCGGGATGGGAAAACAACCCAAAAGAAAATACCTACCCCATCTACCGGACCCAGCATGTCATTCTCAGCTGGATTTTCCCAGACATTACCACTTACTGTTAGCCCTGGGACAGCTCGGTGCTTTTCTTATTTTGCTCCCAAAACTGTCACTAGGTGCCATATTCAGCGTACCAACTCATTTATGTTTTTAACTTTATGAAGCTCGTGTCACAATTACTCTGTAACCCTATGATCCTCATCTTTGTAACCTTCTTCATCCCGTTCAATAAAAACCCATTGAAATAAATGTATAGAAAACCAGCCTGAATTAATGAAAATAGACTGCATGCGCAGTAGTATCAGCAGTGATTGATGGGACTTGCAGTTTGAGCGGTACATGAGACGGCAATATATACGTGTGCTGCTTGTACCTATTAAAGGTGCCTATGTGGGAAACATTTCTGAACCCAAAATGTGGTATGTAATGGACCGTTTCAGCAGACAAGGGGTTAAAATCCGTTTAGGCGATATGCCCCTTTCTGAGAGACAGGCACAGCTACTGCAGAACATCAAACTCCCAAACTGGATACAAAATAACACTCCAACCTGGAACCTCACGAATAGCTGCTAGCAGACGAACAGGAAAAGCATACATCAGCTTACACTCCTAGCAATCAGTCTCCAACAGCATACAGTGAATCCCCCCAAGAACGAGACAAGGCTCCGTGTGAGGCTCAAGCAGTGGACTCTTTATTGAGGGCTACCTGCCCCTGTATTTATGCAGGTCTCCCACCTGGTGGACACTCCCGTAGGGGACCAAATGAAAGACTGTGACACAGGCAAACATGTATCACATTACAGACTCACAGAAGCAAAACATCCCCAGATAGCTCAGGTCTGCTCATTAACATGTTCATCAATAGTTTCAGACCCAACCAACTCAGTTAATCAGTAGACATTCCTCAGGAGGGGGCTGCTGGAAACCATCCCCCCCCCTCTCTCTCTGCAGCTAAAGCTAGTTTTCACAGCGACCTCTATCCTGGAGACAATGGAATATATAATTAGGTTTAGCTTCCAGGATAGAGGCAAGACTCCATTACACACATGGGGACCCAAATACAGTATTATGCTTTAAAATATATAAAGTTACTTTTTATACATTAAACATAGACATGTTACATATCCCCAGATAGCTCAGGTCTGAGTGCACATTATTAGGTGAATGGCACTCAGACCCCACAAATACAGTTTAATCGCCATGGAGTCAAAGTCTTTTAAAGTCTGGTCCATAGTCCAAAGGCAGCAGGCGGGCAACCAGGCTCCTCCAATGCAATGGGGCGAGATTGGTCTCGTCACATCGTACGTGAAATTAATTTGCAGATTATAATAAATAGCTGTTTTTTAGTACTATATGACGGATTAAGATTTTTAGAATGAGAGTTTAATCACACTTTAGTTAATATATAAGTACCTGAAATAAATAATAAATAAATAAATATATAAATGACAAAGTTATTGCTAAATCAGAGCGAGGGACATAAAGTGCACCTGTCCTCCCAATCGAACAGGGGCACCGTCATGTGCCACCGTTACCCACTTTCAGACTGGCCATCTTCCCTGGTGGTGCATCTTAACCTTGAAGGTCAAAGTGTGTGATAATACATACTTGATTTATGAAATTTCCCTTGTACACTGTCCCATTGCAGCGCAAGGCCGCTAAACCCATAGGATTTAATGGCTTGACTCCTAGTATGAAGTGCAAGAGATACACCAAGGTTATATTAACTTTGTTTTAGCAGTCCTGAAGTATAAGTTCCTTTTTACTGAGGTAGTTAACCAAATTACAGAAACACTCTTCATTATTCTCTCCATACATGTTCAGATAAGTCACATATTAGAATTGTGGTATGGAACTAGTGTCCCTAGCGAATTCACATATATTAAGGTGTATAAGGCTTGGGATGGCGCATACCTGGGTTGGAGTTCATAGCAACAAAGTCCATAGTCACTGGAATCCCTGACTTTGGCCCATTTAAGGGAGATAGCGGCAGCAGAAAAGTACTCACATTCTAGCAATCTGTCCTAAAAGATTAGCTCCCATAGGACACAAGCCCCAGGCCGGTGCTCTACAGATGTCTTAAAGTAGAACTATAGGCAAAACGTTTTTTGGATGGAGAAAGGGGGGTTATATGACCCCTGTAAGGTTTATTTTTGCCATCTTTGATCCAATAGAGAGATTTCCCTTTACTTCCTGCCCCATAGCCAAAACAGGAAGTGAATGGAATTCTCTGCAAATTAGGAGAATCTCTTGGGCCCAGGTCACCAGAACTAGTGTCCCCATTGCAAGATTTCCCCTCTAAAAAAAAAAAAAATCCTGTAATACCCAAAGTACAGATAGGATGTGACAGAAAAAAAACACACACAAAAAAAAAAGAAATTTTAGGCACCTGCCTACAGTCATCCACACCACGGAGAGATACCATCTAATGATGAGAACATCCCTGTAATTTTACCCCTCTTCATATGACTTTCCATCTCTCCGATTCTGTGATTAGCTTACTGCTGTCCTAAAAATCGGCACCCAGTTTTAATCAAATGATAGATATCACCAACTCACGATATTTTTCAGATTCTTGCATGCAGAAATGTGTGTTCTGGCCTCCGCTTTTCATTTTACAACAGTGCAGACCCTCCACTTAGCAGTCAGTTTTAGAAGGGTCATGGCAAATGTACATGGGTATCTGTATAACAGGAGGATCTGCAAGAAGGCTTGCATAAGCCCTTGTATTGCTTAGCTTATATAGCATTTTGCTTACTCTTATAAAATGGAGTTTCACTTTAAATGTACTGACTATAAGGAACATAGATTTTTTGTGTAAGAACTGGAGAAATGCCTTGATTTGTAATGAAGCTGTCCCCATTTGGCCAAATCTATACTCTGCCATCCTGTGCAATTGGGGGGATTAGCCCTACCCAGCTTCCAGGTATAATTCTGGACGGCTGTTTTGATAACAACATATTGGTGGTTTGAGGGCTCCTGTGCTAACACTGTGGTCTGTGTAGAGGCTGCCTATTTGGGATCCCTATCAGACCTGTAAAATGTCACCTATAGGGGGACAGGAGCATATGCAGCCATGCCGATCCTGACTAGGGATACACTACGAGTTTGGTCAGCTGCGAGATGATGGTTTTTCCAGGAGACACGCTGGTCACCTGTTCAGCCTCTCTGGGGGAACCCTAATCTCGTCTACTTCAGATCGGTCCCCGATCCCCATGTTTGAGCATGTTTTGGCATCAAAGCCCTACGGGACATTATGCCTGAGGGCATTGCTGACCTTTTCCCAACTCGGGCATTTCGTTTGCCAGGATGGATGTATTTGAGTTATGCCCAACTCCGCCATGCTGCTGGAGCTCAGTTCCCCTTTCAGCCTCTTCTGTATTTCAGTTATGCCCAACTCCGCCATGCTGCTAGAGCTCAGTTCCCCTCTCAGCCTCTTCTGTATTTCAGTTACGCCCAACTCCGCCATGCTGCTAGAGCTCAGTTCCCCTCTCAGCCTCTTCTGTATTTCAGTTATGCCCAACTCCACCATGCTGCTAGAGCTCAGTTCCCCTCTCAGCCTCTTCTGTATTTCAGTTATGCCCAACTCCGCCATGCTGCTAGAGCTCAGTTCCCCTCTCAGCCTCTTCCCCAACTGGATCCTGTTAAAAAGATTATCTCGCATAAAGGCCTGCAGAAACTGCTCTCTACACTGTATGGGATCTTGCTTAAGACTAACTCCCCTAAACTTGAGAAATTGTGGGACCACTGAAAGACAGACATCCCCTCTCTGAACAGGGAAGATTGGGAGGACTGCCTTGAGCAGTGTCCCAGACTAGTGATCTCTTCCAGAGACAACCTGATACAGACAAAATTGTTACACTGTGTTTACTTTACCCCGGTAAGACTCCACAAAATCTATCCAGATAAGGATCCTCATTGCCCCCGTTGTCAAACTCAGTTGGGTAGCTATCTACATATGCTTTGGGAGCGTCCTAAGCTGCAGGCCTTTCGGTCCGAGGTCTTTGACCTTATTAATGTTAAACTTGACTTGTTGGTTTCTATGTCTCCTGAACTGGCCCTATTATGGATCCCCAATGAGGCTCAGAGGTCCCACCATAGCAAACTATTGATCTCTTATTTACTATTCTATGCTAAGTAAGCCATTTTTTTTTGCACATGGTCCTCCTATGACTTATCTAGTTTGTCCTCTTGGGAGGCCATGATAAATGCTGCGTTGCCTCTTTACTAACTGGCATACATCAGCTGTGGCTGCCCCTGGAAATTTGACAAGGTCTGGCTACCATGGACTTCCCAATAGAGTGAAGTTTTTACCTGTACTGTTGAAGTACCTCCAATATTTGGATTTAGCCTCCTTCCCTTCTCTTCCCTCTCCTCTCTGCTTCACCCGTCTTGTGCCCCCCCCCCACCTCTTCTTTTCCTTTCCCACAGTCCCTCGGGAGACATACAGCCCTTCTTATCAAAGGACGTGTAATACCTGACGTTATGGGATGGTATTGGAGTGGGCTTCCCCTCCTAATGATTGCTGGACAGTTTTATTTGTTCCTTGTCATTTTCTTTCATCTTTCTTTAATTTAATATTGATTGCAACTGTTGTACAACCTGTATTTATGTACTGCCATGTCAAATTGGTTACTTCAGTTTTCTTTCTGTATGCTCTATTATATTATCCTTTAATAAAGAAATCCTGATTGTTAAAAAAAAAAAAAAAGAACTGGAGGAAAAGAAAAAAAAAGACATATGATTCATAGCAAACAGCCAGATATCTATAATTTTCCTGCTACCAGTTTTTGTATTCTGACTGGTTGCTTGCTATGAACAACAAAGGTACTTCTCCTTTCCTCCATTATAACTATATGATACCTATTGTGTGCGTACATTATGTATTCTTAACAATCATTGTCTGCACAGTTATGGCCACTCTAAGCGTGAAACCAGGGAGTCGATTTTCTGTACCGGACTGGCACACCAACAGTGCTCTCATTTCCACAAATGCTGAAAGGCAACGTTCGGCTTCTCACCAGATTCGTCAGGAGGCCAGAAATCTACGCAATGAGACCAACAACCAGGTATCTGCCAGGACATTGGTTTGTCTTATCTTAGCAGTAAATATCGTTAGAGTAGTGTGTGTTATCCCAATTAACCAGTGTACCCCACCTTTGCAACAAGGTAAAAGAGTTTTTTTTTTTCTAGAAATAAATTCAGAGGAGTATTTGGAAGTGCAGACTGTGGTTGAACCATATTCAAAGACTCAACACAAAAAACTAAAAATACTGCAAATTGACCTCTTCATTCCCAAAACCACTCCACCTATAAAAAAGCTTTTCAATCTCAGGAAGTGTAAGAGGACACAGGGCCACACAATGAGATTGAGGGAGAATCGGTTTAACCTTAAGCTGCGTAGGGTGTTTTCCTCTGTCAGGGCAGTAAGAATGTGGAACTTTCTTCCACAATTGGTGGTGTCAGTGGGGAGTATTGATATTTTTAAAAGACTCTTGGACGTGCATCTTAAACACATTATACAGGGATATGGGAAATGATTATAGACACCGACACACACACATACACAGGTTGAACTGGGTGGACTATTGTCTATATTCAACCTTAAAGCGGAAGTCCAGCCTAATACCCTAAATTCTCCCCTGCAATTAATAATGTAAGCTGAGTTCAGCCTTATGTGTCTAAGCCATGGGGCCCTGTTAGCAGTGACTGAACCCAACAAGATTTTGCAGCTTCTCTAAAGATGCTCTAATGACACTGAAAGCTTCCACCATAAATCCCAAGGTAGGCTTCAGTTCTTGCACTCTCAAGATGATCTCAGATTTACTGAGATTGTCAGAGACTGCCTACTCTATCCAATCAACCCAGCCTTCCTGAAAAGTGCCCGCGCTGGTCTGCAGGCACCACAGCCAATAAGTAGATATTTTTAAGATCTGACCTTTGTGTTCACTCAAGAACATTTTGAAGGACACTGCACCATCTAGCAGCAGAGTAATATGCCTTGCCTCATTATGACCACATCCACTAATGGCAGCAAATTCACATTGTTAGTTCTTCTTCCTTAAAGCAATAAAGCTTGGAAAAGCAATTAATCAAGAAAGATTTTCTATCTTCTCTGGTCTACTACTCTGAGATTATGTCCCTAGTTTCATCAGTAAATAAAAGGTAATAAGTTGTTTTTTAAGGTTTTTAAAAAAGTTATTTTTTCATGCTTGTCAGTGTTCCTTCATACTCCACCAATGCAGTCAAGAATTAATGTGGCGGAGCTACTTTGGAGTGCTGGGTGACATTTCATAATTGTGGTGAGGATGTGGACCAGGAAGATCCAAGTCAATAAAACCAAAACTCATTTAACATGTTAGGATTGTAGGATACTGGCAAGAGACCTGTTCTCGTAGCCTACTTGAAGAATAAAGTCACCTTCTGACCATCGTACATGTTACACCCGAATTTAGGGTATAACATGTTCAGCAGCCCCATTCAACCCCCCTTCTGTGTGACAGGTGGTGGGGGTTGCTCCCTGCCCACACAGCAGTGTCATGCATTTAAAGAGAAAATGAAAGTAAATACACATTAGTTATATTTATATACAGACATTTTTTTATCCTGGTATTTCATAACCAAAATTGCTTTCTGATTAGACTAAATGGAATGAGCATGATAATAGTACCCGCCTAGCCAGTCGTATTGATGACGTGGACAAGTGGAAACAAGTGCTGGATAAGTGCCTGGCTGAAGTAGATGCAGAAATAGATGCTTTGACCTTGGTAAGTTGCATGTCTAAGTAACAGCATCCATAGTAACTGCAGAACATACAGTACATTTGCATTTGCAGTACATTTGCATCAAATTAGCAAGGAGCCCACATTGGTGTGGTTGCAATCAACTGCTGTATGCTCCACGGATACAATAAAGACCCATTGCTGCTTGTCACAGAACTTCAACTTTAATATATTCATTTGTGACGAACACCTGTAATCAATCACATTTTTCTAGGTATTGCCATTAATCATACTATACCTTTTCCTTGGTGCTCCAGATGAAAGATGAAGCGGAACGAGCCTTGCAAGCCAAGAATGTACCTTCAGATGTAGCAATAGATTGTCTGACCCTCCGTGAAAGCCGCAGAAGCATTGACCTGGTGAAAGACCCTGTGGAGGAAGAGTTGCACAAGGAAGTGGAAGTGATCGAGGGAGTTCGTAAAGCATTGCAGCAAAAGATCAGTGAAGCTTTTGAGCAGATTTGGTAAATAAGGGTACCACTGGTGGAGAGCTAATAGGAGGGTGTAGAAATGCAGCACTTAGGTCTTTGGCAAAGAAGTGGGGGGCCTTCAAATCTCTGCCCAACCTTCCCACATACAGACACACATTTCCTTAAGCCTTCTTAAGGTTTTATTACAATAGAAAAAAAATCCACACACGTGCTTACATTTAATGAGAAGTGTCCCTTGTGCTTGTGCCTGCTGTCCAACTTGAAATCTTTCATCCTCTACCCAGCCCCCCTCCATTGGTATTCTTCAGTTGGTGCGAGGTTAATATAGCCGCTGGACCTTTTATAGGCATTCATCAAGAGTGCCGACTATGCCCCTCTCCTCCATTCATAAAAGCCATACTTTAGCTTCCATTAAATAAAAGTTCTCTATGAATGGAGGAGATGGATCCTCCATTCATAGAGCTCTTTTCATTTAACATTAGGGTTCCCAAGATATATGCATATATGCATCCACAAAAGGGTAGGCTTTAACACTGACATACTCCACATATGTGTGGGCAGCTGTCTATGTGTTGAGAGCACGCTCACTCACAAAAACTGAGCTGTCTAAAACAGCTCTTGGTCCAGGCTATACATCGGTAGTGAGTGGGACTGGCTTTCAATCATGTGACCACTGAAAGGTAATACCCCTTGGTAGGTATAATTCTGCCGGCCAGTCTCCCTTCAATCTGCAAAGAATATACGAGCGCTCGGAAATACAACATCTAGACAGGTTAGTGTTTCAATGGTGTATTCGAATATATGTATCCTGATGACCGCTTATATACAGTACAAAAGGGGATGTAACAATTAGTCTTCCCAGACCACTAAAAATACGTTATACAATTACTTCATCATGCATAGAAAGCAGGAAAGGTGTTCATATATACCAAGAGACAAAGAATGTTTACATTCAGGAAGCAGCCCAGGAAAGACTGAGTCTGAAATAATACCCTTAGAAATCAGGACAGGCTTCTCTCAGTAAAACACAATCGAAGGAAACTTACAATGGAAAAGAATTGAAGGAAGCCCATAGCTTTGAGAATCGGCATCCTATAGAAAACCTAAACTCTTTAAAATAGTTACAGTTCATAAAGGGGGCCTCTGGATAAATGAATTTAAGCATGGCTAAATTAATATCACTTATATCAACCACTATGACAGTGGTCACATGATTGCCCGTCTTTTTCACCCCCCAGGTGTTTGGAACTGTTTAAAGGGACACCGGGAAGGGATCAAAGAGATACCAACACAAGCATGTGTACAGCGTTAAAAATGCAACATTTTGGCTCCTTTTTTCCCTAACGTATTAATCTGCACCTTATATTAACAAAATACACTAACTAAAAAAGCAAAAACAACACAAGGAAAAGGACCAAATATGTTTTTACAACTTTAAGTAATATAAAGCTGTGCAACTGTTGTTTTTTTTTTTTGTTTTTTTTTTAATGCAGCGTTGAACTTTTAAAAGTAAATAAATTATTAAAAAAAAAAAAAAAAAACATTTGCTGCGATACTCACCATATCCCTGATGCTGACAACAGACTTGCTGCTCAACTTCTGGGTTGAATAATGGCCAGCATCTTTCAACATACTCACTGTGGGCCCAGGCTGTCAGGATAACACCCCTGGGATTTACAAAAACAAAGCTTTTGTGCGTCCTTCCAGACATGTCACACTTTTCTAAGTTGACCACCAACAAATCATTTAACAGGGGTAAATAAATAAATAAACAAGCTGCGCTGTGTGATCAATCAAAAATCATAATAAATGAACTTATTAAAAAAATATTATTCCAGTAATATTACAATTCAGTTCAAAAACAGTGAAAATTTGTATTATCTAATTTAAATCAGTAAACACTAAATAATAAACTAAAGTGCTAAAATGACAGTCTCTAAAGAGTCCAAATAATACCAAGACTAAAGGCCCGTACACACGTGCAGATTGTCGGCCGAAAAGCTTCGGCCGACGACCGATCGGCCGATTGTAGGCTTGTTAGTATGATGCTTTCCGACAGCCGACAGCGCACTTTCGGCCGAACAGAATCTGTCCTGCAAGCATTAAAATTTTTGTATGCCGACACTAGAGCGGCCGATTGTTCGCCAGTCAATACAGAATTCGGCCGACAGACAGCAGATTTGCAAGACTGGGCATGCTCAGAAAAGAAAAAACACAGGGAAAGTTAACCATCACATGACATCACTTCTGCAGTCGGCTGTAGTCGGCGGACAAAATTCTTGTGCAGTCTTTTGCACTTTTCAACAGACACCGACAGCCCTGGACAAAAGACGGCCGATCGTTCGGCCGACGATCTGCACGTGTGTACGGGGCATTAGTGAAAAATTGAAATCCAGATTGTGTACACCACAAGTGCTGTATCCTCCACCAGTAAATAATTCTGCTTACCAGATGCAGGTATTAATAGGCCTGTATCTCCAGTGGAGTCTCTGAGATAAGATATCCCAATGGAGTCATCCGAGAACCACAGATGCTGATGAGTGAAAGCCTGTATACCCAGTGATGTTATGGTGCAGTCAGGCAAAGGAGCGCGGAGTTGGCGGAGGGCTCTTGTCTTGCTCTGAACAATGACTGTACCCAGGATTTTTCACCTTGCTGGCTGTTGTCACACGCGGAGCTGTTGAGAGCGGTTTAAGGGCTGTTCTCGGCTGACTCCATTGGGGTATCTGATCAGTATAACATCACTGGGTATACAGGCTTTCACTGCACTGCAAAAAAAAAAAAAATTTTTTAAATGTATTCAATGTATTCAAACATGTATTCGTAACTCAAAAAAGTACTTTCTGTTGCTCACAGCCTCCTCAAAATTCCTTTTTCTTTGTAGCCCAAAATATTGAAATTAATACCACTGAAATGCTCCCCAAACCTGTGCCGGTTGGATCAGCAGTTATATAGACTGGTGCAAGACAGACAGAATCACCATGTCAGGCTCTAGTAGACTTCAACAAAATGGTGACCGTCTGCACACAGACACCGACTTCCTGTTGCATAAATGTGAATGAGATGGGTAAAAGGTGGCTTCAGCTCCTGTTCTCCACCTGTAGAGAACACCTCATGAGATGTTCTCTACAGGTAGAAACCAGGAGCTGAAGCCATCTTTTACCCATCTCATTCACATTTACATAACAGGGAGTCCGTGTCTGTGTGCGGACGGTCACCATTTTGTTAAAGTCCTTTTTTTTGTGCTGCTGTGATCCTACTTTCTATTAGAGGGTGGTAATGTTTGTTCCCTATGGTCCCCTGTATGATGTAACCACCCTCTCTTGCTCACTCTGGAGATGGACTATGTACTAAGGACTGTAGGGTTTATTTACTAAAGGCAAATCCATTCTGCACTACAAGTGCACTTGGAAGTGCAGTTGCTGTAGATCTGAGGGGGACATGAAAGGAAAATAAAAAACAGCATTTTTACTTGTACATGATTGGATGATAAAAATCAGCAGAGCTTCCCCTCATTTCAGATCTTCCCCTTAAGGCCCGTACACACTTGACGAAAATTGGACGAAATATCCTCTGATTTTTCTCTCTCATGCTCAGTGGTCATAACCGTTTTTAGTTGACAGTGCATAAATGTTCACAAAATTTCTCGTCCGATTTTTATTTTTTTTTTTGGGACATTTGTTCCTAGACTTCCGGATCGTCAGCAACTTCAGATCATGCGTGGTCTTTTGTATCCGATTTTTCACAGACGTACTGCATACACATTAAACGAAAATTGGTAGTGCTGGGGACGGACGATAAAAATTTTGGTGTTTGTCCCTCCGTTTTTTTTTCGCTGAAAATGTCGGCATCGGCTGCTGTAGTTGTGTACACACTAGCCGAAAATCGTACGATTTTACCTCGGACGGGAATTTTCGGCAGATTTTCTACTAGTGTGTACCCCACTTTAGATCCAGAGCAATTGCACTTTCAAGTGCACTTGCAGTGAACTTGTAGTGCAGAGTGGATTTGCGTTTAGTAAATCAACCCCTATGGGATTTGAAGTGTACAAGACCACAACTAACACGCACTGCTCATTCCAGACAAACACACGTGAGGGGGGAAACAGAAGGGGTTCAGGAGCTCAGAAAGGACATTACAAGGCGCCAGAAAAACAGTAAGAAATTATTCTGTAAAAATGGATCACAGGGCCATGAAGTAGTGGATGTGTATGGATGATATTTGACAGGGCTTTTTTTCTCAGAAAATAGGTGCAGGAACTCAGGAACTTTCCCCTTGTCTCCCCCCCTACCTACCTCCTTGAACCGTTCCTTGATTCCACCCACTACCCACCTCCCAGGATCATCCTTTTTAGAAAATACAGAACCAAGTAACATTTGTGGTACTAAGCAATTTGTATGGATTTTTTTTATTGATAACAAAAAAGTAGTAAAATAGATCCCCTGCAGCCAACAATAATAGACCCCCCCAGCAGCAATAGATCCAGCCAGCGACAATGGGTCCCCAGCAGCAACAACAGATCTCCCAGCAGACAGCATCAATAGACCCTCCAGCAGCCAGCTACAATAGACTGCTCCATAAAGAGTAGATCCCTCCCATCAACAACTGACCACTCAGCAACCACCCAATTAACAATAGACCCCCCCTGCAAAATGAGATCTCTTCCAGAGAAAATATATCCCCCAGCAGCCACACTAGACCTCCCCATTAGCAATAAACCCTCCTGCAGGAATAGATCCTCACCAGAAACAATAGATCCCTCAGCAGCCAGCATCAATAGACAATGTTGCATTCCTTGCAATTACATACATTCAGTGCTGGAGGTGTCGGAACTGCGTTCCCCCGCGTTCCCGCTGAAAAAAAGCCCTGATATTTGAAGAATAAGGCCCTGTTCACATTTCACATAGTGGGAATCTGCGTTAGTGCCCACAATTTATTTTATTTATTTTTTTTAGTGTTTTACGTGCATTTCCACATATTGCGCATAGGACAGCCCATTCAGTTGAAAGGGCTACTTTATGAGCGTTTGTCACACCAAAGAAGCTTGTGTACCAAATTTTGGCACCGATCCAGGAGCATTTGGGAATGGTTTTCGCATGTTTTTTGTCACATGACAAAATTGCCCTGTGTTTGGCTTGCCATTTGGAATTATGCCACCCAAACCTATGTCACACACTGTAGAGCGATTTGAGTGCAGTCTAGAATCGTGGCCAGAATCCTGTGATTACAGATACACTTCATGGGAACAGGGTCTAAGGATAAGGTTTACACCTACTTTAAGTTCAGACAGCATTGATTGTGTTTTAGATACAGCAAATTTTATCAGCCATTAATTACACCAACAGTACATGAATAATTATTATATTGCCATCAGTGTAGTGGTAATTAAGAAAAACAGAAGAACACAGCTGCAGCCTAATTTGGAGCCCAGTCTACACTTCCAGTACCGAGGCCCCCTGTGCCCTGATCCCAGAGCCGTAGATAAGGGGGTTCCACCAGTCCTCCTGTACGTAGCCCGGGTCAGCAGGGGGGCCCAGGCAGCAGGGTGAATTCAATGTGGGCAGGGAGGGTAATCGGTGTGGTGGTGGGGGGGGGGGGTGGTAAATACTGAAACTGATCCCTGTGTGGCTCTATGTAGCAGCTAAAAGCTGGCTTCTTCCCTCTCCCTCCTACTGGCTTTCAGCTTCTGCAGAGAGAGCCATACAGGGGATCGGTTCCAGTAATTGTCCCCCCCGCCACACTGATCAAACTCCCTGTTTTCACCTGCCAGGCTCCCCTGTGTGATTCCCCTACCCCGCCAGTGCTGCCGGCTTCCCTCCTCTCCCTGCTGCCGGCTTCCCTCCTCTCCCTACCGCTGGCAGGTGCAAGCACACAATAGGATTCTTCAGGATGGAGATTGGGGGAAGAGTCCAATAAATATGTCATATTTACCAACCCCTTCCTTTCCTGAATAAACACAATGAGTGATTGGTACCGATCACTCACTGGGCTCAGTCATAACTGAAGCATAGCAAACTGTATTTACTTGGGTGGGGCCCGTGGGGGCCCTGTCAGGTTGGCTGTATGGGGCTCCATGGTTTCTTACAGCAGCCCTGCCTGACCTACCATGTCACCAGTGCAGTAGTGACATTCAATTGGATCCGTGGCAATGCCACATTACAAGTGATATCTCTAAGAGTTGAGGGGACTTTGAAGGGACTGATAACATCATTAAGATAGACATATTCAACCAAAGATATTTTATATAAAATTGCAAAATGTATTAATAATCAAAATAGTCTAAAATACCTTCGATACAATAAAATCATATACGCAAATGGAGCTGCGCCATTACATATGTAAACAGTGATGATCATAGATGTGGTCCAACATGTTTTAGACTATTTTGATTATCAATAAATTTTGTAATTTTGTATAAAATATCTTTGGTTGTATATGTCAATCTCAATGACGTTATCATTCCCTTAAAAGTCCCCTCAACTCTTAGAGATATATTCTCTATATGTTGTGGATCAATGGTGGCTGGTGCATTGGGGGCGCTGCCCCCCCTATCCATGCATCTGGCTCCCTAATCTACATGCAGGGCGCCGGACACATGGATTCCAATGGGTTTTTTTTTTGAAGCACGTGATTAGAGCCAGAGGCTCTAATAGGCTTCAAAAAAGGGTGGGCTTGGGGCGCAGCCCACCCAATGATCAGACCTGTCCTGACACACACCCCCTGTGTGACAATAGCGAATGAATATTCGCTATTATCACACTGATTCTCCCAGCCAATCAGGAAGTGGGTCCTGAAACCTGTTTCCCGATTGGCCGAAAGGAGAGGCCATGCTACTGGCCAAAGAAGAGAGAGGAGACGCAGGGGAAGCCACCGATGCCTGCCCTCCACGGCAGTCCAGGTGAGTGGGGTGGGGGGGTGGGTCCGCTCCCCCCCAGCCCATGGAGCACAAGCCGCCACTTTTGTGGATATTTATGCGAATTGGGATGTGGGAGTGAAAAAACGCCCCTAGAGCTGGTAGAAAATACATTACAAGTGATGTCATTAGTAGAGTAACAGTTAGTGGTATCATGTTACCAGAATGATTTAAAAAGGGAAGACAGGGCCCTCTGTGATTGTATCTTTACTGTTCTTTGTTTTTTATTGGTTGAGCCAGATGGACTTGTGTCTTTTTTCAACCTGACTAACTATGTAACCATCTTTTTTTAGCCTTCTGCAGGAGACACGTCAACAACTAGCCTGGGATCAGAGAGACAAGACTGAGACAATTGAAATAGATCAGACATGCCTCTCACTTACCAAGCATTCCCCAAACATCTCATTGAAAGTGGATCAAACCCGTGTTCCTCATGGGTAAGATGGGACAAGAGTGTGCTTTTATATCTTATCTGAGTAGGAGATATGTATACTTGTGTGTCATGCATGAGATGTGAAAAACTGTATGTAAAAAATGTATGTAAACTCCAGTAATACCTTTTTCTTTTTTGCTCCATTTGGGGCTGTTAACCACCTAAAGTATGTGTTACCCCAACATTTCATATTCTTGATATGTGCCTGCTGTACCACGTACTTGTATGAAATAGTATCCTGTCCTCTTTTTTTTTTGCTAGTCCCTCTACTTTCCTGTTAAATACTGACCACACTAGGCAGGAGAGCACACTGTGGTCAGTTCTCTAGGTATGCTGGGAACTCAGTCTGCTCTCCTTCAATGATCAGACCTGTCCTGACACACACACTGCTCAGCCTTTCACTGGAAAGCTCTGTGTTCTGTTGCTTCTCCTCCCCCAGCTTTTATGCACCTGAGAATAGAAGGAACAGAGGAAATGTTATCACTTATCAAAAAGGGAAAAAGACGTATTTGTAATGTTTTTTTTTTTGTTTTTCTTTTTACATCTATGCAAAAATGTTTGCCTTTTATTTCAATTTTAAACAGAATGGGTTGTTTGACAAGGTGATTGTTTACAATCATTTTAAGCTCCGGAAGGTTTTACCCCCTTCATGACCAGTGCATTTTTTGCTATTCGGCACTGTGCTGGTTTGGCAATTGTGTGGTCATGCAACACTTTTGCACTAATTCAATTTATATCCTTTTTTCACACAAATAGAGCTTGGTGGTATTTGACCACCACTGGGTTTATTATTTTTTTATTATAGAAATGAAAAAAGACTGACAGTTTAAAAAAAAATACAATAATTTCCATTTTCTGTTATAAAACATCCAGTAAAAAACAAATTAAAAAATCTATTTTTTTTTTACAATTTTAGGCCAAAATGTATTCTGATACATGTCTATGCTAAAAAAAAAAAAAAAAAAAAAAAAAAAATCTTAATAACTATATATTTTTTGGTTTGTGCGAAAATACCATCATTTTTATTTGTATATTATATATTCTTTTTCATTTTATATATTTTTTTTTATACTTGTGATGGCAGTGATCTGCGAATTATAGTGGGCAGCGGGCAATCTAACACTAACTGACACTGGGTGAGAATGACTAACTAATAACTGACAACACTAGGCCATAGAGTTCACCGTGGTCAGTTCTCTAGGTATGCTGGCATCACCAGTGACACTAATACAGTGATCAGTGCTAATACTATACAGTGTCACTGTACTAATGACACTGGCTGGGAAGGGCTTAACATGTAGGGGCAATGAAAGGGTTAACTGTGTGCCTAACAAGTGTAATGTGTGCAATATACTGTATGCTGCTTTTACTAATAGATGTGGCTAATTAGGCAGCCACATCGCTGCTCTCTTTGCAGAGCCCTGTGTTGTTAGTAAACACAGGGATCTGTGCTGTGATTTGCTAAGCCAATCAGCAGGTCCTGACCATAAATGATTGGCCAGGACCTGCTGACCGGCTTGTGCACAACACCACAGATCAGGTGTGTGCGTCCTACACCCGGAAATGCCAGATCACATATAAGTGATTCGGCGCAGCAGAGCCCATCCGCTGTATATATACTGTGGGGGGCCTTAAGTTGTTAAATATACTACTGAAATCAGGCTTGCAAACCAGTAGCTATAGTAACTGTTTTGGGACACCGTTAAATCATTTGATTTAGTTCCTCCTTAAGTCCTTCGAGCACCTTGTTCTAAGGTACCTGAAATGAATTTACTGTATATGATTAAAAACTAAGCCATCAGTTGGTTTTTAAAGAAACAGTCAAAATGTATGTAATGTTTTTATGTATGCATGAGGGACATTATTAATGGAATTAAAATATAACATTATTTAAAACTGTCCTTTTTTCTTTAGGACAACCACTCTTCAAGAATGGGAACAATTTAGTCGTTACAACAAAGAGAGAGCAGACGCTGAAGTCCGAGCCTCTGCCCAGTTGAGGGAGGCCATTGCTATGACTATTGCACAGGTAATTCATCAAAATAGTGGATAGAGGGACAGCCAAAGGCACCACATCCCCATCAAGGGAAAACTGGACTTTTCAGGTGCCAATGAAAAAACATAAGCCTGAACAATAAAATCCATTTTTATTGTACAAAACCCAATACAATACAAAAGAATATATTAAGTTTCAAGGGTAACTACACTTTTGAAAGAAAAAAAAAATAGAAAATAACAAAATAGAACATATACAATTGCTACACAAGTGATATTGTAATTGAATGTTATTAAAAATAACCTTTCCTTTTCAATCAGCAGCACTGCAATTTTTGTAAAATGCAATTTTCCTAGACGTCTACACTAAGATACAAGTTTGATTTTCAAGCTTCCCCTGCAACAAAAATTACATTTTTGGTTGTATACTCCCAAAGGGAAATCATGTCTAAAGGGATGCAGACCCTGCTACTTTCCTCATTAGAATCCTACAAATGCAGCAGCTGATTGATAATTACAAAATCACTCCCATTCACATTCAATTTCCACATGGACACAGACAAACAAATAGCTATTTCTTCAAAATAAGAAAAATTAGGAATTTGCAACAAAGTTTGTTTAAATCCAGAGGGAAATGTTTTTTAATTAACCAATGATCAGTTACTCTTTAAAACAATGATAAGTGAACACGAGACAATAGTACACATAGTATTCATAAGCAGTGTCATTAGCAAATTTTGCTGTAATTTGTAAGCAAATTCAAGATGCCATTAGAAAATTCTGCTTTATTTGGTGGTTTTCGACATGTTTTACTCATTGCTTCATCAGGAAAGCACAATGTTTAAAGACATTACACAGGTAAGAACAGAAATAAAATGTATTACAAAAGTCTTTCAATACCATATTACCATAGATCTCTGTGTGCACTTATTCCTGAAGTGCACACAAAGATCTGTGGTAATATTGTATTGAAAACGTTTGTAATACATTTTATTTATGTTCTTTCCTGTGCAATGCCTGTAAACTTTGTGGTTTCCTGATGAAGCAATGATTGAAACATGTCGAAAGTAAAGCAAAATTTACCAATGAGATCTTGATTTTGCTTACAAATCGGACAAATTTTAATCCGTTTATGGCTGACTTATGCGTGGACATACTATATAACCTGTGCTGTTCCTGCTCTACCCCAAGAACCCAGGGAGACAATATAAAGTTAAGTGCTCAGTATGAAGAAGCTCCCTTTTTTCAACCCCTAAGCACTTGGACTAATTTATATTAGCATCAACACCTGTTTAAAACTTCTATAGAAGGATTAGGGCCTTCAGTGCCGGCAACATCATAATAGCTGATGCCATCAAGCTAGTGATACCATTTATGGACTAAAACCTTTATGGTAGTCAATGATGGGATGATATATATATATATATATATATATATATATAAATATATATATATATATAAATATATATATATATATATATATATATATATATATATATGAACGCCATAACATAATTTACCATGGGACACAACACCTACAAAGTCACAACAAGATGTGGCATAGTTACATCTAAATACGCAAAATGGTGATATTATGATGTTTGGTTGGCAGGTAGCAAGAACATGTATGAGGAATAAAGGCATTCCAAATCTGTATCTTGTTGGACAACTTTTGTTTTTACAACTAATATAAGAAGATAGGAAGGGAAGATAGAGAGAACCCCCCTGATCCTCACCTCACTAAACGGAAATGGGGGAAGGGAGGCAGGTGTCTCCATTCTGCAAAGGCATTACAAAATACAGACTTAAGGGTTGTAGAAGAGCCATAGAGGTCTGAACTTATTGGAGAGACGAAAGATGAGATTTAAAAAAAAAGATTTAAACTCTAAATTGATGTTCACTCCAGTCAATTTGGTAGGCAATAGGGAGTTTTAAGGTACAGTATATTACCTATCACGTATAATATGCTGCCTAATATAGATGGTAGTATTACATAGTTACATAGTAGGTGAGGCATAAAGACAATAGTCCATCTAGTTCAACCTGTGTAGATGTGTGTGGCCGTAATCATCTCTCATACCCCTGAATGTTCTGACCATTGAGATATACGTCTAAGAGTCTTTTGAAAGCCACCATACTTCCTGCAGAAACCACCTCTTGTGGTAGAGAATTCCACAATCTTGTAGCCCTAACAGTAAAGTAAAGTATTCATAAGATGTGACTTGAAGTTGCAACAGCAGTGCACTGAAGCTTTGAAGCCTAATTTCAGCCAAAAAAAATTTTTTTTTTTTTTTTCAATTATTTTGTTTTTAGTAAAGTGTGGATGGCATTGAATCCATGTCAGGTTTTTATCGAGGTCTGCATTCCAAGTGGGTATATTTCCCCTCACTTCTTGTTAGGACAGGAAGTAATACGAAATCTTTCCTGTAGGGACAAAGACTGCAACAAAACATGTTTTCTTTCAGTAAAACACAGAAGGGTTAAAACCTCTGTCAGGCCATTACTGTCTGTGACATTCTAAACATTTCTTGTCCTAGGACCACAATACTGCTACTCTGTAGATACAATAGAATGAGCGAGTGTTGTCACAGAAGGATAGGATATATATTATTGGCAGGATCACCATTTGAAAATAAAGAAAAAAAAAGCCTGAAAAAGAAAATGAATGCATCTTGCACATCTAATGACTGGAAAGCTGGGATATATTACATTTTGTTCTGGGGTCAGGATACACTTTATACACTTTAACACGTTTCAGAATTTTGCCATGCTCCACAAGCCCAAGAAAACATAATCATTGTAAACAGGACGTGTGTAGCCAGTCATGTTGTTAGTCTGTGAAAAAGTCTCACAAGTGGTATCCCCATGTTCAGGACAAGTAGTAGAATGTATTTTTAGGTGTAATTTTAAGAATGCCTATGATGTGTGTTAAAAATAACTTATTAATTAAAACTTTGTTTAAAAAAAATATAATTTCAAATTCTTTCTGCATTTTCCAAAAAGTGTTGCAAAAAAATTAGACTCATTATTCATCTAAAAAAATTACATTGGAGTGTTTTCTTTCCAAAATGTGGTCTTTTTTTTGTTTTTTTGTTTCCACCGTGCCAGTGCTCCAGGGCCTCCAAAAATGTGATCAGAATTCAGAAAATGAAATGCATAAATAATGCCCCCTGCAAGCCTGATGGTGCTCCTTGGATTTTGTCCACGTTTATGCAGCTAGGCTCCTAAAAAGTCTCATAGGTTATAACCCATACTTGGAGGATGTAATTCTAAGTATGCCTATGCTGTATATGAGAAATAACTTGCTAAAAGTCCAACTTTGTGAAAAAAAAAGTTTTCTTAGTTTCTGGTATAACATTTTTCTAAAACATGTCTTCATTAATTTAGGCCAAAATGTATACTTTTACATTTCTTTGGTTAAACCGACCCAGATCAGTGTATATTATTTTGTCTGTGTAAAAGTTATAGAGTCTACAAACTATGGTACAGTATATATATTTGAAAACTCAAAAAATGGCTTGGACAGAAAGGGGGGTGAAAGTGTGTCCTGTCTTGAAGAAGTTAAATAGAGTTGCTGTTTCCTCATTGGCAGACTAATAATGAACTGGAAGCTCAGAGACAAGCTGTGGAATTTGCTTACAGGAAGAGGATCCATGAATTTGAAAGAGCTCACAACGAACTCAAGTGGCAAGAGAAAAGTGTAAGTTTTCTGTATAGTCTGTTTTTTAATGGTATATTATTTTATTTCAACAGTAGTAAGTACTAGAAAGATACTACTATTAGATAGTGTTAAAACGGATGAATTCTATGACCACCTCAAGTGAAAAACACAGCTATAAAACTATTAAAGCTAGGCTCTAGGTATTATCTTTATTGCATACTCAATTGGTTCACACTGGACCAATGTAAGAATGCATATCTCATACCTGAGGGGCCACGAGGGAAGGTGACAATCACTGTAGCAGATAGTGGCAATCTTCCCGGGTCCTGTGCCAAGTGAATTCCCTTCTGCACACTGACTACAGGAGGGCACTTGCTTGCCACTGCCACCATTCACAGAACACCTTATATTTTATCAATCAGACAGGAAGAACTCCCAACATGAAAGGGGATTTGTCAAGTGAGCTTATGTTGGATTGTCGAAAATAATAATCGTTTTTATTTTTATTGCTATTACAAAGCTGATGTTATAAAATGAAAGTCTATACAGTGACTTTAGCTCTCCTTTACCTTAAGTGCTGAACACTTGTGTGCCATCAAGATGTAATTCCACCCATAAACCAATGAGAATGCAAAGATAGCCTAGTGACGCAGACAGAACTCAAAAAACAGGCCAAAAGGAGTCCTAGGCATCTCAAATGTATCACAAATGCAAACTGCCTGAAACCATGTTTGCCTGAAACCATGTGAAACCATTTTCTCATGTACACAAGTCTTTACATAATCAAATTTGTGAAGGATGGCACAGTAATACTTATCATTGTCTCTTTATAAATCAAAAGATGAAAAAGATTACTTTGATGTAAATATCCTTAAAGTTGAGCTCCACCTAAAAGGGGAAGTTCTGCTTGTTTGCCCCCCCCCCCCTATAGTCACATGATGTGATAGGGAGGAAATGCTCAGCATACAAACTCACTTAAAACTGAGCATGTGCAGAGTTGCCACCACAGCTACTAAATCCCTATCTGAATTGGGGACATGAACAGAAGGTGGAGTTAGAGGGCCACAGGGCCACAATCAGTTTATTTTTGAAGAATACAGAAAACAAATCTCATAGTGACTGAGTGAGTATAAACAGCATGTAATACACCATTTATTGGTAGTTGTTGATGTGGGTTAAGTGACACTTTAAAGAGGTTGTAAACCCTCTCTTGGAAATTGTACCTATAGGTAAGCCTTTAATAAGGCTTACCTATAGGTACTGTAAATATCTCCTAAACTTGCACCGTTTAGGAGATATTTACTTTTAATGCAGCCGATGACGTCATCGGCCCATGCGCTCTGAAGGAACGGGCACTCGTGCCGTTCCTTCAGAGCGAATGCTTCGCAAGCTGGATGTGCATTTTTGCGTGAGGCACTATAACATGCAAAAAAAAAAAAATGTGTCTACAGATTTTGTGTAAGATTTAGTGATGTCACTACTGTGCTGCTCACTTTTCTCTTTGCTGGAGACTCTAATATTAATAAGTAAAACTTCACTTCTACCAAGACTGGCCGCGTTCTTACAGAGATGTGGAATAATAGATTGCAAAACTAGTAACTTGGAAAGAACAGCTGCAGGGAGACCGCAGGCAAAACTGGTGACCAATCCTTTGCCCTTTATCTACCTTTTTTCCAGCTTCCAGAATTCAGTTTATCCTTAACCGCTTGCCGACCAGCCGCGGTAGTTTTACTGTGGCAGGTCGGCTCTGTCCCGCGAAACAACGTACCTGTACGTCACTTCACGGGGGCAGGCGCACCCATTTGCCACAGGGGAAGCTAATTAGCGGGTCTGGCAGCTGCGATTGCCGCCGGGCACCAGTGATCGCTTCCTGTGGAGACAGAACGGCGGTCTTCGGCTGTAAACACAGCAGACCGCTGTTCTGTAAGGTATGAACACAGCGATCCTGTGTTCCTCTTATTTAGGAACACAGGTCTCTGTGTTCATGCAGCAAGCCCCCCCCCCCCCACAGTTTGAAAGCACCCCCTAGGGACACATTTAACCCTTTGATAACCCCTTCCCTGCCAGTGTCATTAGTACAGTAACAGTGCATATTTTTAGCACTAATTACTGTAGTGATGTCACTGGTCCCCCCCAAAAGTGTCTAAAATATCAGTTAGGTGTCCCATATATACGCTGCAATGTCGCAGTCCCGCTAAAAATTGCTAATCGCCGCCATTACTAGTAAAAAAATAAATAAATAAAAATAACATAAATCTTTCCCCTAGTTTGTAGATAACTTTTGCGCAAACCAATCAATATACACTCATTGGGATTTTTTTTTACCAAAAATATGTAGCAGAATACAAATTGGCCTAAAATGATGAAAAAAAATAGATTTTTAAATTTTTTTTATTGAGAATGTTATATAGCAGAAAGTAAAAAATATCATTTTTTTTTCAGAATTGTCGCTATTATTTTGTTTATAGCACAAGAAATAAAAATCACACAGGTGATCAAATGATACCAAAAGAAAGCTCTATTTGTGGTATATAAAGAACATCAATTTTATTAGGGTACAGCATCGCATGACGGCGCAATTGTCAGTTAAAGTAACACAGTGCCGTATAGCAAAAAATGACCTGGTCATTAAGAGGGTAAATCCTACTGGTCCAGAATTGGGTAAAGTGGTTCTAAAGGCATAAGGCTTTTGATCTTAAAGTGGGTGTTAAGCCACTTGTAGGATTTTGTATAATCTTGTTTGTCTCCTAAGCCCGTGTTGTTCTGTCTCTGTGTGTTATAAAAAAAAATGCTGTATATACCTAATTTCAGTGTGCTGCTCGGCAATCACATTACTGGCTGGCTCTCTCCTCTCCCCGCCTGACAGCTGCGGGGGGCGGGGCCGAGTTTCCTCTGCCAATGTCACTCAGGAGGAGAGGAGGAAAGAGAGCCAGCCAGTTAGGTATATACAGAATTTTTTTTATAAAACACAGAGACAGAGGTACACAGGTTTAGGAAACAAACAGAATTATATAACATATCAACGGTTATTTGAACAGCAGGAGGGGAGAGGGCGGCTGTGACACAGAGCTGACAGACAGGGAGGGGAGGAGGACAGAGGAGGACACAGGAGAGAAGAGAGCAGGGCTGTGGATGACGGAGGCTTGTTCAATGACCACGGTGTCAGGGCTCAGCAGCCCTGATACCCTGTGGTTTGTATACAGGGTGGACAGCAGAAACTGGCAGGATCAGCCAGGTATTTTAGGCAATAGAAGGGGCCAAATTACACAGCACAATCACTTTGCTTTATAACATGCTTTTAAAGAACAGGATCAATATATATATATATATATATATATATATATATATATATATATATATATATATATATATAGATTTTAGGGTAACAAAGTATGCATTTTTTGCATTAAGATAAAAAAAACCTTGTGTGTGCAGCAGCCCCCTCAGCCTCCCTAATCCTTACCTGAGCCCCATATCGATCCAGTGATGTTGCATAAGAACCTTGACTGCCCAGGACTCTCCCTCGTGATTGGCTGAGACACAGCAGCGGCACCATTGGCTCCCGCTGCTGTCAATCAAAGACAGTTCGTCAATGAGGAGAGAGAGGGGGTGGGGCTGAACCACAGCTCCGTGTCTGAGTGGACACACAGAGCAGCGGCTCGGCTTGGGTGCCCCCATAACAAGCTGCTTTCAGTAGGAACACTCGACAGGAGGGAGGGGCCAAGAGCGCTGGCAAAGGAACCCGAAAAGAGGAGGATCCAGGCTGCTGTGGGCAAAACCACTGCACAGAGCAGGTAAGTACGACATGTTTGTTTTTTTAAAGCAAAGTATCATTTTAATGCATGACCAAAATAATGTTGGACCAAATGTTGAAGTTAATACAATTGACTTTAAGTTAAACATTGGATACCCTGGAAAAACACTTAATAGATGTAGGTATGCACTAAAAATACACAATATTTTTCCTATATGTTGTGGCGTGACTACACATTTCCCCAGATATTTCAGTTTTGGCGTCTATAAATTTTTGTCTTTAATGACTGCAGCTTAGGTGATAGCTCCAGAGTGAAAAGCTGTGTTTATTTTTCCTCTCTATACTTAGAAAGGTTTTATATCATAAAGCAAAGTTGTAGTGGACCCTTCAAGCTACCCATCTGCTTGAATTTTGGTATAATTTTGACTTTTTTTTTGTATTGTTACAGACTAAGGAGGAAATAGAGGAACTGGAGGAAGACATAAGACGTTTGGAGAGGGATCTCAGAGAGAAGAGTGGACCTCTGAAGCTAGCTCATACACGCCTTGAGACCCGTACTTATAGACCCAATGTGGATCTTTGTAGGGACCAGGTATTATATGCCTTTGTAAATAAGCATAGTATAAATTTTTCTACATGTGCATGTATTCAGAAAACAGCAAAGTTTGTAGTCCTTTTTTCAGTACTTTGTTCTTCAAATCATAGGTACAGTATGGGTTGACAGATGAGGTCCATCAGCTAGAGGGCACTATTACTGCACTAAAGCAAAAAATGGCTCAATCACAGTAAGTAATGTTATGTTTGAATTGTTAAAAGTGATTTTTTCTTTTATTAAAAAAATACAAAAGTGTTCTTTTTGCTTTTACTAGAGCTCAGATAAGCAAGGGCCCACTCTGAAGCGTAGTAACTAAGTGATAAGCACTCTTGTCTAGCAATTCTGGGTTACACCAAGGACTCTATGTGCATTAATGTATGCTCTCCATGTGTTTGTGTGGACTTCTCTGGGTTTCTAGGTACTGATGTAAGAAGAATTAAATCAATAACAAGCACTAGAGATAATTCTCTATAGCATAACTTTCGGTATATTCATTACTATGTAAAATTTGCTAAATTTTACTACATCAATTTTGGAGAGGAAGTTGCTGCATGCACATTATATTGTTGTGCTATTTTATATATAAAGTATAATTTAAAAAATATTATTTCAAAATGTGTGCCTTTTACAATAGTAGACTGTAGGCAAAATGCCCCTTGCATTGGTGCTCAGCAGGAAGAAGCATGCCACTTGCATTGGTGGTCAGAGGGATGAAGAATACCTCTTACATTGGTGGCTAGTGGCAGGAAGAATGCCCCTTACATTTGTGGCCAGTGGCAGGAAGAATGCCTCTACATTGATAGTCAGTGGGAGAAAGAATTCCCTTATGCATTGATGATTAGTAACAGTAAGATTGCACCCTTACATTGGTGGTCAATGGAAAAAAGAATGCCTCTTACATTGGTTGTCAATGGAGGGAACAATGCCCCATACTTTTGTGATAGGTGGCAGGAAAATATCCCCTCTATTGTTGATCAGAGGGAAGAAGACTACTCCTATACATTGGTAGTCCATAGGATAATATAATAATATCTCTGTTAATGGCCAGTTGAAAAAATGCCCCTTACATTGGTGGTCATGCATCACATACTAGCACATTATGAAAGACTTACCTTGAAGTGAAGCCCTCCAGCAGAGCGCTGTCACTGCTTCAGATGCTTCCATCTTCACCCGGTCTTCCTTTCCGAGTTCGTGGGCTGCGGCTGCTTGAATGTCTGAGTTATGATGACATCACTCCCACGCATGAATTTTTGCACGAAGTCTACAGCTACAGTGGTGAATGAGGATTTGTTTCAGAGTGCTTTTACTGCTTGTTAGGAATATGTAAATACTTCAGTGTGCATAGTCTTGGCACAGGTTCACTTTAAGTGCACTAACCCATACCAAACAGTTAAAGGAGAAGTATAACCAAAGCTTATTTGGCTATACTTCTATGGCTCACAGGAGTGTATTCTCATTTAGCAGGCTAAAGTCCACTTACGTCACTCAGCCGGTCTAGGGTCTGAAAAGATCCCAACCATATGGTCGGGATCTCCCCAAAAGTGTGGACCGGCAGCTTTTTCAGCCTCTCTGACAGTCATGGCTTTCTGCTCAGAATGGAGGGGGAGAGCTGAACGATCAGCAGTGTTTGATAGCTCAGTCCTCAGGGTACAGAGAGAGGAGAACAGGTACTGCTGGCACCGGTTCTGCAGCCATCTAGGTGAGTATATGTTTTTTGGGGTTTTTAGCCATTCACGCACTTCTCTTTTCAATTTTATTTTGTACTAGTCTGATTGGTTCTTAAAGGATACTACATTTAAAAATGTGTTAGAATTTAGTCTTATGAATGTTTTTTAGCTATACTTATACTTATTAGTAAGCATTACTACCCAATCAGACAAACTTAGATTGGATTACTTGGCCAAGTGTGCCATTATAGAGGAGCACATAGCGTAATCTAATTATGGAACTGGGGAAACTATCAGGAAGAAAAGAGGAAGCAGTATAATGGCTGAACATGAATTTCAGGGAGAGGGATAAACAATGCAGAATATCAAATGCTTATGGAACAGTGGAGCATAGAAATGGCTAACTACAATCTGATTATGGCATGGGGCTGCAGGGGAGAGAGGAACAACAGCTAACCATTAAATACTGGGAGAGATAAAGCAAGAGTATAATCTGATCAAGTACTTGGTTCAGTGAGAGAGAAGGCAGACAGAATCTGATCATAGACAAGGAGATGAAAGAGAGGGGGGAGATAGCCAGTTGATAAAAGAGATAAGGAAATTAAGGGGTATGTAGCATCTGATAAAAATAAAAAAAATACCTTATCAGCCTTTTATTTTCTATGCTCACTGCAGCAGTCTTATCATTTACATTATTCCCAGTTGTCTCCAAAGTCTAGAGAACTACTCCTCTCTATGTAATATTGAAGAGGGGAAAAGGGGGATGGGGGGAGATGTTTGTGTAACCTTGTCCTAAGGCCCCTTTCACATGGGGTGGACTCTGTTTTGATCAGCAGGGATCTGTCTGCTGATCCGAGCAGAGTGGACAGATGACAGGTCCATATCTGCTTAGTTTCTGAAAAGCTGATACAGACAGAGCCCACTGTGCTCTGTAGGGGGGTGGGGGTCAGGTATAAACTGACTATCCTCCCATCCACCTAGACAGAGAGAGGAGGATGGGTTCCCTTACCTTTTTTTTTTTCTAGTGAACCAGATTGGATCGGAGGTTATTGGGTGTAAACACACACAATATATATGAAAAAACAAAATATATCAGCGCACAGTCAAACTAAAAGAGAACACAGCAGCTGGACACTCAGGTTCAAATTACAAAAAACCAGCATGAAAATATCAGAAAGAAAAATAGTGCAGCGCTCGTAGGTCACAATAAACACAAGTGACTAAAAAAAACAATCGTGCTAAAATAGATGACACAGAGTCCATGCATGAACCCGTGAGGAAGAGGTGTGGATGATTATAATCCTGAGATGTGCTCTTCAGTAAACAAACTGCCCACCACCACATAAAATGGCCTCTCACCTTAGGACTGAAAATGCAAACACTCTTCACTTATAAGGAACAAAAACAGCACCGCTCCTTAGGCAGGATACATCCAGACCTCCAATGCTCATAGGACTAAAGGCATAGCCACTCCTCATAAGAATGGGACCAAGTAGCACCGCTCCTTTGGAATGTTATACCCAGACCTCCAAAGCTCTTTCCAAAGATCAATCATAGAGAAAGACAAAAGGAGCAAACCATAGCGTAATACTGTAAACAGATACTTTATTCACACATAAAAGAAAGGTGACCTCTTACTCTGCAGCAGGACCGATCAGTGTGAAGTGAACAACGATACATGTATCGGCAGGTCCTCTTCAGATCTCGCCGTGCTCCAAGTGACAGCGGGTGACATCAGAATGCCGCTGAAGAAGTCTCCGCCCCTAGGAGATGATACGCGTGCGGGGGGAGGAGGAGCGTCTGACGTCACCCGCTGTCACTTGGAGCACGGCGAGATCCGAAGAGGACTTTTGAAGACTTCTGAGATGTATGACATCATTTGCCTAGGCAAAAAAACAGGAAGAACATGAAGAAATGTAAAGAAAAACAAAAGTTTAAAACAAGTAAATATGATATACTTTTCCATCTTTTTACTAATGCTAGCAGCATGAGGATTAAAAATAACCAATATTGATCAGTAGAGTGACGTTCCACCTAAAGGAGATAAGCAGTGTCTTTGTAAAGCTAATCTACCTTGCCTCGTGTTGCACAAAACGTTACATTTAATTCAGCAGCACAAATATCAGGTCACAAGTATGCAACAATGTAAAAGTCCCATAAAAATAATTTTAGGTAGACAATGCAATAATATCAAATGATGTTCTTGGTGACAATTTAACAAACTTTCTTTTTAAAAATAGAAACTATTTGAATAAGGCTATGTAAGTTGCAAAGAAGCTTAGTCTAAGCAGAAAACACAAATTAAACTGTAATTGTGTTCTTGCAGGGATGCACTGGATGCACTTTACAAACATCTTGCCCGCATTGAAGCAGATATAAAGTGTAAGGAAAACTCCCTAAACCTGGACAACAAATGTGTTGATACCCGCCGGAAGCTCACTATGCCTATGGAGAAGTATGTTCCATCCATGGATTCCTTCAACCGAACCACCAATCGCCAACTTTCACCCTTGAAAGGTCAACAGCTGGAACTAGCTTGAGTTTTCAGCGGGAATTGCCATTTTACTGATTTGTCAGTCATTTAGGCAATACAATAAATGATCAATACACCATGTAAAATATAGAGTACCATTTAAAAACACTAATTCTCAATAAAGTATTAATGTTTTCAGAAATATTGCAGGAAAAATACATATCAATTTAACTTTCTGTTTAGAAAAATGTATTGATGAAGGGGATTATTTAGACAGAATATTAAAAATAAGTGGTCTGGTAAATATAAAGTTTTTACCAAAAATGTGTGTTTTATGGTTTGGAGGTTTTTGTTTTTTCACATTGCTTACCTGACTTTCACTGTGATCACATTCTGTTGTTCTTACTGTCACCAGTACATTATAACATTCTTCTACTGACATCTACCCATCAAGACATTTTGATATTTGCATAACTCCCCCCTAAGTGTCAGCCCACTGCTTACATCAGGGCTCTTGAAAGGAGTACTGAGGCAGAGTGCTCTGATGTTTTCAGGAAGCATCCTGTGACCAGAGTGAAATTTACTGACAGGACACCCCAAAATTTACAAATAGCACCAATTTTGTATAGATAAAAAAAATAATGAAATTTACCGACAGACACATTTTTTGCTGACACTTCGAAAAGGTACATAAAATGGGTGTTTTAGGTGTAAAACAGTGCAAGTATCAGTATTTAAGATTCAAACATATACAGTAGCTAGAGCTATTAGCAATGTGTTTAAGTTATAAGAAAAGTCAAAAACCATATTTCTGCATTTCCATAAAAATCAGGTTGATATAACCTAGCAGTTTTGTCACCTGCATCCAGCTGACGAGATTTCCCTTCAATTTCAGTCCCATAGACAATTAGCCACCAACACAGAAATTGAGGGGAATTCCCATGTAGCCACCAGTATCAATAAAATAGATGTCCCCTCAAATTCTGTTCTGAATTTGGTGGAATGGTAAACAGGGCAACTGGAGAGTGAATCTTTCCAGCTGGAGCACAGAGACATCATTAACAACTGACATAGCAGTTACAAAAGAGACAATATTGCTAATGCATTGGTTCAAATAAATGTTGAAGGAGCTTGCAACCGTTTTTAGTCAAACAGGTATCCCCGTGTGAGGAGTTCCCCTGACCACATGTTTCAGTGAAAACTGCTGCAAGAGATACATAGAAAACAATTTAGGCCTGAAGTGGCGGTAACTGTAACCAATATTTTCATAAGTCAAACTGTTTTTCGTGGAACAGGTGTCCGCATGTGAAGGTTTGCCCTTACCTTACACTTGTTCCAGTAAAAACTGCTGCAACAGATCATTTTCCGCAGTGAGTACACTAAAGTAAGGGGGGTGGGCTGTTACTGATATAAGGGGAACCTTTATATCAGTGCCCCCCTCAACTTACTGTATTCACTCCCCCCTTACATCAGTGACCCCCCTCTTCCTCAGAGACTGGCCTGGTGGCACTGTCACTGACCTCCTCTCAAGTGCACTGTGCAGGGCTTAGTCAGACAGTCCCCTCTGGGCTCCAGCTTGGTAGCTTTGGTTTCATCCTACAGTCTCCTCTCCACAGTCCACACTCTTCTCCTCCCTTGATCCTCATCAAGGCAGCGCTCCCGTTCTAGACTCCTCTCCAGGCTCTCCCCCTCAGAGACTGCAGACATGATACAAGACAAAAGATGGTCAGAGATTGTGGACATGAGACAGGAGATGTTAGAGACTGTGGATATGGTATAGGAGATGGTTGAAGGCTGCAAGCATGGTACAGGAGATGGTTAGAGGCTTCGGGCATGGTGCAGAAGATGGTTAAAGGCTGCGGACATGGTACAGGAGATGGTTAGGGGCTGCAAACAGGGTAAGGAAGATGGTTAGGGGCTGCGGACATGGTACAGGAGATGGTTAGGGGCTGAGGACATGATACAGGAGATGGTTAGGGGCTGCGGACATGGTACGGGAGATCGTTAGGGGCTGAAAACTTGGGACAGGGGATGGTTAGGGGCTGCAGACATGATACAGGAGATGGTTAGGGGCTGCGGACTTGGTACAGGAGATGGTTAGGGGCTGCGGACATGGTACAGGAGATGGTTAGCAATTGCAGACATGGTACAGGAGATGGTAAGAGGCTGCGAACATGGTACAAGTAAATAAAGATTGTTAGGCTGTGAACATGGTACAAGAGAATGGAGATGGTTAGATTGCAGACACACATTATATGGTTAAATTCTCACCAAAACTGTGACTGTGGTGTGCCTACTTTCCTCTGCACTGCAGCATGTAGTTCCCTTAGACAGTCCCCTGCCCTGGCCGAGACTCCCGGCAAGCAGCTCTCCCACTCCTCTTGGCTGCGTGCTAAAGATTCATAAAAAAGCCTAAGACCTTTTTTTTTTTTTTATGGACGGATACTTACGGACAGTCCGTAAATGGTAAAAATTTATGGACTGTCAGTAAATTTATGGCCGGTTGGCTGGCTTAGAGAAGCAGAGACCTAGTGATGACACCACTGGGTCCTAATTATAGTATGCAATTAAAACAGTATTATATCCATATATGCAATCAGCTCTAAAATACAAAAATGTTACAAAGTCCACAATCTTTCTTTGAAATCGTGTTTCATTTACCACACAAAAAAATGTTCTTTGAATAGAAATTATCCACAGCGCTGAAAAGGTCAGATGCACATTTTCTTCATTATCACCAGACCTCTCAAAAACATCTAAATAGGAACACGCAATTATTTATTTCACAAGTTTTTAATTGATTTTTACACAAGTATATTGAATAAAACCATACATGAAGAAAATACATTAAAGAAAAGGCACACAAAACTTACAGTCTACATTGTTTGACAGCTGGGGTGCAATAAATGGAGATGAAAGAAGAGAAAATATATACACCCATTCAACTAATGAAAGAAACAAGTGTCAGCAAGGGAAAGCATATGGGTGTGGATGTTCGTTAAATAGGTGGGGGCTGGGCAGGTGTATTTGTAGGTCTGATTGGATGTAGGTGGCGAGTCAGGAAATTAGGTGCTCCTTGGATTTCGGGCATCCCTATGTGGCTAAGCTGTGAAAAAGTCTCATGTGTGTTATCACCATACTTGGGAGGAGTAGCAGAATGTGTTTTTAGGTGAAATTGTAAGTGTACCTGTGCTGTGTATTAGAAATATCCTATTATAGACAACTTGGTAGAAAATACATAAATACATTTTCATTTTCTTTCTACATTTTCCAAAGACTCCCTATGCCTCCTACAAATACCTTGGGGTGTTTGCTTTCCAAAATTGGGGTAATTTTGTTGGTAATTTTGTTCCTGGTGCTCCAGGGCTTACAAAATTGTGATAGGTAGTCAGGAAATTTGACACATCATTTTTGCCCCTTGGATTACGGGTACCTCTATGCAGCTAGGCTCCTAACAAAAGTCTCACGTATGTGGGGAGTAGCAGAATGTGTTTTGTGGTGATTCTAAGCATGCCCATGCTGTGTGGTAGAACTATACTATTAATTTATAACTTTGTGTAAACAAGTATGTTTTCTTTTTCTGCATTTCAAAAAAACTTGTGGCAGAAAAATTAAATATTTAAAAGACTCACCATGCCTTCTAAAAAAAACACCTCCGTGTATTTACTCTTCAGAATGTGGCAATTTTCTGGGTTTTCCTATTATCCTGGCACTCCAGGGCCTCCAAACATGTGATAGGTAGTCAGAAAATTAGATATCAAATTTTTGCCCCATTATGTGGTTAGGCTGCAAAAGTGCCTTGCATATGTGGTATCCTGATACTCAGGAGGAATTGCAGAATGTGTTTTGCTGTATAATTCTAAAAAAATGCCATCTTTAAAAGACTCATCATGCCTCCAATGAAATACTTTGGAGGGTCTAATTTGCATAACGGTGGGTTAGACTCTCCTGTCCTGGTCTCCACAAATGTGATATGAAGTCAGGAAATTAGATGCATAATTTATGCTCCTTGAAAGCCTGAAGTAGCTTCTTGGGTTTTGGGCCCCTTTACGCATCTAGGCAACAAAAAAATCTCAAACATGTGGTATCCCCAGACTAGGGAAGAGTAGAATAATGTGTTTTAGGGTGTAATTATAAGTATGCCTATGCTGTTTGTGATAAATAACTTGTTAAATGACAACTTTGTGAAAAAAACAAAACATTTTGGCAAAAAATTACAACTTCAAATACTAAACATGCCTCTTACTAAATAACTTGGACTGTCAACTTTCCAAAACGGGGTAATTTTGGGGGTATATTGAGGCCCTGGATTACACCATTTGTGATGAAACAGGTAGGGCAGTGTCTTATGATCTCTGATGAACACAGAGGCTGTGAATTAGAGGCATGCAGCAGCTGGATGGTGGTCTGTGTTTTTGGACTACATACAGTGGGTACGGAAAGTATTCAGACCCCCTTCAATTTTTCACTCTTTGTTATATTGCAGCCATTTGCTAAAATCATTTAAGTTCATTCTTCTTCCTCATGAATGTACACATAGCACCCCATACTGACAGAAAAACACAGAATTGTTGACATTGTTGCAAATTTATTAAAAAAGAAAAACTGAAATATCACATGGTCCTAAGTATTCAGACCCTTTGCTCAGTATTTAGTAGAAGCCCCCTTTTGATCCTATACAGCCAGGAGTCTTTTTGGGAAAGATGCAGCAAGTCTTTCACACCTGGATTTGGGGATCCTCTGCCATTCCTCCTTGCAGATCCTCTCCAGTTCTGTCAGGTTGGATGGTAAACGTTGGTGGACAGCCATTTTTAGGTCTCTCCAGAGATGCTCAATTGGGTTTAAGTCAGGGCTCTGGCTGGGCCATTCAAGAACAGTCACGGAGTTGTTGTGAAGCCACTCCTTCGTTATTTTAGCTGTGTGCTTAGGGTCATTGTCTTGTTGGAAGGTAAACCTTCAGGCCAGTCTGAGGTCCAGAGCACTCTGGAGAAGGTTTTTGTCCAGGATATCCCTGTACTTGGCCGCATTCATCTTTCCCTCGATTGCAACCAGTCGTCCTGTCCCTGCAGCTGAAAAACACCCCCACAGCATGATGCTGCCACCACCATGCTTCACGGTTGGGACTGTATTGGACAGGTGATGAGCAGTGCCTGGTTTTCTCCACACATACCGCTTAGAATTAAGGCCAAAAAGTTCTATTTTGGTCTCATCAGACCAGAGAATCTTATTTCTCACCATCTTGGAGTCCTTCAGGTGGTTTTTAGCAAACTCCATGCGGGCTTTCATGTGTCTTACACTGAGGAGAGGCTTCCGTCGGGCCACTCTGCCATAAAGCCCCGACTGGTGGAGGGCTGCAGTGATGGTTGACTTTCTACAACTTTCTCCCATCTCCTGACTGCATCTCTGGAGCTCAGCCACAGTGATCTTTGGGTTCTTCTTTACCTCTCTCACCAAGGCTCTTCTCCCCCGATAGCTCAGTTTGGCCGGACGGCCAGCTCTAGGAAGGGTTCTGGTCGTCCCAAACGTCTTCCATTTGAGGATTATGGAGGCCACTGTGCTCTTAGGAACCTTAAGTGCAGCAGAAATCTTTTTGTAACCTTGGCCAGATCTGTGCCTTGCCACAATTCTGTCTCTGAGCTCTTCAGGCAGTTCCTTTGACCTCATGATTCTCATTTGCTCTGACATGCATTGTGATCTGGAAGGTCTTATATAGACAGGTGTGTGGCTTTCCTAATCAAGTCCAATCAGTATAATCAAACACAGCTGGACTCATATGAAGGTGTAGAACCATCTCAAGGATGATCAGAAGAAATGGAAAGCACCTGAGTTAAATATATGAGTGTCACAGCAAAGGGTCTGAATACTTAGGACCATGTGATATTTCAGTTTTTCTTTTTTAATAAATCTGCAACAATGTCAACAATTCTGTGTTTTTCTGTCAGTATGGGGTGCTATGTGTACATTAATGAGGAAGAAGAATAAACTTAAATGATTTTAGCAAATGGCTGCAATATAACAAAGAGTGAAAAATTTAAGGGGGTCTGAATACTTTCCGTACCCACTGTATGGTTTTACTCAGTGGCAAAATACTCTGTACATATAGTCAGAGAAATATGAGTTCAATATTTGTGGTTATTTTATTTTTAATAAATGCAGCAGCTAACACTATATTCTGTGCTTGGTCTTCCTTGAGCCTGACTTTTGTGAATGATTGAGAATTTCTTATCAGTTTTCACTGCGAATTTCCAAAGCAGCTGTTCAGCGGTTCAGCTGCGATTTAGATGCAGGTCAGTTGTGAATTTTTGGAGCCGCTGGCATTTTTAACATTAACTGGTTGTTAAGGAGTGGGACAGGAAGCTGGTCACTGCGTCCCCTAACAACGGATGATTTATCAGCTGTCAGCATAGTTCACCACTGAATGCTGAATGTAAAAAAAAAACATTGCCAGCAATAAAAACAATTGTGAAAAAAAAAGACGTCTGACATTTCCTAAATAGCTAAGGGGCGGGCCACCAAACAATGTCACCTGGTGGCACTGCCCCCTTGTATTGTCACCGACCCACCATGCATCGGTCGATGCTGTTTAAGAACTGTTGGACTGCAGAGCAGACAGACGGCGGGAGCCTTTGCTTTGAGAATTTTTTTATTTTGTTTGGGTCAGCAGTGGCGGATGCTGTGATTGACGATGGATCTATACCAGGGACACTGTTTTTTAGAAACAGTTTTTTTTGGTAAATAAGTAGGAGTACAATGTACCCCATACTCATTTACATTGGGGGGGGGCGGGATCTGGGGGGCCCCCTTGTTAAAAGGGTCTTCCAGATTCCGATAAGCCCCTGCCCGCAGACCCCCACAACCACGGGCCAGGGTTGTGGGGAAGAGGCCCTTGTCCCCATCAACATGGGGACAAGGTGGTTTGGGGGGGCAGAGCCTGGTATGTTTCAGGAGGAGGCATTCGCTTGTCCCCCCCCCCCTTTTCCAGTCCTATTTGTTTCAGCTAGCCTGGACAACTTTATCCTTAACACAACTGTTTTAAGTGACAGCGCTGAAATCTGAAAAATAGGGCAGGAAGGGGATTAAACAATCCAGTCTTGAAATGGTTAAAAAAATCTTGAACCAGCGGGCGCACGTGTAAACCTGGCCTAAAGCGTAACTATACTCACCTTGGCTTGGGCGATGTGGTGCCCCAGTGCTCCCTGCCCACCGCTGACAACTTTGGGCGGCCAACTTCCGGGTCATCAACGGCCACTATCATTGTCACTCCTGCACATTCGCTGGACTCCAGGACAGGTAAGTGTCCTAATATTAAAAGTCAGCAGCTACAGTATGTGTATCTGCTGACTTTTCATTTTTGGAGGGGAGGGCAGAACTCCACTTTAAGTGGTTAAACAAACAAAAAATAGACTTTAGTATGAACAAAGCATGGCTCTTCTGCACTAAAATCCTGTCTGTTCACTCGTTTGTTTTTTTTCTATTTTAAGCCAAAGTTCCAATTTAAGGTATTTAGAAAGCTAGCAATCACATCAGCAAACCCAGGTCTCTGACGCGCTCGCCGCTCTTCTAGAATTTTATAGTCTTTCGTAGGCCCGCCCTTCTATTCTGGGTTTCTTCTGAAACTCTCCAGCTCATTGGTAAACCCATCTTGAGTGGATTAGTCTGCTCCAATCGGCGTCTGCTGTTATACACACCCGGAAGTATTGGAGGGCTCGGATTGGCTATGTGTGGATGGATGGTTGGGGTCAGCTTTCTCTTTATTTGTTCTGTCAGTGAGTGACGCTGTGTTATCGGTGTGGAATAATCATGTTGTCCGTTCCTTTGTGCCGCTTCCGGGGGGCGCTGCTAGGGGCGCTAATGGGGGACTGTATAGGTTCCTTGTTTGAGGGGGTGTACCCCGTGAGTACTACGTCTGTAAAGGCGGTATTGGAGGGACTGGACAAAGGTGGAAAGCCGAAAGGTAGGTGTTCTTTTCCGCTACTTCCTGCCATGTGATAAAGGGGGCTGCTGTGAGCCATTATTACCTATGGGGAAGGGATGCAATACAAGTGGAGGGTGTCACTGTGCTCTGTTATTTCCTGTACTGTGCAAGGAAAGGGGAGTCTTAGCTGAGTCTATGTCTACTGCTTTCCCTTTCATTATACAGCTTAGTGTTATGATGCATCATTGCTTGAGGTACTACTACTACTATCACACCCATCAGCTGTAACATTATCATGGCTGACAGCTAAAATGGATAACATTCATTATCTCATTACAATGCCATCTGAAAGTGGGTGGGATATATTAGGCAGCTAGGAAACATGTTGTCTCTGAAGTTGATGTGCTAAAAGCAGAAAAAAATTGGCAAGTGTAAAGCCTGGTACACACAACTGTCAGCTCAGATCGGAGCCGCTGTACTAACGATCCAACGTTAGTACAGCGATCTCCCCTGCTGAGCTGTTGTGTTGTGACAGGGGGATGACCTCCCGACAGGACGCTTCTCTCAGTGCTCCCTGCCATTGGCAAAAGCCTCGTACACACGATCAGATTATCGGACGATCTTGTGTCTGATTTTTGTTGCTTGTTAGTCTCATATGGAAAGTGAAGAGGTTACTCAACATACAAAAATTCCTGTACAACAGAATTCAGCTTTAGAAGTGATGTCATGTGTTGGATTGTTTTGTATGTGTTCTTTCGTTTCCGAGCATGCCTAGTCTTGCTCTTATCATTTTTTTTTTTTCGGACGAAAACTGTACTAATTAAATGAAAATCGGATGTTGTGTTGACGTACGATAAAAATTTTCTAGCTTTACATCCAGTTTTTGTTGTCCGAAAATTTTTAATTGGCTGTCGAAAGCACTATACTAACAATGGGAAAATCGGCAGATCGTTCGTCGGACGAAATTTTACTTCCGATTTTTCTTATCGTGTGTACGGGCCTTTAGAGCGCTGGTTAGCTGCTGGTTTTCCAGCATAAAGGGCCGGCTTCTGTCGGTCCGGCTGCCGTACACACGACCAGTTTTAACTGAACCAGCCAATATTCTCCTGGCATTTAGCCCGCATGTATGGGGCTTAACCACTTCTGGACCGGGTCTTTTTCTGACCCTTGTTGTTTTACAAATTAAAATCATTTTTTTTTTTTTTTCTAGAAAATTACTTAGAACCCCTAAACATTATATATACAGTGTGTGTATGTATGTGTGTATGTATATATATATATATATATAATTTAGCAGAGACCCTAATAAATTGGAGATTGTTGCAATATTTTTTATCACACCCTATTTGCGCAGCGCTCTTACAAACGCAATTTTTTTTTAAAAAATACACTTTTTTAATTAAAAAAAAAAAAAGAAAACAGTAAAGTTAGCAAATTTTTTTTCTATAATGTGAAAGATAATGTTACACCGAGTAAATAGATACCCAACATGTCATGCTTAAAAATTGGGCACGCTAAAGGAATGGCGACAAACATTGGTCCTTAAAAATCCCTATAGGCGACATTTTAAAAATTTCTATGGGTTAACAGTTTAGAGTTACAGAGGAGGTCTAGGGTTCAAATTATTGCTCTCGCTCTAACGATCACGGTGATACCCCACATGTGTGGTTTAACACTGAGTACATATGTGGGCGCGAATTGCGTATGTGTTCGCTTCTGCGCACGAGCTGACGGGGCGCTTTAATTTTTATTTTATTTTTTCCTATTTATTTTATATTTTTTATTTTTATACTGTTGTGTGTGTGTGTGTTTTTTTTTTTTTTTGATCACCTTTTATTCCTATTACAAGGAATGTATACATCCCTTGTAAAAGAAATAAGCATGACAGGACCTCTTTAATGTGAGATCTGGGGTCAAAAAGACTTACATCTACACCAAAATAAAAACAAAAAAAAATATTTTTATTTTTTTGATGGAAAAAAAAATGGGCTCTTTAAATCCGTTGCTAGGGAGCGACGTATGACGTCGCTCTGGTCCTCCAAGACCATAGAATCGAGTGAGGGTCATCTTGCCCTCACTCAACTTCCTGCCTGAGAGGACAGCTTCCCGTCATTTTCCCCGCTATCGACAGGTCCGGTAAGCGGGGAAAGGAAAATGACCAGGAAGTAGTGGGAGGGGGGCACCTTTCCAACCACCCTTAGGCTCCATGTACACGGGACGTTAGAAAAAACGTGCTGCAAAGCTAGTTCTGACGCCGGTGAAAAAGCAGCTGTCAAAAGTGCTTTCAGTAGCTTTTTCCATTGGCGTTATTGCACGTTTGGCCACGTTGCTTTTAGCAGCGTTTTTTCTACCTCCATTCAAAAGCAATGGTTCCCTATCAGGATGATGAACGGCGTGGGGGTCCCCCCCCAGGTTCCAAACCAGGCCCTTCGGGTCCGGTATGGAATTTGAGGGTAGCCCCACGCCGAAAAAAAACGGCGTGGGGTCCCCCCAAAATCCATACCAGACCCTTATCCAAGCATGCAGCCCGGTAGGGCAGGAAGGGGGAGGGGACGAGCAAGCGGCCCCACCCCCCCTGGACCATACCAGGCCACATGCCCTCAACATGGGGGGGGGTGTTGGTGCTTTGGGGCAGGGGGAGCTCTGCACCCCCCACCTCAAAGCACCTTGCCCCCATGTTGATGAGGACAAGGGCCTCATCCCCACAACCCTGGCCGGTGGTTGTGGGGGTCTGCGGGCAGGGGGCTCATGGGAATCTGGAAGCCCCCTTTAACAAGGGGGCCCCCCAGATCCCGGACCCCCAGATCCCGGACCCCCTCCCTATGTCCTACGTCCTCTGGGGTGAAATTTAGATAAAAATACCCCCGTGACATTCAGGGCTAGTACATTCCACAATGGATAGCCTCTGAACTGTCCCAGGTCGCACTTACCTTTTTAGAAGAAATACTTACCTTGAAAATGTCTTGTCAAGCGCGTGCCATCTCAGGTGTGGGCAGCTGAAGCCGGCGTGTCTTCTTTTGCGTCCTCTTCGGTGACGTCGGAGTCCCAGAGCGCCGTGCACCGGCCCCGCTCTTCACATCCGGTGCAGGCGCGTAATCCCTGCACAGCTTCTGGGCATGCCCAGAAGCTGTTTAGCAGGGAATGACGCGCCTGTACCGGAAGTAACGAGCGGGGCCGGTTCAGGCGCATTGACTCCTGGGAGTGATGACGTTCAGCTCCCAGGAGTCATCGCAAGCCGGAAGAGATGGCCCGGGCTTCGGCCACAGAGCGAGGAAGTGGAAGGAAGGTGAGTATATTTTCTTCTATAACAAGGTAAGTAAACAAAAAAAAAAAAAAAATCGGGAGTATCCATTTGTTTTTCAGGTACACTCAGCAAGTGACTGGCCCAAAATCGATTTTGAGGCCGGTACTCCGCTTTTAGGATAAGGAAAACTGGTAACAGGTAGAAGTGCACAGAGTAGACATTTTGGTGCCTAAACTGAAAATGCATTTGGCCGTAAACGACAGTTTAAATTTTTATTTTTTTTTTATATAAAATTGTATTGTATAAGAGTTGCACGATTCTGGCTGGATAAAATGAGAATCACAATTTTTTTTCTTAGAATAAAGATCACAATTCTTGGCTTAACATCATCTTTCACATTATACAAAAAAATTAGGTTAACTTTACTGTTTTCGTTTTTTTTTTTTTTTTTTTTTTCATTAATTGAAGTGTATTTTTTCCCAAAAAAATTGTTTTTGAAAGACTGCTGCACAAATACAGTGTGACATAAAATCTTGCAATGACCGCCATTTTATTCTCTAGGGTCTTTGCTAAAAAAAATATATAATGTTTGGGGGTTCTAAGTCGTTTTCTAGCAAAAGCTACTGATTTTAACTTGCAAGCAACAAGTGTCAGAAAAAGTAGACTTTAAATGGTTAAACTTCCCTCACTTACAGATGAAATTCATCCCTTTGATCTAAAAGAACCAAATGATACAATGTTATTTTTATCTCAGCGCTGAGCAATCTTGTGATAAACTTTGCTGGCTACTTTTTTTTTTTTTTTTTTTTTTTTTTCTTTTGACAGCTCTGAGCAGAGAATGGCTCCTTTTACATGAATCGTGGAAATGAAGCTCATGAGAGGGATTAAATCGCAATTTTTATTTTTTTGAACAATTAATCATGCAGCTCTATATTATATTTGGCTTTTTAATAAATATCAGTTTAAATGAATATGAATTTATTGTCGGCCATCATTGGCACCTTTAGCGCAAGAAAAGCTCAAGAAAAATGTATCCCTTTAAATTCTATGTCTGTCTTCACACTGGTCCGTTGCACTTCTGTTACGGTGTTGAATCCTGCTTGCTGCATTTTTGGTCAGTTAAAAAAAAAAAAGCACACCAAAAACGCACCTTCCCGTTGAAATGCATTGAACACCTCATTAACACACCTGTGTTACATTTTTGAATCCCATGACCTAAAAAAAAAAAAAAAAAAATCATAAGCAGAATCGCGGTAAAATTGGCTCAAAATTAAGGCAAAATTGCTGCTGAGATGTTTCGGTGGCCAGAAATTCAGTGCATATCTAGTGACAGGGTCATGGATGGCCAAGCCTCATTGATGTATGTAGGGAGTGAAAATTGGCCTGTGTAGACTGATGTAGCTGAAAATGCTGAAAAAGTTTATTCTGGTTTCGATAGAAAGGTATCAGAACACATATCGCAGTTTGTTGTATATGGGGCTGTGTAGCTACAGACCAGTCAGGGTTCCCATGTTGAAGATTGTCCATAACTAAAGATGCCTATGATGCACATGTGAGCAGTTCTGGGACAAGGTCATCCAGAGCAAAGATGCCAAACTCCCCAGCCTTGTAACAGAATGAAGGCACACCTATCCGTACAGTAAACCATTGTGCCCAGGGAAGAGGCCCATCTCTTGTACATGAGCATCAGAACTGGACCAGGGAGCAAGGAAATAGGGCCCTGACCGGTCTGCAGGTAAGCAGCCCCCATACACCACAAACTGCGATTCAGTGTGTTCTGACACTTCTATCAGTACTAGAATTAACTTTTTCAGCTACAGTATCTCTTCTCGGGCTTCACGGACCAGTTTTCACTCCCCATGTGCATCAGTGACCTTGGCTGCTCATTCATCCCACAGGAGCTGCCGTTTTGGAGATGGTCTGGCCCAGTCTTCTAGCCATTACAGTTTAGTCCTTGTCAAAGTCACTCAAATCCTTTCGCTTGCCCGTTTTTTTTTTTTTTTTCTGTTTTCAACACCTCAACTTTAGGGACAACATGTTCACTTGCTGTCTAATATATCCCACCCACTTTCAGATGGTATTGTAATGAGATAATCAGTATGATTTAATTTATCTGTCAGCAGTCATAATGTAATGGCTGATGTTTTTTTTTTTTTTTTTTCGGGTCAGTATCACAAGTGTGTGTATATGTATATGTGTGTGTGTAATAAATAAATATATATATTTATAATAATATACAGTGCCTTGCGAAAGTATTCGGCCCCCTTGAACTTTCGACCTTTTGCAACATTTCAGGCTTCAAACATAAAGATATAAAACTTTTATTTTTTGTGAAGAATCAACAACAAGTGAGACACAATCATGAAGTGAAATAAATGTATTGGATATTTCAAACTTTGTTAACAACATCAGGTTTTCTTCCAGAATGGTCCTGTATTTGGCTCCATCTTCCCATCAATTTTAACCATCTTCCCTGTCCCTGCTGAAGAAAAGCAGGCCCAAACCATGATGCTGCCAGCACCATGTTTGACAGTGGGGATGGTGTGTTCAGGGTGATGAGCTGTGTTGCTTTTACACCAAACATAACGTTTTGCATTGTTGCCAAGTAAACGACTGATTGTTGTCCTATGGACATAGTCTCCCACCTCAGCTGTAGATCTCTGCAGTTCATCCAGAGTGATCATGGGCCTCTTGGCTGCATCTCTGATCAGTCTTCTCCTTGTATGAGCTGAAAGTTTAGAGGGACGGCCAGGTCTTCGTAGATTTGCAGTGGTCTGATACTTCTTCCATTTCAATATTATCGCTTGCACAGTGCTCCTTGGGATGTTTAAAGCTTGGGAAATCTTTTTGTATCCAAATCCGGCTTTAAACTTCTCCACAACAGTATCTCGGACCTGCCTGGTGTGTTCCTTGTTCTTCATGATGCTCTCTGCGCTTTAAACGGACCTCTGAGACTATCACAGTGCAGGTGCATTTATACGGAGACTTGATTACACACATAAATAGACTTGGATTCTATTTATCATCATTAGTCATTTAGATCAACATTGGATCATTCAGAGATCCTCTATGAACTTTTGGAGAGAGTTTGCTGTACTGAAAGTAAAGGGGCTGAATAATTTTGCACGCCCAATTTTTCAGTTTTTTATTTGTTAACAAAGTTTGAAATATCCAATAAATTTCGTTCCACTTCATGATTGTGTCCCACTTGTTGATTCTTCACAAAAAATAAAAGTTTTATATCTTTATGTTTGAAGCCTGAAATGTGGCAAAAGGTCGCAAAGTTCAAGGGGGCCGAATACTTTCGCAAGGCACTGTGTATGTGTGTGTGTGTGTATGTATGTATACACACACACACACACACACACACACACACACACACACACACACACACACACACACACACACACACACACAGTCTATCTGTATAAAAGGAAGGGTCTAAAAGATTGTAAACTTAAAAAAAGCGGTCAGCACCTAGTTTAACCGGTTGCCGACCGGCGCACGACTATATACTGCGGCGGTCAGCCCCGGCCAGGCAGAGTGACGTAGCGGTACGTCACTAGCCTTCGCCGCTCTGGTGCGCGCGCGCGCACCCGCGGTCCCGCCGATGACTCGATTGGGGTCAGAACCGATCAGTCATCAGGTCCAGGCCAATCATTTTTGGTCTGGACCTGTTGATCGGTCCTGCCCAATCAGATCTCCCTCTAAGCCTGTGAAATGTAAACACAGGCTTAGAGGAGATGTGCCCTCCCCTCCCAACGGTCTTTTTGGATCCAGCGTGAGAGGAGAGCACATCTAATTGTAAGTACAGCACCAAGCACGTACATACACACTTAGATAGGCACATTTCACCCCCGATCGCCCCCCCAATTAACCCCTACAGCACCTGACACAACACACACTATATACAGCATATAGCATATACCTATATACCTGTATAAGTGTGATTTGTGAACAGGTGTAGCACTTGCGACCCCCCCTTTTCCACTCAAATTACCCCCCACCCCCCCCTAATAAAGATTTAACCCACTGATCTCCCCTGACCCCCCCCCCCTGATCACCGCCGTTAACCCCTACACCCTCTGTCACATCAGCACTAATACAAACGCAATATACGGTGTTATTGTATTTTTGTATTAGTGTCATTGTGGTCAGAATTAGCGCAGGCGACTAAGTTTCTGTCCCAAGAAGGTTTAGGGTCCCCGCCACCCGCCCAATAAAGATTTAAGCCCCTGACCCCCCCCCCCTGATCACCCCTACACCCCCTGCCATAACACACACCGTATACAGTATATAGCATTTTGCTATATACCCGTATAAGTGTGATTTGTGGTCAGGTCTAGCGCTTGCGACCCCCTTTTTTCCACTTGAATTACCCGCCACCCCCCCCTAATAAAGATTTGAGCCCCTGATCTCCCCTGACCCCCCCCCTGATCACCGCTAGTTAACCCCTACACCCTCTGTCACATCAGCACTAATACAAACGTAATATACTGTGTTTTTGTATTTTTGTATTAGTGTGATTGTGATCAGAATTAGCGCAGGCGACTAAGTTTGTGTCCCAAGGAGGTTTAGGGTCCCCGCCACCCGCCCAATAAAGATTTAATCCCCTGATCCCCCCCTGATCACCCCTACACCCCCTGCCACAACGCACACTGTATACAGTATATAGCATTTTCTATATACCCGTATAAGTGTGACTTGTGACCAGGTTTAGCGCTTGCCACCGTTTCTTTTATCCGTAGGATACCCGCCAGTCCCTTCCAATAAAGATTTAAACCCCTGATCCCCCCCTGATCACATCCCGTTAACCCCTACACCCTCTGTCACATTAGCACTAATACACACATAATATACTGTTTTTACTGTATTTTGTATTGGTGTCATTGTGACTTGAGGTTGCTCTAGCTAGCTAGTTTCTTTCCCAAAGGAGGTTTAGGGTCCCCGCCACCCCCCCCCAGATCCCCGGCGCATAGTTTAGAAGTAACCCCTTGATTACCACACACGCACGCACGCACATACACTTCCATTTCTAGTATAGTGTTTGAACAGATCAATATCTGATCTGATCAGAGCTATACTAGCGCCCCCATAGTTTAGGGTTCCCAAAACGCGGTGTTTGCACGATCAGCACTGATTCCAGCCAGCACCTGCGTTTAACCCTTTCACCCAGGTAAGTGTAGTAATCAATAGATTACTGTCACTTACAAAAAACACAAGACACAAAACCGCTGTGTTAGCAGAGTCAGGCCTGATCCCTGCTAGCATTAGCAGTTTTTTTGGTAGCGCTTGAAATAGTCTTCGACAACCAGGTGCTTTTATTACCTGTGAGTCGCATCACTGTACGGGTAAATTTAGTTACCAAAATGTCTAAACGTTCGTACAGTGATGAAGCTATTTACAGTATAATGACCATGTCAGGTGAGAGCGATGGGGAATCCTCACCGGCAGAATCAGGGTCAGTATACGAACCAAATGACAGCAGCGGCTCCCTGACAGACAGCTCCGACGACAGATGGGTCCCTGTTAGACCCAGGCGTACCCGACCCCATTCTGGAGTTGTTGAAATGCAGGAATCGCAGGGTGCTCGTATGGAGCAGAGTGTGGTTACTAGTGCCGCTCATTTTTCTGGCGACCTGGCAAGCGCCAGCGGCCTAGTACAACCTGGACCTAGTACAACCAGCACTGCAGTAAGACCTGGTGACGTGGCGAGTCCCCTAAGTGCAGTTGAAGCTGGTGCGGTGGCTAGCACAAGTAGTGGCCCGCAGCCACCGCGTATTCGAAGACAGGCCCGTAGAGCCCATAGTGCCCTCCCTGATGCGCTGGCATATCCCAATTGGCAACCCACTGATTCTACAGCGCCAGTACTTCCCCCATTCACCGCCCAACCTGGAATCCACGTGGAGACAGCTGGTTTTACGCCCCTGAACTTTTTTGAGCTGTTCTTCACGGAAGATCTTTTCAGATCTATTGTGGATCAATCAAATTTATATGCTCAACAATTTATCGCCGCCAACCCAAATTCGCACCTTGCCAGACGATTCGGCTGGAATCCTATAACGGTTTCCGAATTTAAGATCTTTCTGGGCCTTTCCCTCCACATGGGCATAACTAAACAAAGTGAATTGCGGCTATATTGGTCCACTAGCCCAGCTCACCATATGCGCATGTACTCTGCCTCCATGTCCAGGGGGAGATACGAGCAAATTCTGCGATTTATGCATTTCAGCGACAATGAAATCTGTCGTCCTCGGGGAGACCCTGCATACGATCGGCTCCACAAAATTCGGCCCCTCATAGACCACTTCAATCAGCGGTTTGCAGCCTTGTTTACCCCCGAACAAGTTGTCTGCATTGACGAGTCCCTGATTAAATTTACTGGCCGTCTTGCTATCAAACAGTACCTCCCCAGCAAGCGTGCCAGATACGGGGTCAAGTTGTATAAGCTCTGTGACAGGGCCACAGGCTATACAGTTAATTTCCGTGTCTATGAGGGAAAAGATAGCACTGTGGAGCCCCCGAACTGCCCAGACTACATAGGGAGCAGCGGTAAGATTGTTTGGGACTTGGTGTCACCCTTATCCGGAAAGGGGTACCATTTGTACGTGGACAATTTTTACACAAGCGTGCCACTATTTAGTCACCTGCTTGATTTACAAATCGGCGCATGTGGCACCGTGCGACCTAATCGCCGGGGCTTCCCCCAACGGCTTGTAAATTCCCGTCTTAGTCGGGGGGCGAGAGCCTGCTTGAAAACGGACAAATTGCTTGCGGTGAAGTGGAAGGATACACGGAATGTTTATGTTCTGTCCTCCCTTCACGCAGACACGACAGTCCAAATCCCTATGGCAACTGGCGTTATGGAGAAACCCCTCTGTGTCCACGAATATAACCTTAACATGGGAGGGGTGGACCTTAACGACCAGCTTTTGGCGCCGTATTTAGTTGCCCGTAAAGCCAGACGCTGGTACAAAAAAGTGTCTGTTTACCTTTTCCAATTGGCTATGCTGAACGCCTTTGTCCTATACTGGGCGTCAGGACGAACTGGACCCTTCCGGGAATTCCAGGAAGCGGTCATCCTTGCCTACCTGTACCCAGGAGGCATGCCTGCCCAACTTCCCCTTCCAGATGCAGTGAGCCGGCTGCATGAGAGGCATTTTCCTTATGCCCTCCCGAGTACCCCTACCCAAATACGACCCCAAAGACGATGTCGTGTCTGTAGCAGGCGCGGATTTAGGCGTGACACCCGTTATTATTGTCCCAAATGTCCTGACCAACCTGGTCTCTGCATCGGGGAATGTTTTGAGCGCTACCATACACTAGTGGAGTATTAGTGTAGGGTACAGCACGACACAGTGTAGGGCACACAAACACAGGGTCTCGAAGGATGTTGGATGTCCATCGACATTTTGAGAGACCCAAGCTGGAAGAGAAGATCGCAGAAGATCGCACTCCCTCCCAAATCAAGAAATAAAGGAACAGTTAGAAAGTAAAATAAAAGGATCCAAAAACTGTTGTGGTGTCAGTAATTTTATATGTCCTTCTACTCCTTCCTACTATACTTTTTTCAATGTCCTTTGTTTGTTTTTTCATTCTTTTGTGACCTGTTTCTCTTGCAGGTAATTGTCGGCTACCAAGCATTGATTTTATATATTCTGACACAAACAGCGTTTGCGCTCAGCATATATGGATACCTTTGCTGATAGCAGCTGTGGTGATTTTCTGATTTCAGCACTGCAGTTAAAATCCTATTTTGGTATACGTGGATAGTGTCGTGTATACCCATCATTAAATTCAGTGGGTGGTTGTTTGGGCGGTTAATGATGAGTAATACTACGCATTATTCCTGTGCTGATTTCTGATAGGTTCTCTTTTTTTCCGTTCAGCCCACAGGCTGCATGAAAAAAAAAAACCTATATGCCAAACAAGGACCAGCAATGTACTGGTACGTTGCTGGACTTTGAGTGGTTGTACCAGGATGATGCCTGCAGATTTAGGCATCATCTTGGTATCGTTTTTTATAGCCAGCGGTCGGCTAACATGTAAAAGCAATCCTAGCAGGTAATTGGCCGCTAGACTGCTTTTACATGCAGTGGGAGGGGTCTCCCCCCCACCCCCCCCCCCACCGCCGCCTTCCGCAGCCTTCCGTGGTTTTTCTCGGGCTCTCCTGTCCCACCGGTTAACCCGAGAGTGCAGCCGGTGGTTCAATTATCTAACCATAGAGCTAATTGAAGATTAGAATGGCTCCAATCATCTCTATGGCCTAAGATGCCGGTGGCTACGAGCATTTCATGACTTATTTTTCGCCAGAAATAAACAGGGCCATTGGGAAATTGGGAAAGTATTTTATCACACCAATTTTGGCGTGGTCAGATACATTAAGGTCAGAGGAGAGATCTAGAGTATAAAAGACCCCAATTTTTTTAAAAAAGAGTACCTGTCACTACCGATTGCTATCATAGGGGATATCTAAATTCACTGTGATAACAATAAAAATGATTTAAAAAAAAAAAATTAAAGGAAAGGTGTCAAAATAACATAAAAAAGCAAAAAAAAAAAAAAATTGAGCCCCCCCCCTTTCCCCCCGTGCTTGCGCGCAATGGCACACGCAAGCGTTGGTCTAGTGTCATATGTAAACCGCAATTTCAGCATGCATGTGAGGTATCGCCGCGATCGCCAGGTCGAGTGCAGTAATTTTTGCAGTAGACCTCCTCTGTAAGTCTAAAGTGGTAACCTGTAGAGACTTTTAAAGTTTTTAAAAATGTACGTACGTTGTTGCCGCTGCGCAGGCGTGCGCAATTTTTAAAGCATGTCATGTCAGGTGTCTATGAACTCGGCATAAGATCATCTTTTAAATTTTACCAAAAAAATTGGAATTATATAGTGTATTTGTGCAATAAATTTAAAAAAAATGTATTTTTTTCACAAAAATTGCGTTTGGAAAATCTGTGCGCAAATACCGTGTGACAAAAAAATTTGCAACATCCCCCATTTTATTCTATAGGGCCTCTGCTTTAAAGAAATATATAATGTTTGGGGGTTCAAAGTAATTTTCTAGTAAAAAAAAAAATATTTTTTCATGTAAACAAAAAGGCACAGAAAAGGCTTGGTTTTCAAGTGGTTAGAAGAGTGGGTGATGTGTGGATAAGATTGAGCATAAAATGCCGGGACAGTTCAAACACCCCCCAAATGACCCCTTTTTGAAAAGTAGACACCCAAAGCTATTTGCTGAGAGGCATGGTGAGTCCATGGAATATTTTATATTTTGCTACAAGTGTCGGGAAAATTATTATTTCTTTTTTTTTTTGTTGTTTTTTTACAGAAAGTTGTCACTAAATGATATATTGCTCACACATGCCATGTGTATATGTGAAATGACACCCCAAAATACATTCTGCTGCTTCTCCTGAGTACAGGGATACCCCATGTGTGAGACTTTTTGGCAGCGTAGCTGTGTACGCGCCCCCGAAAACCAATCCACATCTTCAGGTTTTCTAATGGCGTAAATTGCTGATTTTACCCCTGACTACCCGTCACAGTTTCAGAGGCCCTGAAATTTCAAGATAGCACAAAACCCCCCCAAATGACCCCATTTTGCAAAGTAGACACTCCAAGCTATTGGCTGAGAAGCATGGTGAGTCCATGGAATAGTTTATATTTTGCCACAAGTTTCGGGAAAATAATTTTTTTTTTTTTTTTAACACAAAGTTGTCAGTAAATGATATAATGCTCACGCATGCCATGGGTATATGTGAAATGACACCCCAAAATACATTCTGCTGCTTCTCCTGAGTACAGGGATACCACATGTGTGAGACTTTTTGCCAGTCTAGCCGCGTACAGGACCCGGAAAACCAATCTGCACCTTCTGGCTTTCTAAGGGCGTAAATTGTTGATCTCACTCCTTACTACCTATCACACTTTTGAAGTCCATAAAAGGCCAAGATGGCACAAAACCCCCCCAAATGACCCAATTTTGCAAAGTAGACACTCCAATCTATTTGCTGAGAGGCATGGTGAGTATTTTGCAGCTCTCATTTTTTTTGGAAAATGAAGAAAAAACAGGAAAATGCATTTTTTTTCCTCTTTTTTCAATTTCCAAAACTTTGTGACAAAAAGTGAGATCTGCAAAACACTCAACATGCCTCTCTGCAAATAGCTCAGGGTGTCTACTTTCCAAAATGGGGTCATTTGGGGGGGTTTTGTGCTATCTTGGAATTTTAGGGCCTCCGAAACTGTGATAGGTAGTCAGGAGTGAAATCAACAATTTACGCCTTTGGAAAGCCTGAAAGTGGAGGTTGGTTTTCGGGGTCCTGTACTCGGCTAGACTGCAAAAAAGTCTCACACATGGGGTATCCCTGTACTCAGGAGAAGCAGCAGAATGTATTTTGGGGTGTCATTTCACATATACCCATGGCATGTGTGAGCAATATATCATTTACTGACAGCTTTGTGTAAAAAAAAAAAAAAATATATATATATATATATATATATATATATATATATATATATATATATATATATATATATATATATATATATATATATATATATATATATATATATATATATAATTTCCCGGAACTTGTGGCAAAATATAAAATATTCCATGGACTCACCATGCCTCTCAGCAAATAGCTTGGGGTGTCTACTTTCCAAAATGGGGTCATTTGGGGGGGTTTTGTGCTATCTTGGAATTTTAGGGCCTCCGAAACTGCGACAGGTAGTGCAGAGGTGACATGAACAATTTACGCCATTAGAAAACCTGAGAGTGTTGATTGGTTTTTGCGGTCCTGTACACAGCTAGGCTCCCAAAAAGTCTCACACATGGGGCATCCCCATACTCAGGAGAAGTGGCAGAATGTATTTTGGGGTGTCATTCCACATATACCCATGTCATGTGTGAGAAATTTATCTTTTAGTGACAACGTTGTGTAAAAAAAAAAAAATTTAAAAAAAAAATTGTAATTTTCCCGAAACTTGTGGCAAAATATAAAATATTCCATGGACTCACCATGCCTCTCAGCAAACAGCTTGGGGTGTCTACTTTCCAAAATGGGGTCATTTGGGGGGGTTTTGTGGTATCTTGACATTTCAGGGCCTCCTAAACCGTTATAGGTAGTGAGAAAATGCAATGAAAAATGTACGCCCTTTGAAATTCTGATGGTGGTGATTTGTTTTCCGGCTCCCGTACACAGCTACGCTCCCAAAAAGTCTCACATGTGGTATCCCTGTACTCGGGAGAAGCAGCAGAATATATTTTGGGGTGTAATTACACATATACCCATGGCATGTGTGAGCAATATATCATTTCAATGACAACTTTGTGTAAAAAAAAAAAAGTTGTCATTTTTCAAACACCTGTGACAAAAAAATAAAATATTCAATGAGCTCAACATGCCTCTCAGAACATTCCTTAGGATGTCTACTTTCCAAAAAGTGGTAGTTTGGGGGGGTTTTGTACTGCCCCGCCATTTTAGCACTTCATGAAATGAGATAGGCAGTCAGAAATTAAAGCTTCGTAAATTTCAGTATTTACACCATAGTTTGTAGACGCTATAACTTTTGCGCAAACCAATAAAAATACGCTCATTGATTTTTTTTTTTTGTCAAAGACATGTAGCTAAATATATTTTGGCCAAAAAAATGACATAAATTGAGTATATTGGATATTTTTTAAAAGACAAAGTTGAAAATGTCATTTTTTTGCAAAATTTTCGCTCTTTTTTTATTAATATCGCAAAAAATAAAAAGCGCAGAGGTGATCAAATGCCACCAAAAGAAAGCTCTGTTTGTGGGAAAAAAAGGACGTAAATTTCGTTTAGGTACAGCATTGCATGACCGAGCAATTATCAATTATTGCCAAGTTGAAAAAAGGGGTCTGGTCCTTTAGCAGCCAAATCCTCCGGGGCTTAAGTGGTTAATCGGTCCCTTGACAAACCATGCTAATGTATATGTAAATGATGGTGTGTGTGTATATATATATATAATATATATATATAAATATGTGTGTGTATGTTTAAAAAGATTATTCAGAATACATAAATATACCAAACCATGAATAAATAAAGTGCATAAGGGCTCTTTCACACGGCCGCTCCGTGTGAAAGCTCCGCTGCGGGACTTTTTTTTTTTTTTTTTCACGGAGCGGATGACATTTGTGTCATCCGCTCCGTATGTCCGCATATCATCCCATCGGTTTGCGGATGATATGCGGACATAATGTAAGTCTATGGGGATTGCGGATGACACCGCTGACATCCGATTTTCATTTCCTTTCCGTTTTTTGAACGGAGGAAAAATAGGGTTCTGTTCCAAAAAACGGAACAGAACTGAAAGGAAGAAAATTATGTCCGTAAATCATCCGCAAAAAAATAGGATGATTTGCGGACGCACGGAGCGGCCGTGCGAAAGAGCCCCAACTCAAAAATCCATTCCGTCTCATTCCTTGAGAATTTTTTTTCTTTTTTTTGTTTCATATTGCTACCCCTCCAGTGGGGTTCAATTTTATCAATCCAATTTGTCAAGGGACTGATCAAACTAGGTGCTGACTGTTTTTTTGAAGTTTACATACAGTCTATCTATCTCTCCTGGTCAGTGCTGATGATATAGCGGCTTACTCACCACAGCACTCACTCTGTCCATTCACGTTAGTGTGATTGTACAGTCTTTAAATACGCTATATCAACCACACACCATAGAGTATAGCTCCCAACTGTCCCTGATTTTGAGGCACTTTCTCTGATTTGGAACAAAAACTCTCCTTATTTGTCGCCCATTTTGGTCTGATCTATATAGTTGTATATCGAATGCACTATTTAGCTTTTAAATGGTGTTTCCCAATGCTAAACCTTTCATCCAATTTCTAAATTGCTTCATTTGTAACTTTCTAAAGGCAGTATAGAGGAAAAGTAGTGTTAAAAAATAGCACTTGTGGGTTTAACTAATAATTTTTTTTGTGTATAATTTTCCTTTAAGGGGGTGTAACAGGGGGTGTGTCCTATGCCTACAAACAACCACTACTAAACAGGGGTGGGTGCCTTGAACACTATTTGTCATTCACAACTAAAGCCATTTTAACATCTTTTACCCTTGCGTTTTTAACAGTTTACACCTTCAACCATACAAGTCAAAAGATAAAGCCTTCCTGAGAAAGGAGAAGTTCACCTTTTAATAAATGCACCTTTTTTTGCAGGTAAAAAATATGCATTTTATTTATTTATTTTTCTAGGGAGCCTGTAGAGCAATACAGGCTCGATAAGCAGATCGTGGGTGCAGTGCAGGGCTCCTGCAGAGTCTCCAAATAGCTGTCTGCCCCGACCTCAGGCAGGCAGTTACTTGAGAGCAGGAAAAATCAAGGAACTATAAAGGTGCTCACCAGCACCCTCGCAATTCAATGGCTGACTGCAGTTGCAGGTCATTCATCCACAGATTAATGAATAACACTGTTGTGCAGGAGGAACCCCGCATGGCTGCATGGTATTTTTCAAAAAGAGACAGTGGGTGGGGGGAAGCCATCTTTCCGCTATAGCGTGGGCAGGAAGAAGTTAATGCAGTGCAGTTGTAGGCAGTAGAATTATTTCTACTCTGTAGCAAAAAGTTGTACCTATTCACTATGCTTGCCTATGGACTCGCCATAACCAATTTATACAGATTGGGTTTAAAAGGGTTGTAGAGTCAGAAGGTTTTGTATCCTAATGCATTGTATGCTTTAAGATAAAAAGCCTTCTGTGTGCAGCAGCTCCCCTAATACTTACCTTACCCCCTCTCTAGAGGGGGAAAGAGGCGGGGTGGGGCCGAACGGCAGCGCCATGTTTGAATGGATACACAGAGCTGCAACTCAGCTCGGGTGCCCCCATAGCAAGCTGCTTGCTGGGGGGGCACTCAACAGAAAGGAAGGGCCAGGAGCTCCAGCCAGGGACCCGAGAAGAGGAGGAGCAGGAAAGTATAACATGTTTGTTATTTTAATAGAAAAGAAAAAAAAAACAGACTTTACAATCACTTTGAGACTGGTTTCACAATAGCACAACTTGTCAGGCGACTTGTCAGCCTGACAAGTCGCGCTCCCTCGCTGTCCATTGACTGCTTACCAGATCCCACTGTTTCCAAACATGTAATGAGTGTAGACTCTCTCGGGATACGTAAATGAGGAACTCCTGGTGTTTCCTGGTTCTTCTCTCGGACTGACACTCATATAAGGTGCACCATGAAAAATGAGGGAAGAGACTAATAGTGCATTACCTTTTATCACATTTATTAGAAAAGTAAAGATTGCACATACAGGAAAAAACGAAGATACAAGTTCTGTCTGGAGAGCGGCGGCTGCCTGCAGTGCAAGCCGCGGCTGTTGTGATTGACGGCGCAACTCCTCCTTCGCTCTGACGCATTTCCTCCCTATTGGGCTTCCACGAAGATAGGAGGGGTCATATCGGTTATCATTTACCACCAAAAGAAAGCCCAATTTGTCCTGAAAACAACAAGGTATATTCCACCTAGATACACAAAATAGTTGTTTATGATATGTATAGTTTTACAAACACATGTCAAAGTTGCAAAATTGTGGTTTGGCATTAACATTTGCTTTACTCTTAGGCAGGAAGGAGTTAAAGGGCTAATTTCACCTTTAGTAATGTTACATATTACACCCATGTTTAGGGTGTAACCATATAACATGTTACTATGCACCAGTCTCTACACCCCCCTCCCCCCCCCCCGTGACAGCAGGCTGGGGTTCTTAATCCTGCACCCCCTGTTACAGTTTAAAAAAAAAATAGGGGCTCCACCCACACAGCACTCTGTGAATGAATGAGCTAAAAGTCTGGTCTGCCAACACTGCAGTTGACTTGTAGTTCTCAACAAACTGCAAGGGCACCTGTGAGCGCTCTTGTAGTACATTAACACTTCCTAAAGCTTGTACAGAGGTACAGGCAGAAAGCTCTTCACGCTCCTGAGAAAATAAAAATAAACGAAATGCACATATATATAAATTTTTTTACCTGCAAAAACACGTGTTCATACACTGAACAAAATTTATAAACGCAACACTTGTTCTCACCCCCATTTTTCATGAGCTGAACTCAAAGATCTAAGACTTTTCTATGTACACAAAAGGCCAATTTCTCTCAAATATTGTTCACAAATCTGTCTAAATCTGTGTTAGTGAGCATTTCTCCTTTGCTGAGATAATCCATCCACCTCACAGGTGTGGCATATCAAGATGCTGATTATACATTATTATGATTATTGCACAGGTGTGCCTTAGGCTGCTCACAATAAAGGCCACTTTAAAATGTGCAATTTTACTGGGGGGGGGGGGGTCCGAAAGCCAGTCAGTACCATACCATAACCCCACTGCCACCATGGGCCACTCCATCCACAACGTTGACAGCAAACCGCTCACCCACATGACGTCATACACGCTGTCTGCCATCTGCCCTGTACAGTGAAAACTGGGATTCATCCGTGAAGAGAACACCTCTCCATAGTGCCAGACGCCATCGAATGAGAGCATTTGCCCACTCAAGTTGGTTACGTCGACTAACTTCAGTCTGGTCAAGGATGAGGAGCATGCAGATGAGCTTCCCTGAGACTGTTTCTGACAGTTTCTGCAGAAATTCTTTGGTCATGCAAATCGATTGTTGCAGCAGCTGTCCAGGTGGCTGGTCTCAGACAATCTTGGAGGTGAAGATGCTGGATGTGGAGGTCCTGGGCTGGTGTGGTTACACGTGGTCTGCGGTTATGAGGCTGGTTGGATGTACTGCCAAATTCTCTGAAATGCCTTTGGAGACGGCTTATGGTAGAGAAATGAACATTCAATTCATTAAGCTCTGGTGGACATTCCTGCAGTCAGCATGCAATTGCACCCTCCCTCAAAACTTGGGACATCTGTGGCATTGTGCTGTGTGATAAAAGTGAACATTTTAGAATGGCCTTTTATTGTGGGCAGCCTAAGGCACACCTGTGCAATAATCACGCTGTCTAATCAGCATCTTGATATGTCACACCTGCAGTGGCGTAGCGTGGGTTGTCAGCACCCGGGGCAAGGCAAGTAATTTGCGCCCCCTAACCCGCAGGATTTTAGCACTCAACTCTCTTCCAATAGGTTAGTTAAAGAAACCCTTACCCCTTAAGCACATGTATTGTTTGTTATGAAAATACTGATTTATTTAAAGTAAAATGCATCTAAATACAAGTTTGAATGACCAGCGTGGCCCCTTTCAATGCAGAATGACCAGTGTGGCCCCTTTCAATGCAGAATGACCAGCGTGGCCCCTTTCAATGCAGAATGACCAGCGCGCCCCCTTTCAATGCAGAGAGATCAGCGTGCCCCCTTTCAATGCAGAGAGACCAGCGTGCCTCCATTCAATGCAGAATGACCAGCGTGGCCCCTTTCAATGCAGAATGACCAGCGTGGCCCCTTTCAATGCAGAGAGACTAGCGTGCCCCCTTTCAATGCAGAATGACCAGCGTGCCCCCTTTCAATGCAGAATGACCAGCGTGCCCCCTTTTAATGCAGAATGACCAGCGTGCCCCCTTTCAATGCAGAGAGACCAGCATGCCCCCTTTCAATGCAGAATGACCAGCGTGCCCCCTTTTAATGCAGAATGACCAGCGTGCCCCCTTTCAATGCAGAGAGACCAGCATGCCCCCTTTCAATGCAGAATGACCAGCGTATCCCCTTTCAATGCAGAATGACCAGCTTGCCCCCTTTCAATGCAGAGAGACCAGCGTGCCCCCTTTCAATGCAGAGAGACCAGCGTGCCCCCTTTCAATGCAGAGAGACCAGCGTGCCCCCATTCAATGCAGAGAGACCAGCGTGCCCCCATTCAATGCAGAGAGACCAGCGTGCCCCCATTCAATGCAGAGAGACCAGCGTGCCCCCATTTAATGCAGAGAGACCAGCGTGCCCCCTTTCAATGCAGAGAAACCAGCATGCCCCCTTTCAAACAGAATTACCAGCGTGCCCCCTTTCAATGCAGAGAGACCAGCGTGCCCCCTTTCAATGCAGAATGACCACCGTGTCCCTTTTCAATGCAGAATGACCAGCATGCCCCCATTCAATGCAGAGAGACCAGCGTGCCCCCATTTAATGCAGAGAGAGACCAGCGTGCCCCCTTTCAATGCAGAGAAACCAGCATGCCCCCTTTCAAACAGAATGACCAGCATGCTCCCTTTCAATGCAGAGAGACCAGCGTGCCCCCTTTCAATGCAGAATGACCAGCGTGCCCCCTTTCAATGCAGAATGACCAGCATGCCCCCTTTCAATGCAGAATGACCAGTGTGCCCCCTTTCAATGCAGAGAGACCAGCGTGCCCCCTTTCAATGCAGAATGACCAGCTTGCCCCCATTCAATGCAGAATGACCAGCGTAGTCCCTTTCAATGCAGAATGACCAGCGTGGCCCCTTTCAATGCAGAATGACCAGCGTGGCCCCTTTCAATGCAGAATGACCAGCGTGGCCCCTTTCAATGCAGAATGACCAGCGTGGCCCCTTTCAATGCAGAATGACCAGCGCGCCCCCTTTCAATGCAGAATGACCAGCGCGCCCCCTTTCAATGCAGAGAGATCAGCGTGCCCCCTTTCAATGCAGAGAGACCAGCGTGCCTCCATTCAATGCAGAATGACCAGCGTGGCCCCTTTTAATGCAGAATGACCAGCGTGCCCCCTTTCAATGCAGAGAGACCAGCATGCCCCCTTTCAATGCAGAATGACCAGCGTGCCCCCTTTTAATGCAGAATGACCAGCGTGCCCCCTTTCAATGCAGAGAGACCAGCATGCCCCCTTTCAATGCAGAATGACCAGCGTATCCCCTTTCAATGCAGAATGACCAGCTTGCCCCCTTTCAATGCAGAGAGACCAGCGTGCCCCCTTTCAATGCAGAGAGACCAGCGTGCCCCCTTTCAATGCAGAGAGACCAGCGTGCCCCCATTCAATGCAGAGAGACCAGCGTGCCCCCATTCAATGCAGAGAGACCAGCGTGCCCCCATTCAATGCAGAGAGACCAGCGTGCCCCCATTTAATGCAGAGAGACCAGCGTGCCCCCTTTCAATGCAGAGAAACCAGCATGCCCCCTTTCAAACAGAATTACCAGCGTGCCCCCTTTCAATGCAGAGAGACCAGCGTGCCCCCTTTCAATGCAGAATGACCACCGTGTCCCTTTTCAATGCAGAATGACCAGCATGCCCCCATTCAATGCAGAGAGACCAGCGTGCCCCCATTTAATGCAGAGAGAGACCAGCGTGCCCCCTTTCAATGCAGAGAAACCAGCATGCCCCCTTTCAAACAGAATGACCAGCATGCTCCCTTTCAATGCAGAGAGACCAGCGTGCCCCCTTTCAATGCAGAATGACCAGCGTGCCCCCTTTCAATGCAGAATGACCAGCATGCCCCCTTTCAATGCAGAATGACCAGTGTGCCCCCTTTCAATGCAGAGAGACCAGCGTGCCCCCTTTCAATGCAGAATGACCAGCTTGCCCCCATTCAATGCAGAATGACCAGCGTAGTCCCTTTCAATGCAGAATGACCAGCGTGGCCCCTTTCAATGCAGAATGACCAGCGTGGCCCCTTTCAATGCAGAATGACCAGCGTGGCCCCTTTCAATGCAGAATGACCAGCGTGGCCCCTTTCAATGCAGAATGACCAGCGCGCCCCCTTTCAATGCAGAATGACCAGCGCGCCCCCTTTCAATGCAGAGAGATCAGCGTGCCCCCTTTCAATGCAGAGAGACCAGCGTGCCTCCATTCAATGCAGAATGACCAGCGTGGCCCCTTTCAATGCAGAATGACCAGCGTGCCCCCTTTCAATGCAGACAGACCAGCGTGCCCCCTTTCAATGCAGAGAGACGTACCTGCAGTGGCGGCTTCTCCTCAGTTCCCCGCGTCTCCTCGAGTCCTCCCCCCCCCTCCTCCTCAGCCAATGGCATGAGTTCGCCTTTCGGCCAATCAGGAAGCGGGTCTCGGACCTGCTTCCTGATTGGCCAGGAGGAGGATCCGGCTTGCAACGCCACCCCACCCTACACCAATGGACAGGTGAGGCACAGTCCAGCCCCGCCCTAACCCACCTTTTTCAGCCATAGGGCGGCCACGCTGGACATCTCCCAGCCTAAAGATGAAGGCAGCCGCAGACAGTGTGTGAACTGTGTATGTCAGAGTCAGACAGACAGAGTGATTCATGCGGATGCGCCCCCCCCAGATGTTGCGCCCGGTGCGGCCTGCCCCCCCCTGCACCCCCCATGCTACGCCACTGCACACCTGTGAGGTGTGGCAAAGGAGAAGTGTTCACTAAGGGCTCTTTCACACGGTCCGCCTCCGTAGGCGGATCCTTGTTGCTCAGCGCGGATTGATCCGCGATCCCCGATGAGCCGGCGGATGACAGCTCCGTCTCCGCTTGCAGAGCGGAGAGGGAGGTGTCTCAGCCCCCGCTGCCTTCTATGGGGGATCGGATGAGAGTGGACCGCCTGTCCGCTCTCAGATCCGATCCGATTACTGAACGGATGGAAAAATAGGGTTTCCATCCGTCCAGATTTCACGGACAGGATCGGATGCGGATGGCAGCGGGTGTCAGCGGAGGTGTCTCTGCTGACACCCGCTGCCCCATAGAGCTGCTTGGAGGATCTGATCAGATCCGCCTAAAAAACTGACAGGCGGATCTGATCGGATCGCCCGTGTGAAAGAGCCCTAACACAGATTTACACAGATTTGTGAACAATATTTGAGAGAAATAGGCCTTTTGTGTACATAATAACATATTAATAATATTCTTATTAATATTCTTATTAATTCTTTTTAATGGTGCACTTGGCCTTTCAACTGAACTCTTTGCACCTTCTGCAGTTTCTATAGTAAAATAACTAATTGTATTGGCATTTTAAAGACATTGGCTAAAACTATAATTTGGGCTCATAATTTTCATATGGTTTTTTTTTTTTTTTGTGTTTATATTGGAAGTTCTAATGTACACAGATGACACAGCGATGACCAGATCAATGGTACAGTCTTTGCTGGAAAACAAAGAATTTGATGCAAAGGATCTGGCTGACAGGTATAGTAACAATTATTTTTGAGCTGTTATGCTTATCCAGTGGCTTCAGTGTTTTGATTCACTGACCTAAATGGGAGGGAGAGGACAGCAATGTCGATATGCATATTTTTGATTCACTGACCTAAATGGGAGGGAGAGGACAGCAATGTCGATATGCATATTTTTACTAACACGGGTTTACTCAAGGTAATGCTACCCTGAGTCTTCTTGCATTGGACTTGGTGCAAAAGGGGGGGGGGGTGAGGGTGGGGTGTCCCCAGCAACATGGTTGCTACCATCGTTCTACTGTATTTTACTGTGGAATATCTACTAGGGGGTGGGGTGGGGGTCAGTTTCCTGCTAGGTTCTGGACAGATAAGCAAACCCAGAAGGGTACTGAAATCTAACATGATCCACACAAATGGAGAAATACATTTTGTTTGGAGTTACTTTAAAGTGAATCTTTAAATGTGAAACGTAGCCATATTTTCCCTTCCTACTGGGTTCTGTAGGCTTTGCCTATGGCCTCATAGCCTGGAAGGAGCCCAATGCCATTTGATTTCTGGGGTTAAGTAGAGTTAGATCTCTGGGAGTGCAAAATGCTGTAGGATATGCCTTGTGATTTCCCTAGAAGGATAGTGAGGTTGGCCAGGTTATTTGATTTGACTTTAAATTTAAATTTGCACTCGGCATGTACTTGACTTTGGGGTCCAAACAGTGAGCAGGGATCTCTTGTCCAAGAAAAACCTGTTTACAGACACCCCTTGTACCTTAAACATAACATTTCCTTTATTTTCCTAATTTTTCTTAAATTTGTTCTAAAGGCAGAACGTTTTTTACCTTTTTAATGCATTCTGTGCATTAAATAAAAAAACCTTCAGTGTGCCGCAGCCTCCCTCAGCCCTCCTAATACTTACCTGAGCCTATCTCAGCCGTCCAGGACTCTCCCTCGTAATTGGCTGAGACACAACAGCAGCGCCATTGGCTTCCACTGCTGTCAATCAAAGTCAGTTAGCCAATAAGGAGAGAAAGGTGGCGAACCACGACTCTGTGTCTAAATGGACACAGGAAGCTGTGGCTCAACTTGGGTGCCCCCATAAAAAGCTACATACTATTGGGCGCACACGATAGGAGGGAGGGGCCAGAAGCGCCGACAGGTGACCCGAGAAGAAGAGGATCCAGACTGCTCTGTGCAAGACCACTGCACAGAGCAGGCAGGTATAACCTGTTATTAAAGAAAAAAAAACAAAAAAAAAACAAGACTGTCATATTTAAAGGAATTTGTTTATATAGGATTACCTAATAGTGCTTGCTTGAATAAATAATAAGGAAAAACAGTCCTAACACTGTTAAAATTTCAAACTTATTAAAGTGCATGTAAAACCCCATGATCTATTGCAAGTGGTATATTAAAATGAATACACTTCACATATAAATACAGAAATTGGTAATAATAAATATAAAATAGAATAGACTTTTAGAAGTTCATATATAGTGCATGAGGTATATAAATACTTTCATAAAAATTCCTTAAGGTTCATGTGAAAAAAAGTTCATGTGTATAGAAAATTATTATAATGTGACTTCTTAGTGGGTAAAGTTCAGAATAAAGTGCACAGTGAATAGTGCATGGTGCTCCGTGATAGGTTTTCCACTCTATCCCTGGTGTCACTCCTTATGCTCCACCGTGATAAGATAGAAGAATTTCACACTCACCGGATCATATGGGTCCTATGTGCCTAACGACACTAAGACTGTTAGAGCTTTAGTGACCCCCAGGGCCGAGATATGTTCCCTCCAGATAGGCACCTAAGGTGGAACGCACGTCGTGACGTCACTTGAGCTCGGTGGAACGCAAGCCGGAAGTACCGCATTCCACACCGTAACTCGCACTAGTGACTGCGTTTTTATTAGTTTCTTTCTTGTTTTATTCGGTTTTATTTACATTTGGACCCTGTAATGGCTTATCTGGATATTGTGCAATAAATATATTTGTTGAAAAACGGTACTGCACTATCTGGACCTTCCCTTTCTTTCATACATCCCTGATTGGAGGTTGATGACAGGAGGAGCATTGCTGTAGGAGAAGGTGCCTATCTCGGCCCTGGGGGTCACTAAAGCTCTAACAGTCTTAGTGTCGTAAGGCACATAGGACCCATATGATCCGGTGAGTGTGAAATTCTTCTATCTTATCACGGTGGAGCATAAGGAGTGACATCAGGGATAGAGTGGAAAACCTATCACTGAGCACCATGCACTATTCACTGTGCACTTTATTCATTTTTCAAAATTTTTTACAAATATGTGAAAAGTGTGGCGTGTATTTGTTTTCGGCCCCTTTTGCTCCGATACTTGGTTCCACTAGATTTTAGTTAGGGGTATCGGAGTAAAAGGGTCTGAATACAAATACACACCACACTTTTCACATATTTAGCTGTAAAAAATTTTGAAAACGATTAATTCTTTACCTTCCACTTCACAATTATGTGCCACTTTGTTGGTCTATCACAGAAAAACCCAATAAAATAAATTTGTTTTTAGTTGTAACGTGACAAAATGTGGAAAATTTCAAAGGGTATGAATACTTTTTCAAAACGCTGTATAATACTTGAGTGTTTCTTCCTTCTTCTTCTTTCTTCTTTCTTTCTTCTTCTTTCTTCCTTCTTTTTTTTTTTTTTATGCTACAGATTTGCAAAGGAGTACTTCAATGATCCAGACCGTGGATATGGCCCTGGGGTCATCCATGTGTTTGAGAAGCTTTGCAGTGGAGAATACAGCAACGTCTTTACTCCAGCCAAGGAGCAGTTTAATGGGAAGGGTTCCTTTGGAAATGGAGCAGCAATGAGAGCCGTGGCCATTCCTCTGGCATTTCCCAATATTGCTGACGTTATAGAGGTTGTTATTTTTATTATAATATGTAAAAATATTATTTCTTGAGCCTTTACTGATATATTAGAGCAATTCATAGTAACATTTAAAGGACAGTATTTATCTGCTAGGTACTACCTATAACATAGAAGTATGCTTTGAGCTAAATAAAAGATATGTGATCTCTGCTTTTAGATGTTTAAAAAAAGAAAAAAAGCTGGATTTGATGTGAGATTATACTTAGTGTTACTAAACCCAGGAACCTGCAGTCACTAAATCTAGTCTCCCACAGTACAGAACATAGAAATACAATAGTTTTAGTAAATCTAAACTGCTAAATGCCTTTTCTCAGCAGCAGTACATAGCAGTCTTGGACCCCTGACCCTCTATCTTGACAGTGCTGATTGGCCCTGTGCTGATCACATGCACCATCCCAAGAAAAAAAAAAAAAAACCTCTCTAGCAATACACCCCAAACTGAACATGTGCAGCTTGTACTATCAGTAGATGGGGAGGATCCGAGAAGACAGGATCAAACAGCCTTTTTACACAATGCAAAGGATTAACCCCTTAGGTTCCAGAGGTGGGGAACTCGAGTCACATGACTTAAGTCACCAGTTTGAGGACTTGAGAATTACTTGACTAAAATTAATAAAAGACTCGACTTGACTTTGACTTGGTATTCATGACTTGAGACATATGACTCGAAATAACTTTTTTTTAAGTTATTAAATATTTGCATTTTCTCAAGATGTGCTAAAGCAAAATTGCGCCTGTTATGTTTCTGACACCACAGTCACTTAAAATACTTCAGTGTGTTCTGATTTTTAGGACACTGGCTGTTTAACAATGGAAATACTTATCATGTTTTTAGTGACTGTGGTGTTGAAACATGACCGGACAAAGGATTTTGGGCTGTTTGGGCATTCAAAGTGTTTCTTTAATATGCCAAGAAAAAAGCACTAAGCAGTTTTGTTAATGTTGAAAATAAAACAAAACCTTTCCTGACCACTGACTTTTTTAACTGATTTAAAGGTGAAAATTGGGGTAGATCAGTATTTTGATTTGATTTGATTTGTGACTTGACCAAAATAAATGACTTGACTTGCTTGACTTCTAGCAGGGACTCGACTTGACTTGCTTGCTTTTCGCCACAGTAACTTGGGACTTGCTTGAGACTTGAAGGTTAAGACTTGCTTGTGACTTGCACATGTGTGGCTTACTCCCATGTCTGTTAGGTTCCACAGTGAGTATAACAAGCATGCTTTACTGCATATACAAACTGATTTTACTGTTGTGGGTTTAGTAACACTTTAAGGGCATAATCAATAAATCAGTTGCAAGGTAAAGTGCAGTAGTTAATAACCAATCTGATTTTCAGTTTTCTTATGTCAGATCACTAACTTTTAATGCAACTGCACTATTCTCTTTGCCTTATTGCTTACCGCCAGAAGACCCCTTTGTGCTTCATTCTTTCCTACACAGCACAATGCATGTGAGTTGTCATTTATTTTGAATGGCCCCTCCGAAGCAAGCACCTGCCCTTAAGTTCACCACAAAACTCAGATACAAATGCTCCATACAGTGGTATGCTTTAGGCATTGGCCTACAATAGAGTAGATGCATTTTTCTTTTCTTGTGATGAAGCTGGTTAAGTATGCTGCCTAAACATAATTATGCTTCAATGCAGGAAAAAAAAAACAAATGTACACCGCTCTCAAGTTGTTTATGGCAGTCTATGACTGCATAGAACATATGAATGAACCCCTGGGATGTAATACAAATGAACCCCTTTGATGTAATACAAATTAACTTTTAAACCAGGTAATAGCACCTGGTTTATGTAATTTTTAATTGTTGCAAACCTTTTCTATGCGATTTCTTGCCCCCTATATTTAGCACACAGGTTGACAAACCTTAAAAGAGAAGTATGGTTTTAAAAAATTAAAAATCCTACTGTCCTAGATGGCTGCAACTGTCCCCGCCGCCTCCAAGACTGAGAACTGAGTGATCAAACACCGCTGATTGCTCAGTTTTTAGGTCTTCACTGAGCAGAGAGCCAGGGACTGTCAGTGTCTCTCTGCTCTGCCTCTCTAGTGCTCACTGGAGCACCAGATGTGGAGGGGGTAGAAGTGGCTGGCTCAGTCTCCTAGCGGCTTGCTGAGAGGGTGAGCCAGCTGCCGGTTCAGCCATCTTGGTGGATCCCGACTGTAAAGTAGGGATCTTTCCTGAGCCTGGACCAACTGAGTGACCTCAGCCGGCAGTCGGCTTTACCCTGCTGTTGACTAAAGATGTGTCACAGGATTGTGGAATGCACTCCTATGATCCATAAGAGAAGTATGGCCAAAATAGCAAAGTGGCTATACTTCTTTTTAAGGAGGTCTTCTGTCTGTCTTTACTTTTCTATTCTGTAACTGCATATAGAATGTAGGCCCTTCGTATAGTGTAAAAGTATTAATGACAACATAATATATTTTCTTGTTTTTGTTTTCAAGTGTATCTATACTCCAAAACTATTTTCCCCCCCTCTAGTTTTTGGTTGAGTTGGGAAGGGTTAGAATTCCTGTCAGGTTTTACTGCAATTTGTAGCTTCCTTCACTTGCTGTCAAGCAAAATGGTGGTCCCCAGGACAGGAAGAGAACAGCAACACAAATGCTTTCTTGGTGCCTACATTGCAGCATACACATGGTTGGTTGCTCGGCCTTTATCAAACCCCCAGGACCAAACTTTATTGGTTCATTGAACATATCTACAACAAAGTTCCAGCGCTATCACTGCGGCAAATAAACTGCAGATGGTCCCAAACCAACATCGGTGCCACTACCAAAGGATTGCTGTTGCCAGCCCAAAAATTGCCAAAGGAGAAAGAGGCAGCGCTATCCAGACATTGGTGTTATAAAAGTACTGTGAAAGCAGCCCATGGATATGAAATTTGAGAAAAAATAATGGTATAAAGTATATAAAGCACAATCAATAAAAGGGGTAATCAAACCGGTGTGGTTCCAGGCTGTTCATGCAGCTGGTGGTGGATGATGACCTGCGGGACCACTTGGTGGGGAGATCCGATCCCTGGGATGAGCTGGAATGATCCCAATCCAGAATCCTGGTCCCCAATCAAGATTATTGTGGGGGAAAGCTGGATGCAGAGTATAAACCACGAGAGCTGAGCCGGAACGTTGCCGTGGTGACATGTTTTGCGGGACTTGACAAAGTGCATGCGCGCGAAACATGTCGTCATGGTAACGTTCCCCTCCATGTGTTCCACGCTGGCTCTACTTCCAGGTTTGAGACTTCTGCCGCGCTCTGCATCCCTCTGCACCACTGAACACGTCACATGCTGAAGTCTTAAACCCGGAAGTAGAGCCAGCCTGGAACTCAAGGAGGGGAGCGTTGCTGTGGCGACATTTGCCGTGGCGACTTTGCCCGGCAACGTTCCCCGGCAACGTTCCCCTCCATGCATTCCAGGCTGGCTCTACTTCCGGGTTTGAGACTTCTGCCCCGATCTGCATCGCTGAACACTTTACCGGCTGAGTGCCGGCTGGTCTGTCTGGTCCAGCTCAGCTCTCATGGTTTATTCTCTGCATCCAGCTTTCCCCCACAATAATCTGGATTGGGACCGGGATTCTGGATTGGGATCATTCCAGCTCACCCCAGGGATCGGATCTCCCCACCCAGTGGTCCCGCAGGTCATCGTTTACAACCACCTGCATGAACAGCCTGGAACTACCCTTTTATTGATATTGTTTTATATACTTTATACCATTATTTTTTCTCAATAAATTTAATATCCATGGGCTGCTTTCACAGTAATTTTATAACACCAATGTCTGGATAGCGCTGCCTCTTTCTCCTTTGGCATGGAACATATCTGCTTCTTTATGCACAGCACTTTCTACTCTGCTATAATGGTATAGTGTTTTGTGCATTATCAGTGACTGCATACTATGCTTTTACCTGGGAGCATCAGCTTATTCTGGGTGCCGATATGAGACTCTTGTAGGTTTATTGTATGGTTATAGCCATTCTTTGCATCTGAAGTGTGCTGCAATTACACATTAAGTTGCTGATATAAACCAGCCATGTTTTTCAATCCATAATTGGATGAGTACTTAGTGATATACATTAGGACACGCGGCAATTCCAGTATTTGTTTACATCACATGGTTTTGAATAGAAAATGCCTGTTTAGAGCCGGTTCACACTGAGGCGACACGACTCCTTACTACTTCGGGGGCGACTTGTGTATTACATTGCACCACGACTTCGGACGTCTGTGGCTGGTCTTGGACTCTTATTTGTCATAGTTTGGTGCAAACAAAAAAGGGGAATATTTGTTAACCACCACTTTCTAGCTCTTATACCTGTATACCGTTTACAGAACCGTAGCAACTTTACATTTCTGCTATGAGCCCAGTGATTAGAAAATAACTTTGTCATAACTTAGACTTCATTCACACCTATGTAGATGCAAAGGTGCGTGTGATTTTGTGTGCCATTTTAGAACAGCCCATTCATTTCAATGTGCTGCCCTAGGGGCAAAAATCTTACAAATGAAGTGCGTGTTTCCATTTTATTTCGTTTCATTCTGCAGGAGCCTCTTTGGTGCTGTCAGCTGAACACAGAAGCAGCATGTCCATTTGGCTGACAGTACCAGACAGGCTCCTGTCGCTCTAGACATCTGGCTCAAGGCCAATTCCTACTACACCCACTATCGCAGCCCTGACAAAGGGGGAGGCACTTCTTTCGGAATGCTCTACCACGGCATGTGAACCGATAACTGCACTAAACAACTTTTTATTAAACAACCCCAAGTGTGACGAATTGCTATGCTGAGCGTACCTCTGTACCCATTCAACTCACACTTTGCAATTAGAATATAGTGTTTCTACCACACCATGTGCAAAAGGCACATCTTTGATGTCCTGCAATTAATTTATATGTTGAAATGTTGTTGAGGTACTTCATCTGGGTACCTTCCAGACCTACAGGATTTTCACACACCGTATATTGTCAAAGTAAGAGGGCATCAGTGGAATGCAGGGCTTAAAAGACATTGGTATGTAAAATAACCTTTATTTGTTTTCTTTTGGTTTGGTAAATATAATATTAAAAGCATTTTGTTTTATCTAAGGCCCCTTTCACACGGAGCGGACCGTATTGCGATCCGCTCCGGCACTTTTTTTTTTTTTTTTCACGGACACAGATGACATTTGTGTCATCCGGTCCGTATGTCCGCATATCATCCCATCCGTTTGCGGATGATATACGGACATAATGCATGTCTATGGGATTGCAGATGTCAGCGGATGACACCACTGACATCCGATTGTGCGTCCTTTACGTTTTTTAAACAGAAGAAAAAATAGGGTTCTGTTCCGTTCAAAAAAATGGAACAGAACTGAAAGGACGCAAATCGGATGTCAGCGGAGGTCATCCGCTGACATCCGCAATCCCATTGACATGCATTATGTCCGTATATCACCCGCAAACAGATGGGGTGATATATGGACATACGGAATGCCCGTGTGAAAGGGGCCTAAGTGTGAAAATGTACCTGTTGATCTTACCAGAAATCTTGAAACTGATACATTCTCTATTTGCTGTGCTGTCATCAATTACATTATTTACGGGGATCTTTGCAGACTGCAAAACACATTGTGCCTTTTTAATGAGAAAGAAGTGTTGAGAAGGGGGTGTTTTTCTCTTTCGTTCATTGACAAACACAGCTCGTGATTATTTTTAACCATTGGGTTATACTGCCCCCTACAGGAGTAGGACACTAGGCAGGAAAAAGCTTGACTACGCCTATGGGCAGTCCCAGGGGGTATACCCCCACTCTCAGCTATAGGCACTCAGTTTTTTTTTCTGCCTAGTCAGGAGTAAGGACCTATTTCCTTGCTGGGATCTCTGGTCCTGGCAATTTTTTTTTTATTTTCAATGGAATTTTTTTTTTTTTTTTTTTGTGCCTGTGAGAACTGCAATCAAGTGCCAGACTTGGTGACAAACTGGATAATATAGAATGTTAGGGTCACCCCAGTTCGGCCAGTGAACCCTACAGACCGAAGCTCCGTGCTAGCCCCACTGAATGGGGGCGGGCCTGCGAGTTAAACGTCTCACAAGGACACATAGGAACTGGCTTTGGCCTGAGTCACAGCGTTTCCTTCTGGCCGACAGCACCCACATTACAATGGAGCGGTGTCCTGTTCGTAGCAGTGCCCACCCTGTTCCTGGTGTGGTAAGTAGCTGACGTGGGCCCCCTCCCTTCCCCTCAGCCCCTCTGAAGTATCAGTCACTGTGGTTCTTTTTTGCAGGGTCCAATAGGTGGTCCATTTGTGGACCCTTGGTCGGCGTCCCCTTTGCAGGATGTGTGAGCTCAGTATATAGTGACACTACTGGTTCTGCGTCCATGCACCCTGAGTGCTCAGATAGGGATGATTCCTCTGCTCCTCTATCCCGGCTTAAATAGGCGCTGGTGGATGCACTGTTTGTGTCCGTGCGTAAAACTTAAAAAATGGAGGTGCGGCTGATGCCACGTCGGGGGGCACCGGTTCCTTTTGGTATCCACAGGTCCTTCAAAGTGGCGAGGATGTTCCTCTTTCCGCTTACCTTAACAACATTGTAACAAACATCGGGATTGACCAAAACACAGTAGTTGCTAGCCGTTTTTTGCCTGCGGTATCCTTATGAGGATTTGCTACGTAAAAGGTGGGCGTTCCCACCTGTAGTGGACTCGCCGGTTTTCAGGTCAAATTGAGTTACCTTCATCCCAGTTGAGGAGTCCCCGACCTTTACAGGTCCAGCTAATAGGAGGACCGATGTTCTGGCCCGCCATATGTGCGCTATAGCTTGTTCGGCAATTAGGCCGGTAATTACTATTGCCCTGATGTCACGAGTTCTGATCGAGTGGGCTAAGCTTTTATGCCCGGAATTGGAGGGAGAATAGCTTCCACCTGTCTTTGCGGAGCTGGTGGGCTGGTTGGTCCAGGGGCTGGTGGGCTGGTTGGTTGGTACAGTTTGTCTGTGATGCCTCTTTGGATGTGGCTCCTTTGGTTTCTAGGCTGTCTGTATCAGCAGGGGTCCTTCGGCGTATTGTTTGGCTGCAATGCTGGTCTGCAGACTAGACTTCTAAGAAGGCCTTATTTGATCTCCCTCTTGGATGACATCCTTATGGGTCTCATGGGTAGACCAGGGCCATTCTCCTAGACTCCTAAGCAGCCTCTTCCTCTCTCAGGATAGGATCTCCAGATTAGGGTTTAAAAGTCAGGGCCTCCACCAGAGGTTCCAAGAGGACCTAGTCTGGCAAGCCACAAGCTGGCTCTTCCAGACCTGCCTGGGGGCTGCTTCTGTATGAAGGGGTGCCATTTTTGGGGTGGGGGGGCATCTTCGCTGGTTTCGGGATCCATGGACCTCCCGATACAGGTCAAGTGGGTCCAAGATGTTATTCGGTCAGGCTACGAGATCGCGTTCGGTCTTGTCCTCCCGGAAAGGTTTTTTTTTTTCCCCTTCCAACCTGAACTTGTCCCCAGATCACTTACGGGGTCTCCTTGGGGCAGTGCAAAACTTGTTGTTTCAAGGAGTGATTGTTCCGGTTCCAACGTCAGAACGTTTTCAAGGGTTTTTTACTCTAACCTCTTTACAGTCCCCAGGAAGGAAGGCACGGTACATCTAATTCTGTACCTCAAGGTGCTAAGCTGCTTTGTGTGAGTACAGAAGTTCCGCATGGCATATATTTACATTGTAGTGGCGTCCCTACTTTAGGGGGATTTCTTCTCACTTTCGACATCAAGGACGCCTACCTGCACATTCTAATATGCGCTGGTCGGCAGCGCTTCCTCCGTTTTGCCTTGGACAAGGAGCATTATCGATTTGTGGCGCTGACCTCTGATCTCACCTCTGCACCTTGGGTCTTCACAGGAGTGTTGGCCCTGGTGCTGGCATTTTTTGAGTCAGTGGGGGATCGCGGTACTGGGTTACCTGAATGATCTTCTTCTGTTAGTCTCCATCTTCTTCAGGGAGTCTCCGACTGCTATAATGGAGTACTGGAGATTGCTCTGCTCTGAGGGAATTTGGTGGGATCCTGAACATTCAGGAGTCTGCTTTTGGTCCACAAAAAATGGCCCATCTGGGTCTGACTCTGGACTCGGCCTCAGCTATTGTGTGTCTTCCTAGGGAAAATCCTTCTGCTCTTGTACTGGGCGGTTGTCTCCATGGATGCCAGCCTGTCCGGGTGGGGAGGCGTCCTCAGCACAGACGTGCTCGGGGGCTCTGGACTGCCAGTTAGTGTACTGGAACTTTGAGCGATAAGACTTTGTCTGGCTCATTGGACAATCGTCTACAGGGGTGTCCGGTACGAATTTATTCAGACAATGCCACGGCCGTGGTATATGTCAATCACCAAGGGGCACAAGAAGTGTCCCGGCGGCTTGGTAAGTAGCCGGCATTCTGAGGTGGGCTGACTGATTTGTTCTTGCCCTCTAAAACTTCTGCCACAACTCCTGTACAGGAGTCAGGCAGAAGGGATTCTGGTCATTCTAGTGGCTCCAGACTGGTCTCGCCGGTCTTGGTATGCTGATCTGGTATGGCTGGTCGCCGATGCTTCTTGGGGATTTCCTCTCAGGGAGGATCTGCTGTCCCAAGGACCAATCTTCCATCCTGCTTTACAGTCGCTAGCTTTAATGGCTTGGCTGTTGAATGCCAGGTGCTGAAGGGTGGAGGTTTGTTTGAATTGATGATTCCTACGCTGTTAAAAGCTTGGAAATCTGCCTCTAGGAATATCTACCATCGTACGTGGAAGACGTACATTGCGTGGTGTGAGTCTCTTGGGGTTCATTCTTGTTCCTTCTCGGTTGATCGGGTCTTAACCTTCCTTCAACGGGGGTTTGACCAAAAATTGGCCCCGAGTACCATTAATGGCCAGGTATCGGGTTTTGGTAGTCTTTTTCTAATGACCTTTGGCCACATATTCCCCGGTGCGTGCCTTTTTTCTTCAGGGTGTTTGACATTTGGCTCCTTCAATGCAGGCTCCGTTGCCTCCCTGGTATCCTAATGTGGTGTTTTCAGCTCTACTGAAGCTTCTCTTTGAAAATATTCAGGAGGTTTCCCTGCTTACGTTGCCCCAGAAGGTGGCCTTCTTTGGTGGCTATCACCTTTGCATGCAGGGTGTCGGAACTGACGGCGTTATCCTGTTGTTCACCTTTTATGGTGCTTCACAAGGATAAGGTGGCGCTTTGCCTCTGTCTGTCATTCCTTCCTTAGGTGGTCTCTGAATGTCATTTGAATGAAGACATTGTGTTGCCTTCCCTGTGTCCCAGGCCTAAACATCTGAAGATAATTGCCTTGCATTTCTTGGATAAGGTCCGGGCAATTTGAGTGTGTCTGGCAGCTACAGAGTCTTTTGGGAAGTCAGACTCTCTATTAGCGCTCACGGACGGACCTCCCAAAGAGTTGTCCGCTTCTTCTGTGACTATTTCCAGATGGATTAGACAGACGGTGGTTCAGGCCTATTGCATCAGGGGTCATGTTCCTCCTTTCCCTGTCAAGGCACACTCTACTAGGGTGCTTAGAATCTCCAAGCGTCAGTGACGCAGGTTTTGCAAGGCGGCCACCTGGTCGTCGGTGCACACTTTTACAAAGTTTTTTGTAAAGTGGTTGTGTTGGCATCTGCGGATGCCTCTTTTGGTCGCAAGGTTTTGCTGGCTGCTGTTTAGAGGACCTGGTGCTCTTTTAGAGTTTATTGTTTTTCAGGTGAGCTCCAGTTTATGGTTGAGCTCTGTTACCTGGTTGGGTATGGTTAGCCTTGGGAATTTGTTTTCTGATATTTTCCCACCCCTCATGTTTACACTGATTTGGGGACGTCCCAATGGTTAGGAAGAATCAGGAGCTGTGTCCGTCAATGAACAAAAGAGAAATTGGGATTTTTGACTTGCTGTAAAATCCATTTCTCTGATGTTCATTGACGGACACAGCACCACCCCTCTGTGGAGTTGGCTTTCTTCTGACACTGCTTGTAACAAAACTGCTTGCCTATAGCTAAAAGTGGGTGTATACCCCCTGGGACTGCCCATAGGCGTAGTCAAGCTTTTTCCTGCCTAGTGTCCTAATCCTGTAGAGAGCAGTATAACCCAATGGTTAAGAATCAGGAGCTGTGTCCGTCAATGAACATCAGAGAAATGGATTTTACAGTAAGTCAAAAATCCCCCCCCCCTTTTTTTTTTTTTTTTTTTCCTGTCTTAGAGTGACCATGCTGCTTTTCTGTAGATACAGTACAGCGAGTGAGTGCTGTCACCCTAGAACAGAAAGTGTGTCGTCAGAATCTGTAATTGACATTCAAGGTAAAAAAGCGATCTCCTCTAAGGACTGGTAAGCTGCAATATATTACATTTTTTCATGGGATAAAAATATACCTTGCCTTTAGAGAAATACAGTTTGCCATTGCCAACATCCCTTTTAAAAAATGAATGGAATTTTATGTGTTGTGTTCTACAAAAAATGTAGTGAGTTGTCTTTTTTTTTCTTTCCCTTTTATTTATTTATTTATTTATTTATTTATTTATTTATTTATTTATTTTTTGTATTTTTTCAGTATGCTAAAACCAGTGGAAAACTGACACATGCCTCCTCTTTGGGTTACAATGGAGCAGTCCTGCAGGCACTGGCAGTGCACTATGCTTTGCAGGGAGAGCAGAGTCGAGATTCCTTCCTCAGCAGGCTCCTGGATGACATGGCTGAAATAGAAGCTGATGAGAAATCTAGAAGAGATGCAGTGGAGTAAGTCAACCACTAAATACTAGGTTCATGCCTGTGTAATTTTAGTAAGAGATTTTAACTTATGCTTAATGCTTACTTTGTTATGACGGCCATATTTTCTGAGGGACCTTTTAAGTTAATTTATACAAAAAAAAACATATTAAATACAATTTTTTTTTTTTTTTTTTTTGTAGTTAAAATAATAGGCATTTATTTATAGGGACCTGTAAAGCATTGGGTGCTTCTGAAAGGAAGCTCAATGAACTACTAAGAGCGATCAACAGTGTTCTGGTAGTGCATTGAGAACTACAAGCCGAACGCTGCAAAGGCTTTTGGCACTTGTCGTTTTCCCATTCACAGAACACTGTGAATGCATGACGCGGTCGGGTGAGCAAAGGTCGCTTTTTCATTTTTTTTTTTTTATAGTGGGGGGGGGGGGGGTGGCGAAAATCCCATGCTACTTAGTACTGAAGAATGTTACAGAAAAAAATATTTTTTTGAGAGCAATGTTAACGATTTAAAGATGATTTGATCTGATGTCTCATTTTGCACTGCTTGTATAAGAAATGTTTTTATCATTTCAGATTGGAACTGGGTGAGTTTCCATACTGCAGGAGACTGAAGAAGATTAAAGAATTTTTAGATAAAGGATGTGTGCCACATGAGGATGTGGTGGATCAGCTGGGTAAGCTGTATAGGTTAATATATTAGAAAAAAAGATCAGGCAATAGGATATCCTACTGTATGTTATAAAAACCATTGCTGAATAGAGTGAAGACTTGGCAGAGTATATGCAATAGTTTAACCCACAAAGCATTGGTACCTATGTGGTTTAGTATTGGATGTAAATTGTTGGTTTGTGATGCTACCTGTTAGGAGGGGGTGTATGTGATATGTGAAAAGTTTTGTGCAATAAACTATTAAAAAATTATATGGATGTTGCCCATGTAGTGTAGTAATACATAAAGAGCTAATGTGCATAGATGAATATATCCACTTTGATACTCAAATCTAAATTACCACTTGTAAATTAAATAAGTGCAACGTGCTTCACAAAAGTGCTAGTGCTCTGTGTGCTGCAAATTAGTGGCAAAAATACAATAATACAAATCATACATATGTTGCCCATATAGTGGTGTTCTCCACTGGCATTCTGGTGAGTGCAATTCCTAGTGTGGACCACGGGTGGATGCACAAGAGAACACGGTGTAGCACCTGCATGGAATTTGGCTGATGCAACATCTGGAATATATTGAATTACTGTTCATCACAATACAACAGCCAGTTTTGGACTGAAGGAGACATTATAAAGACTTTATTTGATCGCAACTTTCATTTTTTTTGCACATACTGGGTATAAGCAAGCATACACCAGGTATTGGTACATCACCAGAAACAGTCTCCCTGGTGGCCAGTGACAACAGGCTATTTTTTGGAAGTTATAGTCGTGGCACTAATCAATTAATTTGTTTTTTCAAGCACCTTATTTAGCACGTTGCACAAATAGCACTTTTTTGGAGAACACCATTATATGGGCAATAATTGTATGATTTGTATTTTTGCCACTAATTTGCAGCACACAGAGCACTAGCACTGCGAGTATCAAAGTGGATATATTGATCTATGCACATTAGCACTTTATGTATTACTACATGGACAACATCTATATGATTTTTTTTAATAGTTTATTGTACAAAACTTTCCACATATCACTTATAAACTCCCTCCTAAAAGGTAGCACCACAAACCAACAATTTACATCTAATACTTTGACATTGTATCCCAACCCCCAGGGGTAAATTAGTGGTAGCTTACACCCTCAGATCTGAGTAGGTTTTCCGTAGCTCTGGTTCCATCTGTTCTTTACCTATGGGGGCTTAACCTATTCTTATTCTCATTGGTATCTATAGTTATCCAGTTAGTGTTTTATCCCCACTAGTGTAATTCCCCTCTACGGTACAAATTTCCCTGGCAAAAGTTGAAGTATCAGTTTCTATTTAACCACTTGACCTCCAGAAGGTTACATGGTTACATAGTAGTTGGAGTTTGAATAAAGACAATAGTCCATCCAGTTCAACCTGTGTAGGCGCGGGTGCCCGTAATCCTCTCTCATACCCCTTAATTTTCTCATCCTTGAGATGTATGTCCAAGAGTGTTTTGAAAGTAGCCATACTTCTCGCAGAAACAACCTCTTGTGGTAGAGAATTCCACACTCTTGTAGCCCTAACAGTAAAAAAACCCCTGCGTTGCCTGAGGTCAAAACGCTTCTCTAATCACATTGTATGTCATCGAGTCCTCATGCAATCCTTGCGACTGAATAGCTTTTTTTCTATGCTAAGATCACCATTGAGGTATTTATAAATTGCTATCATGTCTCCTCTCGGGCGTCTTCTCCAGGGAGAATAAAGCGATTGTAGACGCTCTTCATAATTAAGGTCCTCCAATCCCCCAATTAGTTTAGTTGCCCTTCTCTGGACTCTCTCGTGCTCCAACACATCCCTCCTGAGGACTGGCGACCAGAACTGGACAGAATACTCCAGATGCGGTCGAACCAGTTTTATAAAGTTTTGCCCCTTCATGACCAGGCCACTTTTTTGCTATTTAGCACTGTGCTACTTTACTGGTAATTGCTAGGTCATGCAACTCTGTATGCAATTGAAATTTTATACATTTTTTTGCACACAGAGCTTTATTTCAGGGGTGTTTAGTCAGCACTGAGTTTTTTTTTTATTTTTTTACTGTTAGGGCTACAAGAGTGTGAAGAAAGATTATTTGTTTGAAAATTTTTAATTAAATTTTATTTACAAAAAACATACTAACAATAAAATTAAAAATTTTCAAACAAATAATCTTTCTTCATTAATTTAGGCCAAAATGTATTCTGCTACATTGTACTTTTGTATAAATAACCCAAATCCCTGTATATTATTTAGGAAAGTTAGAGAGTCTACAAACTATGATTGAAAATGGATCAGTCCTGATGTACTGACACTATAATTAATATCTTGAGGCCCTAAAATGCCAGGACAGTACATATACACCCCCAAATGACCCCTTTTTGGGAAAGTACACAGTCCAAGGTATTTAGTAAGGTATGTCATGTTTTTTGAAGTTGCAATCTTTTGGTAGAATTTTTTTTTCAAAATCTTTTTTTTTTGTTTATTTTTACATACTGTTACCAGTGCAGTACAGCGTCATATGACTGGTGTAGCGGTTATCAGGGTCTCTGACTGGTGACAGTATGTGTATATATAAATACAAAAAAAACAAAAAAGAAACAATAAAAAAAAAAAAAAACAGTACGTTGCCTAGCCTGGAGCTGCTGACTGCCCACAGTAAATGAACTGTGGTTGAGCGGCAAAAGGCTAAGCCCACCTCCAGGCAGCAGCTAAAATGAATACCACTGTCTGCTCCCTGATGACCTCTGTCATGGAACACCCAACTATTTTTTTGTGAAGTTACAATATTCCCTATCCCACTATCAAATGAAAGCACTCAAGATAAAGGCTATGGCGCTCTTGTTTTGTGGATGAAGGGGAAGGCAAAGTTTAAGCTTCCATTACAGTGTTCTAAGGAAGGGAATGGGCTATAAATACAGACCATATCTGTTGGCATTTTTAAGGGGCTTTGTTTTTTGTAATCCTCACTTGTATGAAGCAACTTTACATTTCAATTCATTACAAAAGTTAATTTATTTCAGTAATTCAATTCAAAAAGTGAAACTCCTATTTCTCTTTCTTTCATTGACGACTATAGACTCTAAGTTTTTTTTTTCTGCCTAGTCAGGAGTAAGGACCTAGTTCCTTGCTGGGATCTCTGGTCCTGGAATTTTTTTCTTTTAAAATTGAATTTTTTTTCCCCTCCTTTTTGTTGTTTTGTTTCTGTGAGAACTACAATCAAGTGCCCGACTGGGTGACAAACTGGATAATCTAGATCCTTCAGGACCCCCCCAGTCCAGCCAGCGAGCGAATGCAGATAGCAGATCCGTGTTAGGTCAGTCCGCGACATAGCCCCACTGGACGGGGAGGCTGGCCTGCGAGTTAAACGTCTCACAAGGACGCATACAACCTGGCCTTGGTCTGAGTCGCAGCGTTTCCTTCTGGCCGACAGCACCCACATTAAGATGGAGCGGTATCTTGTCCCTACCGGTGCCCACCCTGTTCCTGGTGTGGTAAGTAGCTGTCCCCCAACTAACCCTGGATGTTTTTTGGCTGGAAGTGGGCCCCTTCCTGGGATGGTCAGATCCCCGGGTTCCCCTCACCTTCCCCCAGCCCCTCTACAATTTGGGGCACTGTGGGTCTTTTGCAGCCAGACAAGCAGACAAGCATTCTGCTGCTTACTAGGCCATGCGGCCGAATCGGGCGCCGCCGTTGGGGAGGGTGGCCCCAGTGTGTAGCTAAAGCACCCACTCTTCCTTTGGGCATCTGCCCGGCTGAGGATCCGTGCAATTGTGGCTGGGCCCCCACAAAAGTTTAGGCCGCGGCCTGCTGGGCCATATAGTCAGCTTGGCACATCCCTTGGACCGAGTGGCGCTGTAGGGGCGTTTCATTTTCAATGACAGTTTTGGCACCATTATTGTGTGGGGCGCCTGCCTTGTTTTAGCAAGGGTACCCTACCTGCGTGTCCGCATCACAGCGGGCGGCCCCCTTTTAAGGGGGCTACGTCCTATTATGTCCTCTATGGAGGGCTCAGAGGGCGACACCCCCCCCCCCTGTTTTTTGCAGGGTCCAATAGGTGGTCTATTTGTGGACCCTTGGCCGGCGTCTCCTTTGTGGGATCGCAGTCGGCGGCCTCCCCTGATTGTTTTCTGGGTGAGCTTAGTATATAGCGACACTACTGGGTTCTGCGTCCATGCACCCTAAGTGCTCAGATAGTGAGGATGATTCCTCTGCTCCTCTAGCCGCGCTTAAGTAGGCGCTGGTGGATACATGGTTTTGACACCCACAGGCCCTCAGAAGCGGCGAGGGTGTTCCTCTTTCCGCTTACCTTGATGACATTGTCACTAACAGTGGGGCTGTCCAAAATGCAGTGGTTGCTAGGCGTTTTTTGCTAGCGGTATCCTTATGGGGATTTACTACGCAAAAGGTGGACGATTCAACCTGTAGTGGACTCGCCGGTTTCCAGGTCAAATTGAGTTACCTTCATCCTGGTTGAAGAGCCCCACGACCTTTACAGGTCCAGCTAATAAGAGGACCGATGCTCTGGCCCGCCATATGTGCGCTGTGGCTTGTTCGGCAATTAGGCCGGTAATTACTATTGACCTAGTGTTGCAAACTCTGGTTGGTGGACTGGTTGGTCCAGAGGCTACAGTTTGTCTGTGATGCTCTTTGGATGTGGCTCCTTTGGTTTCTAGGCTGTCTGTATCAGCAGCGGTCCTTCGGCGTATTGTCTGGCTGCAATGCTGGTCTGCTGACTAGACTTCTAAGAAGGCCTTATCTGAACTCCCTCTTGTAGGGGGTCACCTGTTTTCGAGCTTTCTTGGATGTCCTCGTAAGGGTCTCACGGGGGGAAGAGTACTCTTCTTCCGCACGTTACCAAGGGCAAGGAGCCCGGTTGAAGACTTGGGCCATTCTTCTCGGCTCCTAAGTGGCCTCTTTGTCCCTCAGGATCTCCAGATTAGGGATCAAAAGTCAGGGCCTCCACCAGAGGTTCCAAGAGGACCTGGTCTGGCAAGCCACAAGCGGGCTCTTCCAGGCCTGCCTGAAGGCTGCCTCTGCATGAAGGGGTGTCCTCACCTGTATCTGGGATAGGGGGACGTCTTCCCTGGTTTCCGGATCCATAGACTGCCCTGGTACAGGTCAAGTGGGTCCACAAAGTTATTCGGTCAGGCTAAGAGATCAAGTTTGGTCTTGTCCTCTGGAAAGGTTTTTTCCCTTCCAACCTGCACTTGTCCCCAGATCCCTTACGGGGTCTCTTCGGGGCAGTGCAAGACTTGTTATTTCAAGAAGTGATTGTTCCGGTTCCCACTTCGGAACATTTTCAAGGGTTTTTTTTTTTTACTCAAACCTCTTTACAGTCCCAAGGAAGGAAGGCAAGGTATGTCCAATTCTAGATGTCAAGGTGCTAAGCTGCTTTGTGCGAGTACAGAAGTTCCGCATGGAGTCCATTCACATGGTAGTGGCGTCCCTACATCAGGGGGATTTCTTCTCGCTTCCTTCGACATCAAGGACACCTACCTGCACATTCTAATATGTTCTGGTTGCCAGTGCTTCCTCTGTTTTGCCATGGACGAGGATCAGTATTGGTTTGTTGCGCTGACCTTTTGTCTTATCTCTGGTCTTCACAGGAGTGTTGGCCTCGGGGCTGGCATTTTGAGTCAGCGGGGTTCGCAGGGCTGGGGTACCTGCACGATCTTCTTCTGAAAGCGGAGTCTCCGACTGCTCTGGACTACTGAATGTTGCTCTGCGAATGCTGAGGGAGTTTGGTGTGATCCTGAACATTCAGGAGTCTGCTTTGGTTCTGTCCACAAAAAATGACCTATCTGGGTCTGCCTTTGGACTCAGCCAGAGTGTTTCTTCCTCAGGAAAAAACTCCAGACATTGCAAGAGGCAATTCAGCTCCTGTTGTTCAGCTTGCATGCGCGTGCTGGGCCTGATGGTGTCCACTCTTGAGGCAGTCTGTTTGCACAGTTCCACACAGGATCTCAGAGATTTTAGTGAAATGGGTCCTTTTTTTTATTGGTTTTATGTAATCTATTTTTCTGAGATACTGATTTTTGGGTTTTCAAGAACTGTAAGCCATAATCATCAAAATTTAAAAAAAAAAAAAAAGTATTGAAATATGTCACTCTGCGTGTAACGCATCTATATAAATATGAGTTTCACTTTTTGAATTGAATTACTGAAATTAACTGTTGTGCTGATATTCTAATTTGAGATGCACCTGTATTGTCATGTTTTAACACTGTGTGCATGGGGAACACAAATTTTGAATTTGGTATCACAAAATAAAATGATAAACTTGCGTTTAAAGTAATGGATCTATGGATTATTGGATGTATTCTTTGCTTTCCATCCTGATGATGCTCATGACATTGCTGTTTCTGGTTACCTTGGAGTGCATACTGCATATTCAACTGGAAGATCCACTTAGTGCCAGGGTCAGTGTCATTGGTTTCCTAGTGCAGTGGTTCTCAAATCCGGTCCTCGGGACCCACCAACAGGCCAGGTTTGCAAGATAACTAAATTACATCACAGGTGATCTCATTTGCTTCTCAGTGATTGCAGTATTCTAGTCTGCATCCCCCAAGGTAATACTTAAAATCTGGTCTGTTAGTGGGTCCCGAGGACCGGATTTGAGAACCACTGTCCTAGTGCATTCTCCACCCCTATATAATGAGAATGCTATCTAAAGTGCAAAAAGGTCAGATCACAGCAGTGTCCTGTGTTTCATCTCTCCAATGAACATCAAAACTGAAGGTCTGCCCCTTTGTTGTGCTGTGGTGGAAGCTTTAACAGTGGGGGAAAAAAAATGCCAATTTTCTTGTTTTCCGGAAGAGGAAAGTTGCTAGTAATTGTTTTGAATATAGCTTCAGTCATGATTCTTATTCATTAGATGCTGAAAACGTAACTGTTTGTTGCTGTTTCCTCAAGGTAATGGAGTTGCTGCTTTGGAATCTGTTCCCACTGCTATATACTCATTTTTACGTTGCATGGATCCAGTGGAAGACCTTCCCAAGGAATTCAATATTTTACAACGCACTCTTGGTTACTGCTTCTTGCTAGGAGGAGACACTGACACAATAGCTACCATGGCTGGAGCCATTGCAGGTGCTTATCATGGAGACGGGCAAGTTCCTTATGAGTGGAAGCTCAGATCAGAAAGTTACGAAGATGCAGAAAAGTGGGCTGAAGAATTACATCAGCTGTACACTTCTCGCCTTCCATCCTGATTTCATGAAATGTCGCCGGAATTTGTTGCATTGAACTGCATTGAATTTAATATAAAGCAGAATTAAGACTATTTCCTTATATTTCACTTAACAGTTTTTGGTTTGATAAAAGTAAGTTTTAACACCTGTTGTGTTTTTTTTTTTTTTTTAAATAGAATACATACATATATATGTATGTTTATTTAGCAAAAAATGATGACAATGAATAGATGAAAGCTGGATGTGCAAGTTTAACAGCACAGACTAGACTTGGCTTGCCAGGGCATTTGCAGAATCCTTCATTTTTTATGGTGTACTAGACTTTACTGAAGGAAAGGATAACCATGTTTAATGCCACCTTGTGGTATTTAATAACAATGACTTTAGTAAACAATGAGAAGTGTTTTTTTTTTTCAAAAAGAGAGGTTTGATTTTTGTTTTTTTATACCGCAGAGTGATTTGAGTGCTTTAACCTTGGTCATAAATCTTAAGACCTGTTTATTGGCTACAGTTTTAGCTCTTTGGCTGCCCTTAAGTAAGCAGCATGCACAGTGTGCAGAAGATATACGATCACTGTTTCATTTGAGGCTGTGGGCAAAAAAAAATGCAGCGTTTACTTCCAAGTCATACAAAAGATTCTGGTCCAGTTTAAACAATATTACCTGCCAGATACACCTTGTTCTGCTCTAATGGAAATAGAATGTATGAACAGAAATAGCATTAAATACCTATGCTCCTGGAACGATGTATCAGTATCATTACAACGCTGCTTCTTAGGTGGCCAGCTATAAAATGCTACAAAATGTAGTGCAAAAGCTGAGGTGTCAATGACTTTCCACTTGCTGAGTGAACTAGCATTTGGCACAATAATTTTCCCTTTTCTTCCCTTTCTATCTTTATGATCATAATACTTTATATTTAGGTTGTGGAATACAAGCTTCTCTATATTCAGTTTCTGACCTGGAACCTAGAGATGCCATTGTTTGGGACTGTATACATTTTTAAAATAGTGCTTTTATCACCAGCATAGTAAGTATTATGCCACCTCAGTTCTCTAAATAAAATACAGTATATCTCTTAAACGCTAAGTTTTTCTTCCAGAAAATTGCCTATGCAGTCAATGGACCTTAAAGAAACTTGCAGCTTTCTAAAATGTTCATTCATTTTGTTACAGCTGTAAAACTTTTTTCCCCCCTGAAGCCTGGCCAAAAAAACTCCCAGATAAAAGAAAAAAAACACAAACTCACATCTTCCTTTATTGCTAGGATATGGAAACCGTTGTAATGCTGGGAGGAGTAAGAAGCAACTGTTTTTGTATGCTAGCAACAAGACTGAATGTTGGGGTTAGTCTCTGGAAGTTTGTAGAACAGGCTTACACAGGGGTCCAAATGGCTATTTTCAGGTATGTGGGTTCGCTAATCCAGTGATGCAGATGTGTGTTCATTTGCTAGCCCCTGACAGTCCCCTCTCACTAATGTTACTCTTCTGGATCCAGTGCTTGACTGTTTTGCTAAAATAGTTCTGTACAAACATAGTGAATCGATCTTTAGGTTTTTCAGCAATCCTACAGGTAAAAACTACACTGAAACAAATTATAAACGCAACACTGTTGTTATTGTCCCCATTTTTCATGAGCTGAACTCAAAGAGCTAAGACTTTTTTTCTATGTACACAAAAGGCCTAGTTCTCTCAAATATTTTGAATAAATCTGTGTTAGTGAGCACTTCTCCTTTGCCAAGATAATCCATCCACCTCACAGGAGTGGCATATCAAGATGCTGATTAGACAGCATGATTATTGCACAGGTGTGCCTTAGGCTGCCCACAATAAAAGGCCACTCTAAAATGTGCAGTTTATTCACAGCACAATGCCACAGATGTCGCAAGTTTTGAGGGAGCGTGCAATTGTCATACTGACTGCAGGAATGTCCACCAGAGCTGTTGCCTGTGAATTGAATGTTCATTTCTCTACCATAAGCCATCTCCAAAGACGTTTCAGGGAATTTGGCAGTGCATCCAACCTGAAACAAACCAAGGAGTGATTTTATAAATCACGTGACCGCGCCTAGGAGATTAGTGCTAATTAATATAAATAATACTAGTGATAAACCATAGAATTATGGGTGGGCTGCTAGTCCTAAAACAACATGTGTTTAAAATATTGAAAAAAGGAGGGGGACAGCGCTCACAAATAAATAAATTGTTTAAAATCTACTCAAATGAATATTCTTAATAGAGTGTAAAATAAAAAAGTGACAGTGCACAGTGCAAGTATCGCAATATAAAAGTGACAGTGCATAAACTCTATAATAAAATTAGTGATAAACACTTATGTGCAAAAACGCAGATGCAATATTAGCAACAAGATATGATATAGTAACTTAAGGTGCTTCTATGTTCAAAAGGAGGGACCACTTCCCCTTGTTCACAACTTATACTTGTGTTGAAAACAGTCCTTATGTGCAATTTTGCAAATGCAGTATCAGATAACGGAAAATAGTCCAGTGACTTATAAAGTGCTCAGCGCTGTGCAAAAAGGTGCCTTCTCATGGCGAGGTAGCAAAAGGAAAGAAGAAAATCCACCACCAGATGTCCAACACACTTACCAGATGACCCCTTGGGGTCTAGCCTTGGTAAGTGGTATGCTGTACCCAGGTCTCAGATAAGATGGAATTCCGCCACAACTCTTGTGGTATACTATCAGCCTAAGGAGACTGGTAGGTTTTTCTTTCAATGCCTCACTCTCAGACCCCACACAGACCGATCATACAATGTCACATCATATATAGCTAATATTCATGACCATGTTTTCCTGTTTCTAGTTCATTGTGAACCCTGTAGCAGCACATAAGGTTCTTTCTTTTAGGTGATTCAACGCCTCCTAATCACCTTTTCAATGGTCTATCTTTCAATGGTGCGTCCAACCTGCCTTACAATTGCAGACCATGTGTAACCTCACCAGCCCAGGACCTCCAAGACTGTCTGAGACCAGCCACACGGACAGCTGCTGCAACAATTGGTTTTGCATAACCAAAGAATTTCTGCATAAACTTTTCAGAAACTGTCTCAGGAAAGCTCATCTGCATGCTCGTCGTCCTCCAAGGGGTCTCAACCTGATTACAGTCTGTCGTCCTAACCGTCTTGAGTGGGCAAATGCTCACATTTGATGGCGTCTGGCACTTTGGAGGGGTGCTCTCTTCAAGGATGAATTCCGGTTTTCACTGTACAAGGCAGATGGCAGACGTGTGGGTGAGCGGTTTGCTGATGTCAACGTTGTGGATCGAGTTTCCCATGGTGGCGGTTGAGTTATGGTATGGGCGGGCGTATGTTATGGACAATCAACACAGGTGCATTTTATTGATGGCATTCTGAATGCACAGAGATACCGTGACAAGATCCTGAGGCCCATTCATCCACGACCATCACCTCATGTTGCAGCATGATAATGCACAGCTCCATGTTGCAAGGATCTGTACACAACTCCTGAAAGCTGAAAACATCCCGGTTCTTACATGGCAAGCGTACTCACTCACTGGACATGACACCCATTGAGCATGTTTGGAATGCTCTGGATCAGCGTATACGACAGCGTGTTCCAGGTCCTGCCAATATCCATCAACTTTGCACAGCCATTGAAGAGGAGTGGACCAACATTCCACAGGCCACGATCAAGAACCTGATCAACTCTATGCGAAGGGGATGTGTTGCACTGCATGAGGCAAATGGTGGTGGCACCAGATACTGACCGGTTTTTGGACACCCCCCCCCCCCCATACAGTAGAACACATTTTAGAGTGCAGCCTAAGGCACATCTGTGCAATAATCATGCTGTTTAATCAGCATTTTGATATGCCACACCTGTGAGGTGGATGGATTATCTTGGCAAAGGAAAAGTACTCACTAATACAGATTAAACCAGATTTGTGAACAATATTTGAGAGAAATAGATCTTTTGTGTATATAGAAAAATTCTTTGAGTTCAGCTCATGAAAAATGAGGGCAAAAACAAATGTGTTGCTTCTATAATTGTATTCAGTGTATTTAAATACCAGGGCTAGCCTTTGATAATGTGTTTTTACAATTGTATTGGAAAAAGGGTGTTTTCCTTCTTTGCCCTGAGGCTTCTCTCCCACTAGTAAGGCAGAAAGGCTCGCCCCAGGTCCCTGGGAGGGGAGGTGGGGGGGGGGGGGGGTGTAATGCCTTTCTGTCTGAGCAATGGCTTGGGGATTAGTGCTTCAATCATCATGGCACCATGGTTGATATGGTTTCAGGATGATTGAAGTGCATTATTTCTATTATTACATTGCCATGTCTTCTGCCACAAGATTCAGCTTTTCATGTCACCTGCCTTTAGGTGCAGCTTGTGACTTGCCACGTTGCCTGCCCCCAGATGCAGCTTGTCACTTGCCACGCCGCCTGCCACCAGATGCAGATTGACACTTGCCACGTTGCCTGCCACCAGATGCATCTTGTCACTATCCTGCCACCAGATGCAGCTTGTCACTGTTGCTGCCTGCCACCAGATGTGGATTGTCTCTATCCTGCCAGAAGCTGCAGCTTCCCACTGTTGCCTGCCACCACAAAAAAATACCAGTTGCAGCTAGTCACTAAATTAACCACTTTAACATTGCTCACTGTGCCTCTACTGCGGCACAGTGGCTCGTTATCGTCTGGCGATGTAGACCTACGTCACCAGACATTCCCCTCTCTTGGCGGCGTGCGCGCGCCGCCGGAGGCTCGCTCCCGCTGTATTCAGTCACAGTGGAAGTCGGGTCAGGGGAGGAGCGGCGGTGATCACCGCCGCTCTTCCCCGATCGTCGGGGATCGAGTGTGGAGATCCGCCCGCTTGTGTAAACAAAGCGGGCGGATCTCCTAAGTGACAGGCAATGACAGATTGCAGGATTCAGCATAGCTGAACCTGCGATCTGTGCCTGTGTCACACAGTCCCCTCCCCCCCACACACGTTAGTAAGCACCAGGCATACTTTAACCCCTTGATCAATAAAAGTTAACCCCTTCCCTGCCAGTGTCATTTTTACAGTAACAGTGCATATTTATAGCACTGATTACTGTAGTAATGTCACTGGTACCCCCAAAAATGTCAGTCAAGGGTCCGATCTGTCCGCCGCAATATCGCAGTCCCGCAAAAAAAATCGCAGATCGCCGCCATAACTAGTTAAAAAAAAACCAATAAAAATGACATAAATTTCCCGTAGTTAGTAGCTGCGATAACTTTTGCTCAAACCAATCAAAATACGCTTATTGCGATTTTTTTTTTTTCTACCAAAAACATGTAGCAGAAAAAAAATTGGTCTAAAATGTTAAAACATTTTGATTTTTACATTTTTTTTTTTTTTGGGGGGAATTTTTTGGGGGGAATTTCATATAAAAAAATGTGAAAAATATTGTTATTTTTTCAAAATTGTCGCTATTTTTTTGTTTATAGCGCAAAAAGTAAAAATTGCACAGGTGATCAAATACCACCAAAAGAAAGCTCTATTTGTGGGAAAAAAGGACCTAAATTTAATTTGGGTACAGCATTGCACGACCGCGCAATTGTCCGTTGAAGTAACGCAGTGCCGAATCGCAAAATATGGCCTGGTCAGGAATGGGGTAAAATCTTCCAGTCTTAAAGCGGTTAAAAATACGCTCATTGAGAATTTTTTTTGTCAAAGACATGTAGCTAAATGCATTTTGGCCTAAATATATGACAAAAATTGAATATATTGGATATTTTTTAACTGTCCAAGTAGAAAAATATTGTTATTTTTTTCAAAATTGTCGCTTTTTTTTATTAATATTGCAAAAAATAAAAAATCGCAGAGATGATCAAATACCACCAAAAGAAAGCTCTGTTTGTGAGGAAAAAAAAGGATGTAAATTTTGTTGCGTATGGGGTTATGCTGTTTCTGCTACCTATGAGTTTTAGACTCAAGCAGCACCCATCCTGATAACCGGCCCAGCATGCACGACAGTAGTGCTTTCCTGCAGAAGGTAAGAATCAGACCAACAGAAGTAGTCCAGAGAATCCAAGGATCCACCTTCTGATTTGGAGGAAGGGGAATGTAGAGAATCTTGTGAGGAGAAAACTCCAAAATTCCTTCTCCTCAAAGAGGAGACAGATGAGTTATTAAAGAGGTTGTAAACCCATGAAACGTTTTTTTTTTTGCAACCTGAAAGACAAACACATAATGAGCTAGTATGCATCGCATACTAGCTCATTATGAAATACCTAAGAATGAGCCCCCGCCGTGCCGCCCGCTTACCTGTATGACGGGCGACATGTCCAGTCGCCCGGGATCGCGGCATCCGGCCATCTGATTGGCTGGAGCCGCGGTGACGTCACTCCCGTGCACGGGAGCCGACGGTCACGGCACGGGGCTCTGAAGAAACGGCACCAGCGGCCATTCCTTCAGAGCGCATGTGCCAGTGACGTCACTGGCTGCATGTAAGGTAAATATCTCCTAAACGGTACATGTTTAGGAGATATTTACAGTACCTATAGGTAAGCCTTAATATAGGCTTACCTATAGGTACAAGTTGTAGAGGATGGTTTACTTCCTCTTTAAAAGCTTTTTTGGATACAGTAGACTTTAAAGAGAAGCACTAATAACTTTCTGTATATGACAGGATGTATAGAGGACAGGAAAGGAATTACAAATAGTTTTTGCCTGCCAGCCTTAAGAGCAGATTCCCCTCTGCAGTGGAGGATGTGGGCGTTTTGGAGAAGTGCCCTAAGTTGGACACCTCCCATTCAAAAATCTGTAAGAAAACGGATCTGCCCTTTGAAGACACATGGCCTGATCAAAAATGGTCCCTGACCATCTCTTTAACCCTCAGAGGCTGGAAGCGACGTCATGGCATCACTTCCGACGCTGGCAGATGTAAACACTGCAGTTTTCTTTCCTGGAAAGCCTGAGATTGATTGATATATATCTCAATCAATCTCATTTTTTTTCCAGCATAGAGAGTTGTAGGGACTTAAAGACCCAAGAGCTCTCCGTAAAGAAGACCAGTCTTGCCCTGTTCCTATTATAAGGGATGTTTACATTCTTTGTAATAATGTAAATGGCGTTCAAACCACATTTGAGGTATCGCCGCAAACGTTAGAGCGAGCACAATAATTCTAGATCTTCTGTGTGACTCTAAACTGGTAAACTAAAAATGTTGAAAGCGTAGCCTATGGAGGTTTTAAGTACTGAAGTTTGGCGCCATTCCACCAATTTGGGCAGTTTTAAAGCGTGACATGTTAAGTATCTATTTACTCAGCGTAACATCATCTTTCACATTATACAAAAAAATTGGGGTGAATATTGTGTTTTTGTTTTTTTTTTATTCATAAAAGTTTTTTTTTTCCAAAAAAAAATTGCATTTGAAAAATTATGCATGTGACATAAACATTGCAAAGACCACCATTTTATTCCCTAGGGTCTCTGCTGAAAAAATAAATAAATAAATAAATAAAAAAAAATATATATATATATATACATATATATAGTGTACACCCCTCATGCTTTTGTAAATATTTTATTATACCTTTTCATGTAACAACACTGAAGAAATGACACTTTGCTACAATGTGAACTAGTGAGTGTACAGCTTGTATAACAGTGTAAATTTGCTGTCCCCTCAAAATAACTCAACAGACAGCCAATAATGTCTAAACTGCTGGCAACCAAACCTCCGTGCACATAGCAAAAATGCTGGGTGCCTGGATGTAATTATTATTATTATACAGGATTTATATAGCGCCAACAGTGTGCGCAGCGCTTTACAATGTGAGGGAAGACATGGCTTGGTCTATCTCTAGCCACCACTCCTGTTAGCCCCGGCAACTGCCGTGTCTGGGATCCAGTGTGGTAATGTGCTTTTATGTAAAAATAAATAGGGTATATGGTAATCCGTTATGGGCCTCAGAGATGCCGAAGCAGATATTATGTCTAGCTACACGATTGTGTATGATAACACAATATGAAGGCTAGAGAAAAAAGCATGGAGTAACCGTTGGGTGAGTATACAGATTCGAAAAAACAAAAATTGTGGGGGTGGCCCAAAATGGAGCACTCCCACAGAAAACCAACTAAGGATACTCGAGCAAAAAATAGTGTAAAAAGTTAAATTTTATTTAGGCACTTATGCCTGTGAAAATACGAAAATAGGACTCAATACAAGGCAATGGAGGAACACACGGCTTAGACACTGTTAAAAAACATACAATAAAAAGTGGCATGAAACACATGTAAAGAATGGGACTGGAGCGTGTCACATAGTTAAATGAGAAAAAAACCAATGGATAATCTGGAGTTGTGGATACACCTAGGTGAATAGGAAAATAACAATCAGATAATGGTTCCAATAACTCATGTATGACCTAACATACCACCAGACATGTATCGAACATGTGGTCGGTACACTTGCCAGGTGGTATGTAATGACCTCTATGGATGCATCCGATAGCACAGTGAATGAACGTACTCCTGTGTGAATTAATGAGAATCAATAGCTCACTAGTGCTTAATGAACCTCACAGCGTGTCCGTGCAGGTGTATGCATGAGGCACAAAGAAATCCTGCAGTCCTCTCAAAGGGAAGGAATAAGCTTCACTGCAAAAAAAGGGACAGAGGGTAGGTCACAAGGAGTTGATGGAGGAGTGTGCTACTCGGCTGCTGGAGTCCAGTAGAGCTCCGGATCCGCTGCTGCATGTACCGATTAAGTGAAGATGTCCTCATACAGAAAACTGAGGTACAGCCAACATGGGGAAATGTTCCACTGGTATAACAGTAAAGGCAGCTTTACCTGCAGATGTTGTGGGGGTATGCGGTCCGGCTGTGCTCTAGATGGGATCCATGGAGGTATAAAGCTCCGTCCCGGTCCTGTTGTACTGTGCAGACCGGTCCGCTGTCTTCTCCGGAGCGGCGTTCAACCCGGTTATCGGCTACCACGGCATAGAGGATCCAGTTGCTTCCTGGTATGAGTGAAAGACGTCACTTCCGGTAGGTACGATCCGCCGGGTGCCTGGTAAGGGGAACAGCCGCTGACAGTAGCCAAAGAGATGGCGAGCAATATGGACTATGCTGCACAGGGGGACACAGTGTAAGATGCCACAACGCCAACGCTGACGCGTTTCACCGACGAGCAGTCGGTTTCTTCAGAGCTGATGGTGTGATCCAAGGTGTCCGCCTTTATGTTAGACTTAATTGGCTGCAATAAATTAACCATATCATCACCGTTACGGCATTTAACCCATATATGGGATATCTATAGATATTATCTCCCCAATGGATAGAAGATACCCATGTCTTTCAGTAAGGTGATTAAGTCAAGCATAAGGAGTGGTACCATAGGAAATGTCGGCGTTCATAATGATGAACAATAAAAGATACTGCATAATACAGATGAACTGTGCGATAAATATAAAATCAATGATTAAAGGTTGTTAGTTTATATCATTGCCATCACCGTGGGAACTCGTATAAACAGGGGGGGAAAAAAGAAATTTACCCATATCACATGAAATATAAATGATGCCTTAGATTAGACAAGCTGAGAAGAGATCACAGGGCTACTGGCTTATCATTAAACAGGTCTGTGTTTTACACTATATTAAGGGTGCACAAAGATGTATATTACGTAGTAGATATAAATGTTAGGCATCTACATGTAAGAAAGAGGGAATATAGAGAATTTGGCCGGGTGAAAACAGAACCGTACCCCTCCCATCTCGGACATCTGGGGGGTGACCAGGGGGCTTTATTCATGCGTTAAGAAAAGGCTGGAGATTGAATTCAACATTTAAACCATGGGGTACCCGAGACCCCATCATGTATATCCACATCTTTTCTTTTTGAAGAAGGACATTGTCAAAGTCACCCCTTCTAGCTGGCAATTTAAGTGCATATATCCCCCTAACTTTCAAGCCCTCCGGGTCAGCCCCGTGATGTTCCAAGAAATGGAGGGGCACGGTTCTGTTATCCACTTTTTTCCTGATGTCGGAGATATGTTCCAGAATCCGCACTTTGAGCTGGCGTTTTGTCTTGCCGATGTAAGACTTCTTACAGGGGCAGATAAGTTCGTAAATCACGCGCTCTGTTTGGCAGTTAATGAAACTGTTTATGGTAAATTCCCTCCGCCCATCACAACTTGAAAAAGTTTTACATTTCAAGACCGATTTGCAGATTGTGCATCTTCCGCATGGGAACATGCCTTTTAATCTAGGCAGTGAAGTGAGCCAATTGTCTTCTCTTCGTGAGCGTGTGAACTCTGAATGGCAAAGATTATCCCTAAGGCTCGGTGCCCGTTTGGCTGTAAGAAGGGGGCGTGGTCCAACAATACGTTCTATTGGAGGAGAAATCGTGAGGACTGGCCAGTGTTTATTTAACACTGTCCTGACCTGTTCCCATTGCGTGCCGAAAGGTGTAATAATACGGGGACAAGTTGTCTCTGTCGAAGTTTTTTTAGAGGTTGAAACGTCATCATTGCCCAGGAGGGTTGTCCTTGGTCTCAGAGCCACTTTTTTGCGGGCTCGTTTGATGGTCTGGTGTGTATAACCCCTTTCACGGAATCTCTTATGAAGCTGTCTGGCTTCCACCTGATAGTCCTCTGGTTCAGAGCAATTCCTTTTGTGACGGAGAAATTGACCCACTGGGATGCTCTGGACCAGGGATCTGGGGTGGTGGCTACTTGCCGCGAGGAGTGTATTGGCTGCAGTCTCCTTGCGGTATGTAGTTGTTTTGAGCCTGCCACTCTCATTAGAAATGAGCAAGTCTAAGAAGGGGAGATGACTAGGAGAGGCATTGAATGTAAGTTTAATATTGCGGTCGTTGTCGTTGAGCTCATGCATGAATTCCTCCAATTCATATTGGGTACCGCCCCAGAGGAGCAGGACATCGTCGATGTACCTCAGCCACATACGTGAGTGGCTGAGGTACATCGGGGATGGATAGACCACCTGCTCCTCCCAGAGTCCCAAATGAAGACACGCGTAGGCCGGGGCCCACGGTGCCCCCATGGATGTCCCTCTGATTTGTTGATAATAATTTTGTAAAAATTGAAAATAATTGTGTTGGAGTAAGAATTCCAGGAGCTCAACGACAAATTCATTGTGCGCCCCCAAATGTGAGTGATGCTGACCAAGGAAATGAGTAACTGCCTGTAAACCCCACTTATGAGGGATAGAAGTATACAGGCTCTCTACATCAATCCCGACCAAGGTAATGTCATGCATGGTAGGAGTATGCGATAGTTTTTGGAGGACATCCCTGGTGTCCTGTACGTAGGAGGGCAGGCTAGTTACCATCTCCTTGATCAGTACATCAATGAATTGACCCATCTTTTCAAGTGGTCCCCCTATCGCAGAGACGATGGGTCTACCTGGGGGGTTATTCAGGGATTTGTGCAGTTTGGGGATGATATAAAAAGTTGGAATGTTGTAACTCTTTATAGTCAAGTGATCTGCCTCTCTCTTAGAGATCAAGTCTGCCTCTTTGGCTAAGAGGATCTTTTGGTTGAGGGCGGCGACAAGGGAGGGAAAGGGATTCCCCTGGAGCTTTAAATATGTGTTGGTATCGCTAAGTTGTCTGAACACCTCACTGGTGTACATTTCTTCACCCATGAGGACCACGTTGCCTCCCTTGTCGCTGCCCCTAATCACCACACCGGTGGCTTCTTTCAATTCCTTAAGGGCTATCCTCTCCGCCTTAGAGAGGTTATCTTGTCCCTCCCTGGTCCATTTTATTTTGGTGAGGTCCTGTTGGACCAAATCTAAGAATATCTTTATGTTTTTGTGCTTGGAAAGGGAGGGCATCTTTCTGGACTTGATCCGAAGGTTTGCATCCCTGCGTACAGGCTCATCTGGTATGTCATCTGCATCCATTTCATTACCCTCCAACAGAAGGGAAGTCAAGATTTCCAAGATCTCAGCGTCCTCTTCTGATGGAGGGGCACTTTGGTTAGAGCAGCCATCCTCCCTGTTATGCCACATCTTAAAGAGTACCTTTCTCAAGAACAGGCAAATGTCTTTATAGACTTCGAACTCAGTCATGGAGGAGGTAGGTGCAAAAGAGAGTCCCTTACTGAGTAATTTAATATGTCTCTCCTGTAAATTGAATGTGGAGAGATTCACCACTCTGAGGTCACTAGATGTGGTATCTAGCGATGTTTCCTCAAGGTGTTGGATCTGGTTTCTCTTTGGGGGCCTAAGTTGTTTTGCATATCCCCGTCCTTGCTTTTGGGGTGTCCCCTGCCTCTCTGCGATCCCCCCGGTGGTTCTGTGTGTTGGGTATGTATTTCCCCTACTGTTTGGTCTGAACCCGGGACTAAAAAAGTCACCGACTTTTCAGTATTATCAGATTCGCTACCAGATGATTGTCCCCTATGACGGCTTGATTTCCTATTTTTATTATATCGACTTCTAGATCTGCTACGGTTTCTAGTGATTGTGGGATTGAATAGATCTTCACTTTCACAATCTACCAAGTTTTGTCTAAACTTATTCTGTTTGGTCAGTTTTAGGTTCTTTTGGGTTTTCTCAACCTCTTTCTTCAGATTATCGTTTAGTCTCTGAAATTCCTCCTTTTCCTTAAAAGGTTCTAGAGCCGCTGTGGTGGCTTCAATTTCTGTCTGTAATTCACCCAGCTGTGTTTTCTCCTCTTCCACAATTAGGTGCATCACATGTAACCCTCTTTCAACACAATCCTTTTTCCACACCTCCAGAAATCTGGGGGTGTGGAGGTGCTGAGCTGGAAGTAATCTTTCTCTCAAGCCCCTCGGAATAATGCGATGTGCTATATGGGACTGAAGTGATGCTATGTCCCACTTCCGGTTAAGTGATTTCAGCACCAATTTCTTGTGCTGTTTAAAGAGGTTGTAGAGGGGTTCTGTAGGTGAAGTTGTGGTGTCACCTTGATTAGAAAACGCCACCTCGATCTCTTGCTCAATGTCTAGATCAATACAATATGCCATATCAATAACCCAGGTCTCTATCTCCTCCTTCCCCTGGTTAATGGTTCAAACGGGTGGCAATCAACTAACAATAAAAAATGATAATTATGCAGTATATGGTGGTCAAGCAGTGTTGTGGCTCAATTGCCTCAGGTATCAAGTCATTTATGAATCAAAGATTCAAAATTTTTGAGTTATAATAATAATGCAAAGATAGCAGAAGGGCCCAGGATACCGAGGGATCATAAGAAAATCCAAAGCACAATACAAAAATAAATAGGGTATATGGTAATCCGTTATGGGCCTCAGAGATGCCGAAGCAGATATTATGTCTAGCTACACGATTGTGTATGATAACACAATATGAAGGCTAGAGAAAAAAGCATGGAGTAACCGTTGGGTGAGTATACAGATTCGAAAAAACAAAAATTGTGGGGGTGGCCCAAAATGGAGCACTCCCACAGAAAACCAACTAAGGATACTCGAGCAAAAAATAGTGTAAAAAGTTAAATTTTATTTAGGCACTTATGCCTGTGAAAATACGAAAATAGGACTCAATACAAGGCAATGGAGGAACACACGGCTTAGACACTGTTAAAAAACATACAATAAAAAGTGGCATGAAACACATGTAAAGAATGGGACTGGAGCGTGTCACATAGTTAAATGAGAAAAAAACCAATGGATAATCTGGAGTTGTGGATACACCTAGGTGAATAGGAAAATAACAGTCAGATAATGGTTCCAATAACTCATGTATGACCTAACATACCACCAGACATGTATCGAACATGTGGTCGGTACACTTGCCAGGTGGTATGTAATGACCTCTATGGATGCATCCGATAGCACAGTGAATGAACGTACTCCTGTGTGCATTAATGAGAATCAATAGCTCACTAGTGCTTAATGAACCTCACAGCGTGTCCGTGCAGGTGTATGCATGAGGCACAAAGAAATCCTGCAGTCCTCTCAAAGGGAAGGAATAAGCTTCACTGCAAAAAAAGGGACAGAGGGTAGGTCACAAGGAGTTGATGGAGGAGTGTGCTACTCGGCTGCTGGAGTCCAGTAGAGCTCCGGATCCGCTGCTGCATGTACCGATTAAGTGAAGATGTCCTCATACAGAAAACTGAGGTACAGCCAACATGGGGAAATGTTCCACTGGTATAACAGTAAAGGCAGCTTTACCTGCAGATGTTGTGGGGGTATGCGGTCCGGCTGTGCTCTAGATGGGATCCATGGAGGTATAAAGCTCCGTCCCGGTCCTGTTGTACTGTGCAGACCGGTCCGCTGTCTTCTCCGGAGCGGCGTTCAACCCGGTTATCGGCTACCACGGCATAGAGGATCCAGTTGCTTCCTGGTATGAGTGAAAGACGTCACTTCCGGTAGGTACGATCCGCCGGGTGCCTGGTAAGGGGAACAGCCGCTGACAGTAGCCAAAGAGATGGCGAGCAATATGGACTATGCTGCACAGGGGGACACAGTGTAAGATGCCACAACGCCAACGCTGACGCGTTTCACCGACGAGCAGTCGGTTTCTTCAGAGCTGATGGTGTGATCCAAGGTGTCCGCCTTTATGTTAGACTTAATTGGCTGCAATAAATTAACCATATCATCACCGTTACGGCATTTAACCCATATATGGGATATCTATAGATATTATCTCCCCAATGGATAGAAGATACCCATGTCTTTCAGTAAGGTGATTAAGTCAAGCATAAGGAGTGGTACCATAGGAAATGTCGGCGTTCATAATGATGAACAATAAAAGATACTGCATAATACAGATGAACTGTGCGATAAATATAAAATCAATGATTAAAGGTTGTTAGTTTATATCATTGCCATCACCGTGGGAACTCGTATAAACAGGGGGGGAAAAAAGAAATTTACCCATATCACATGAAATATAAATGATGCCTTAGATTAGACAAGCTGAGAAGAGATCACAGGGCTACTGGCTTATCATTAAACAGGTCTGTGTTTTACACTATATTAAGGGTGCACAAAGATGTATATTACGTAGTAGATATAAATGTTAGGCATCTACATGTAAGAAAGAGGGAATATAGAGAATTTGGCCGGGTGAAAACAGAACCGTACCCCTCCCATCTCGGACATCTGGGGGGTGACCAGGGGGCTTTATTCATGCGTTAAGAAAAGGCTGGAGATTGAATTCAACATTTAAACCATGGGGTACCCGAGACCCCATCATGTATATCCACATCTTTTCTTTTTGAAGAAGGACATTGTCAAAGTCACCCCTTCTAGCTGGCAATTTAAGTGCATATATCCCCCTAACTTTCAAGCCCTCCGGGTCAGCCCCGTGATGTTCCAAGAAATGGAGGGGCACGGTTCTGTTATCTTTTCTTAACGCATGAATAAAGCCCCCTGGTCACCCCCCAGATGTCCGAGATGGGAGGGGTACGGTTCTGTTTTCACCCGGCCAAATTCTCTATATTCCCTCTTTCTTACATGTAGATGCCTAACATTTATATCTACTACGTAATATACATCTTTGTGCACCCTTAATATAGTGTAAAACACAGACCTGTTTAATGATAAGCCAGTAGCCCTGTGATCTCTTCTCAGCTTGTCTAATCTAAGGCATCATTTATATTTCATGTGATATGGGTAAATTTCTTTTTTCCCCCCCTGTTTATACGAGTTCCCACGGTGATGGCAATGATATAAACTAACAACCTTTAATCATTGATTTTATATTTATCGCACAGTTCATCTGTATTATGCAGTATCTTTTATTGTTCATCATTATGAACGCCGACATTTCCTATGGTACCACTCCTTATGCTTGACTTAATCACCTTACTGAAAGACATGGGTATCTTCTATCCATTGGGGAGATAATATCTATAGATATCCCATATATGGGTTAAATGCCGTAACGGTGATGATATGGTTAATTTATTGCAGCCAATTAAGTCTAACATAAAGGCGGACACCTTGGATCACACCATCAGCTCTGAAGAAACCGACTGCTCGTCGGTGAAACGCGTCAGCGTTGGCGTTGTGGCATCTTACACTGTGTCCCCCTGTGCAGCATAGTCCATATTGCTCGCCATCTCTTTGGCTACTGTCAGCGGCTGTTCCCCTTACCAGGCACCCGGCGGATCGTACCTACCGGAAGTGACGTCTTTCACTCATACCAGGAAGCAACTGGATCCTCTATGCCGTGGTAGCCGATAACCGGGTTGAACGCCGCTCCGGAGAAGACAGCGGACCGGTCTGCACAGTACAACAGGACCGGGACGGAGCTTTATACCTCCATGGATCCCATCTAGAGCACAGCCGGACCGCATACCCCCACAACATCTGCAGGTAAAGCTGCCTTTACTGTTATACCAGTGGAACATTTCCCCATGTTGGCTGTACCTCAGTTTTCTGTATGAGGACATCTTCACTTAATCGGTACATGCAGCAGCGGATCCGGAGCTCTACTGGACTCCAGCAGCCGAGTAGCACACTCCTCCATCAACTCCTTGTGACCTACCCTCTGTCCCTTTTTTTGCAGTGAAGCTTATTCCTTCCCTTTGAGAGGACTGCAGGATTTCTTTGTGCCTCATGCATACACCTGCACGGACACGCTGTGAGGTTCATTAAGCACTAGTGAGCTATTGATTCTCATTAATTCACACAGGAGTACGTTCATTCACTGTGCTATCGGATGCATCCATAGAGGTCATTACATACCACCTGGCAAGTGTACCGACCACATGTTCGATACATGTCTGGTGGTATGTTAGGTCATACATGAGTTATTGGAACCATTATCTGATTGTTATTTTCCTATTCACCTAGGTGTATCCACAACTCCAGATTATCCATTGGTTTTTTTCTCATTTAACTATGTGACACGCTCCAGTCCCATTCTTTACATGTGTTTCATGCCACTTTTTATTGTATGTTTTTTAACAGTGTCTAAGCCGTGTGTTCCTCCATTGCCTTGTATTGAGTCCTATTTTCGTATTTTCACAGGCATAAGTGCCTAAATAAAATTTAACTTTTTACACTATTTTTTGCTCGAGTATCCTTAGTTGGTTTTCTGTGGGAGTGCTCCATTTTGGGCCACCCCCACAATTTTTGTTTTTTCGAATCTGTATACTCACCCAACGGTTACTCCATGCTTTTTTCTCTAGCCTTCATATTGTGTTATCATACACAATCGTGTAGCTAGACATAATATCTGCTTCGGCATCTCTGAGGCCCATAACGGATTACCATATACCCTATTTATTTTTGTATTGTGCTTTGGATTTTCTTATGATCCCTCGGTATCCTGGGCCCTTCTGCTATCTTTGCATTATTATTATAACTCAAAAATTTTGAATCTTTGATTCATAAATGACTTGATACCTGAGGCAATTGAGCCACAACACTGCTTGACCACCATATACTGCATAATTATCATTTTTTATTGTTAGTTGATTGCCACCCGTTTGAACCATTAACCAGGGGAAGGAGGAGATAGAGACCTGGGTTATTGATATGGCATATTGTATTGATCTAGACATTGAGCAAGAGATCGAGGTGGCGTTTTCTAATCAAGGTGACACCACAACTTCACCTACAGAACCCCTCTACAACCTCTTTAAACAGCACAAGAAATTGGTGCTGAAATCACTTAACCGGAAGTGGGACATAGCATCACTTCAGTCCCATATAGCACATCGCATTATTCCGAGGGGCTTGAGAGAAAGATTACTTCCAGCTCAGCACCTCCACACCCCCAGATTTCTGGAGGTGTGGAAAAAGGATTGTGTTGAAAGAGGGTTACATGTGATGCACCTAATTGTGGAAGAGGAGAAAACACAGCTGGGTGAATTACAGACAGAAATTGAAGCCACCACAGCGGCTCTAGAACCTTTTAAGGAAAAGGAGGAATTTCAGAGACTAAACGATAATCTGAAGAAAGAGGTTGAGAAAACCCAAAAGAACCTAAAACTGACCAAACAGAATAAGTTTAGACAAAACTTGGTAGATTGTGAAAGTGAAGATCTATTCAATCCCACAATCACTAGAAACCGTAGCAGATCTAGAAGTCGATATAATAAAAATAGGAAATCAAGCCGTCATAGGGGACAATCATCTGGTAGCGAATCTGATAATACTGAAAAGTCGGTGACTTTTTTAGTCCCGGGTTCAGACCAAACAGTAGGGGAAATACATACCCAACACACAGAACCACCGGGGGGATCGCAGAGAGGCAGGGGACACCCCAAAAGCAAGGACGGGGATATGCAAAACAACTTAGGCCCCCAAAGAGAAACCAGATCCAACACCTTGAGGAAACATCGCTAGATACCACATCTAGTGACCTCAGAGTGGTGAATCTCTCCACATTCAATTTACAGGAGAGACATATTAAATTACTCAGTAAGGGACTCTCTTTTGCACCTACCTCCTCCATGACTGAGTTCGAAGTCTATAAAGACATTTGCCTGTTCTTGAGAAAGGTACTCTTTAAGATGTGGCATAACAGGGAGGATGGCTGCTCTAACCAAAGTGCCCCTCCATCAGAAGAGGACGCTGAGATCTTGGAAATCTTGACTTCCCTTCTGTTGGAGGGTAATGAAATGGATGCAGATGACATACCAGATGAGCCTGTACGCAGGGATGCAAACCTTCGGATCAAGTCCAGAAAGATGCCCTCCCTTTCCAAGCACAAAAACATAAAGATATTCTTAGATTTGGTCCAACAGGACCTCACCAAAATAAAATGGACCAGGGAGGGACAAGATAACCTCTCTAAGGCGGAGAGGATAGCCCTTAAGGAATTGAAAGAAGCCACCGGTGTGGTGATTAGGGGCAGCGACAAGGGAGGCAACGTGGTCCTCATGGGTGAAGAAATGTACACCAGTGAGGTGTTCAGACAACTTAGCGATACCAACACATATTTAAAGCTCCAGGGGAATCCCTTTCCCTCCCTTGTCGCCGCCCTCAACCAAAAGATCCTCTTAGCCAAAGAGGCAGACTTGATCTCTAAGAGAGAGGCAGATCACTTGACTATAAAGAGTTACAACATTCCAACTTTTTATATCATCCCCAAACTGCACAAATCCCTGAATAACCCCCCAGGTAGACCCATCGTCTCTGCGATAGGGGGACCACTTGAAAAGATGGGTCAATTCATTGATGTACTGATCAAGGAGATGGTAACTAGCCTGCCCTCCTACGTACAGGACACCAGGGATGTCCTCCAAAAACTATCGCATACTCCTACCATGCATGACATTACCTTGGTCGGGATTGATGTAGAGAGCCTGTATACTTCTATCCCTCATAAGTGGGGTTTACAGGCAGTTACTCATTTCCTTGGTCAGCATCACTCACATTTGGGGGCGCACAATGAATTTGTCGTTGAGCTCCTGGAATTCTTACTCCAACACAATTATTTTCAATTTTTACAAAATTATTATCAACAAATCAGAGGGACATCCATGGGGGCACCGTGGGCCCCGGCCTACGCGTGTCTTCATTTGGGACTCTGGGAGGAGCAGGTGGTCTATCCATCCCCGATGTACCTCAGCCACTCACGTATGTGGCTGAGGTACATCGACGATGTCCTGCTCCTCTGGGGCGGTACCCAATATGAATTGGAGGAATTCATGCATGAGCTCAACGACAACGACCGCAATATTAAACTTACATTCAATGCCTCTCCTAGTCATCTCCCCTTCTTAGACTTGCTCATTTCTAATGAGAGTGGCAGGCTCAAAACAACTACATACCGCAAGGAGACTGCAGCCAATACACTCCTCGCGGCAAGTAGCCACCACCCCAGATCCCTGGTCCAGAGCATCCCAGTGGGTCAATTTCTCCGTCACAAAAGGAATTGCTCTGAACCAGAGGACTATCAGGTGGAAGCCAGACAGCTTCATAAGAGATTCCGTGAAAGGGGTTATACACACCAGACCATCAAACGAGCCCGCAAAAAAGTGGCTCTGAGACCAAGGACAACCCTCCTGGGCAATGATGACGTTTCAACCTCTAAAAAAACTTCGACAGAGACAACTTGTCCCCGTATTATTACACCTTTCGGCACGCAATGGGAACAGGTCAGGACAGTGTTAAATAAACACTGGCCAGTCCTCACGATTTCTCCTCCAATAGAACGTATTGTTGGACCACGCCCCCTTCTTACAGCCAAACGGGCACCGAGCCTTAGGGATAATCTTTGCCATTCAGAGTTCACACGCTCACGAAGAGAAGACAATTGGCTCACTTCACTGCCTAGATTAAAAGGCATGTTCCCATGCGGAAGATGCACAATCTGCAAATCGGTCTTGAAATGTAAAACTTTTTCAAGTTGTGATGGGCGGAGGGAATTTACCATAAACAGTTTCATTAACTGCCAAACAGAGCGCGTGATTTACGAACTTATCTGCCCCTGTAAGAAGTCTTACATCGGCAAGACAAAACGCCAGCTCAAAGTGCGGATTCTGGAACATATCTCCGACATCAGGAAAAAAGTGGATAACAGAACCGTGCCCCTCCATTTCTTGGAACATCACGGGGCTGACCCGGAGGGCTTGAAAGTTAGGGGGATATATGCACTTAAATTGCCAGCTAGAAGGGGTGACTTTGACAATGTCCTTCTTCAAAAAGAAAAGATGTGGATATACATGATGGGGTCTCGGGTACCCCATGGTTTAAATGTTGAATTCAATCTCCAGCCTTTTCTTAACGCATGAATAAAGCCCCCTGGTCACCCCCCAGATGTCCGAGATGGGAGGGGTACGGTTCTGTTTTCACCCGGCCAAATTCTCTATATTCCCTCTTTCTTACATGTAGATGCCTAACATTTATATCTACTACGTAATATACATCTTTGTGCACCCTTAATATAGTGTAAAACACAGACCTGTTTAATGATAAGCCAGTAGCCCTGTGATCTCTTCTCAGCTTGTCTAATCTAAGGCATCATTTATATTTCATGTGATATGGGTAAATTTCTTTTTTCCCCCCCTGTTTATACGAGTTCCCACGGTGATGGCAATGATATAAACTAACAACCTTTAATCATTGATTTTATATTTATCGCACAGTTCATCTGTATTATGCAGTATCTTTTATTGTTCATCATTATGAACGCCGACATTTCCTATGGTACCACTCCTTATGCTTGACTTAATCACCTTACTGAAAGACATGGGTATCTTCTATCCATTGGGGAGATAATATCTATAGATATCCCATATATGGGTTAAATGCCGTAACGGTGATGATATGGTTAATTTATTGCAGCCAATTAAGTCTAACATAAAGGCGGACACCTTGGATCACACCATCAGCTCTGAAGAAACCGACTGCTCGTCGGTGAAACGCGTCAGCGTTGGCGTTGTGGCATCTTACACTGTGTCCCCCTGTGCAGCATAGTCCATATTGCTCGCCATCTCTTTGGCTACTGTCAGCGGCTGTTCCCCTTACCAGGCACCCGGCGGATCGTACCTACCGGAAGTGACGTCTTTCACTCATACCAGGAAGCAACTGGATCCTCTATGCCGTGGTAGCCGATAACCGGGTTGAACGCCGCTCCGGAGAAGACAGCGGACCGGTCTGCACAGTACAACAGGACCGGGACGGAGCTTTATACCTCCATGGATCCCATCTAGAGCACAGCCGGACCGCATACCCCCACAACATCTGCAGGTAAAGCTGCCTTTACTGTTATACCAGTGGAACATTTCCCCATGTTGGCTGTACCTCAGTTTTCTGTATGAGGACATCTTCACTTAATCGGTACATGCAGCAGCGGATCCGGAGCTCTACTGGACTCCAGCAGCCGAGTAGCACACTCCTCCATCAACTCCTTGTGACCTACCCTCTGTCCCTTTTTTTGCAGTGAAGCTTATTCCTTCCCTTTGAGAGGACTGCAGGATTTCTTTGTGCCTCATGCATACACCTGCACGGACACGCTGTGAGGTTCATTAAGCACTAGTGAGCTATTGATTCTCATTAATTCACACAGGAGTACGTTCATTCACTGTGCTATCGGATGCATCCATAGAGGTCATTACATACCACCTGGCAAGTGTACCGACCACATGTTCGATACATGTCTGGTGGTATGTTAGGTCATACATGAGTTATTGGAACCATTATCTGATTGTTATTTTCCTATTCACCTAGGTGTATCCACAACTCCAGATTATCCATTGGTTTTTTTCTCATTTAACTATGTGACACGCTCCAGTCCCATTCTTTACATGTGTTTCATGCCACTTTTTATTGTATGTTTTTTAACAGTGTCTAAGCCGTGTGTTCCTCCATTGCCTTGTATTGAGTCCTATTTTCGTATTTTCACAGGCATAAGTGCCTAAATAAAATTTAACTTTTTACACTATTTTTTGCTCGAGTATCCTTAGTTGGTTTTCTGTGGGAGTGCTCCATTTTGGGCCACCCCCACAATTTTTGTTTTTTCGAATGTGCTTTTATGTTCCTGTTTTTTTCCAATAAACTATTCCATTGTCATTTATTGTTGACTTCGGATTCTCCTTTGGTTTACATGCCTACCAGATCCCGTGCGCTGTCATCCATCGTTGTGTCACCTGGAATATGCAGTTCAGGTTTGGGCACCAATTCACAAAAAGGATATCATGGAACTGGAGAAAGTGTAGAGAAGGGCAACCAAACTCATTAGAGGCATGGAAGAGCTCAGCTATAAGGAAAGATTAAAGGAACTGAATTTATTATCTCTTGAGTAGAGGATATAAAGAGGGATATAATCAACATGTATAAATACATAAGTTGCCCATATAGTGAACTTGGTGTTGAGTTATTCCCTTTAAGATAATCACAGAGGACAAGGGAGCACTCTTTACGCCTAGAGGAAAAGAGATTTAATCTCCAAATAAGGAGAGGTTTCTTCACAGTAAGAGCTGTAAAAATGTGGAATAGACTCGCTCAAGAGCTGGTTCTATCCAGCTCCGTAGATTGCTTTAAAAAAGGCCTGAATTCTTTCCTAAATGTACATAATATACAGTAACTGGATACTAACATTCATAGGTAAAGTTGATCCAGGAAATATTAAATTGCCTCTTTGGGGATCAGGAAGGATTTTTTTCCCCTGCTAGAGCAAATTGGATCATGCTTTGCAGGGGAGGGTTGCCTTCCTCTGGATCAATTGTGGGTATAGGATTGCATAATTTTATTTAAATTTTTTTCTTATTTTTATTGGTTGAACTAGATGGATTAATTTTTCAACCAGACTAACTATGTAACTACTTAAAAAGCCTGTCAAACTTCAAACCAGTCTTGGCTACAACCTGTGTGGCAAGAATACTAGAAGTCTGGTTAGTTACATAGTTACATAGTTACATAGTTAGTGAGGCTGAAAAAAGACACAAGTCCATCCAGTTCAACCTATGTGTGTGTGTTTGCTTTTAACCGTACATTGTATACCCCTGTATGTTGTGGTCTTTAAGGTGTCCATCCAATAGTTTTTTGAAACTATCAATGCTCCCCGCTGATACGACTGCTTGCGGAAGAGAATTCCACATCCTTACCGCTCTTACAGTGAAGAACCCCTTACGCACTTTAAGGTTAAACCGCCTTTCCTCTAGTTTTAGTGAGTGGCCACGTGTCTTATTGTATTCCCTTACTCTAAATAGTTTGTTCCTTATGCTCGGGTCGCCAGTACAGTATTTGTACATTGATATCATATCCCCCCTCAAGCGTCTCTTCTCCAGAGAGAATAGGTTCAGTGCTTGTAGTCTTTCCTCATAGCCGATGTCCTCCATTCCCCTAATTATTTTTGTTGCCCTTCTCTGGACTTTCTCCAGTTCCAGCACATCCTTCCTGAGGACCGGTGCCCAGAACTGGACAGCATACTCCAGATGTGGCCGGACCAGAGTCTTGTAGAGTGGAAGAATAATCTCTTTATTTCTGGAGTGAATCCCCTTTTTTATACAACCCAGTATTCTGTTGGCTTTGCTTGCAGCGGCTTGGCATTGCATGCCACTTCCAAGCCTGTTGTCTACCAGTACCCCCAAGTCCCTTTCCATCCTAGACTCACCCAGAGGTTCCCCCCCTAGTGAGTAGCTTGCTTTCTGGTTTCTGGCCCCCAAGTGCATTACTTTACATTTTTCTACATTAAATCTCATCTGCCATGTAGTTGCCCACCCCGTTATTTTGTTCAGGTCTGCTTGCAAGATTTCCACATCCTGCATAGAAGATATTGGCATGCCTAATTTAGTATCATCTGCAAATACTGAGATTGTACTAGATATCCCCTCCTCTAGATCATTTATGAATAAATTAAACAGGATTGGTCCCAGGACAGAACCCTGGGGGACCCCACTTTCCACACCCGCCCAATCCGAGTACTCCCCATTAATCACCACCCTCTGTACTCTCCCCTGGAGCCAGTTCTCTATCCAGGTACTCACCTTATGGTCCATACCTATCTTCCTTAGTTTGTACAGTAAGCGTTTGTGGGGAACGGTGTCAAAGGCCTTTGCAAAGTCCAGATACACCACATCCACAGGCTTACCTTTATCTAAGTGGCAGCTCACTTCATCGTAGAAGGTTAATAGATTGGTTTGGCATGAACGATTTTTCATGAATCCATGCTGATTACTACTTATAATACCGTTTTCATTACTAAAGTCTTGTATGTGGTCCCTTATCATCCCCTCCAAAATTTTGCAGACTACAGATGTTAGGCTGACCGGCCTATAGTTACCCGGGATATATCTCGGCCCCTTCTTAAATATTGGTACCACGTTGGCTTTTTTCCAATCAGCTGGCACCATACCTGTCTGTAAACTATCCTTAAAGATCAAGAATAATGGTCTGGCAATCACCTGACTGAGCTCATTTAGAACCCTTGGGTGCAAGCCATCCGGTCCCGGGGATTTATTTATGTTAAGTTTCTCTAGTTTAGCTCTAAGTCTATCCTCTGTTAGCCATGGCGGCACTTCCTGAGGTGTATTATTTAGTTCGGCCTTACAAGCGGGGTTCATGTAGCCCCCCGATTCCTTTGTGAAGACTGAAGAAAAGAAATTATTTAACACTTCCGCCTTTTCTCTGTCCTCAGTGGCCATTTTTCCTTTATCATCTTTTATGGGGCCAATGTGTTCTGGCCTTGCTTTCTTACTGTTTATATACTTAAAGAATTTCTTGGGGTTCTTTTTACTCTCCTCCGCTATATGTCTCTCGTGTTCTATTTTAGCCGCCCTGATTTCATCTTTACATTTCTTATTGCACTCTTTGTAATGCTTAAATGCTGCCAATGACCCCTCAGTCTTGTATTTTTTGAAGGCCTTTTCTTTAGCTCTAATATTCATTTTTATGTTGGAGTTTAGCCACCCAGGGTTTAGTTTTGCTCTTTTAAATTTATTTCCCAGTGGAATGCACTGGCCCACCCCCTTGTTAAGTATGCTCTTGAAGCACTCCCATTTTTCCTCCGTGTTCTTTGTTCCCAGGGTTCTATCCCATTTGATATTTTCTAGCAGTGAGCGCAGTTTAGGGAAATTGGCTCTTTTGAAATTCAGTGTCCTTATATTACCCTTGTGTTTCCTATTACTGTAATTAATACTGAAACCAATTGACCTATGGTCACTGTTCCCTAAGTTGTCCCGTATTTCTATATCCGTGATCAGGTCTGTATCGTTGGTAATCAGTAGGTCAAGTACCGCATTGTTTCTTGTCGGTGCATTCACCATCTGACCCATGAAATTGTCCTGCAAAACATTTAGGAACTGCCGAGCCTTGGCTGAATGCGCGGTTCCTTCTGCCCAGTCTATATCTGGATAATTAAAGTCCCCCATTATAATGACATTTCCCATCCTTGCTGCCAATCCTATCTGTAACATGAGGTCTGCCTCACCCTCCTCCCTCTGGTTTGGGGGCCTATAGCATACGCCCAATATTACCTTCCCCACCGTGCCTTTCCTTTGAAGCTCTACCCATAGGGATTCTGCCTCGTCCATAGCTCCATTATTAATATCATCCCTCATATTTACCTGTATACTGTTCTTAATATACAAACATACCCCTCCCCCTTTTTTACCCTCTCTATCTCTGCGATAAAGGGAATACCCCTGAATGGTCGCCATCCAGTCATGAGAGCTGTCAAACCAAGTCTCAGTTATCCCCACAAAATCTAAGTCCTCCTCAAACATCAGCAACTCCAGCTCTCCCATCTTGTTGGCCAGGCTTCTGGCATTGGTATATAAGCCTCGTAATTTTGATGTTTTTAGGCTGCTCTCTTGATTTTTCCCCGTACCCACCCTGGGTATAGGGGCTCCGAACACCCTACCGCTAATGCCCCCATTTCTGCCCTCTGAAACTTGCTTTCCACTGGCTAATTCTACATCTGTACCCTCCCCCCCATTCCCTAGTTTAAAAGCCCCTCTAACTTTTTGGCCATCCTCTCACCCAGTACGGCTGCACCCACCCCATTTAGGTGCAATCCGTCCCTACCAAAGAGCCGGTGACCGACTGAGAAGTCGGCCCAGTTCTCCAGGAACCCGAAACCCTCCTTACTACACCAGCTCCTCAGCCACTCGTTAACTTCCCTAATCTCCCGCTGCCTCTCTGGTGTGGCTCGAGGTACAGGTAGTATTTCGGAAAATACTACCTTGGAGGTCCTAGTCCTCAACTTAGCGCCTAAGTCCCTGAAATCGTTTAGGACTCTCCGTCTTCCTCTGCCTATGTCATTGGTACCCACGTGTACCATGACAGCTGGGTCTTCCCCAGCCCCACCCAATAATCTGTTCACCCGATCCGCGATGTGCCGAACCCGAGCGCCCGGCAAACAACAGACTGTTCGGCGCACACGGTCTTTGTCACAGATTACACTGTCTGCCCTTCTAATAATTGAGTCCCCTACCACCAGCACCTGTCTATCCTTTCCCTTTCTCCCGGCCTCACTGGAGGAGTTCTTCCCCTGGCAGCTAGGGGCGTCGCTCTGCTCCAGCAATGCTGGTCCCTGACTGGTTTCCCCAACATCACACAACGGGGCGTATCTATTGGGGTGCTCCAGCCCAGGATCAGCCTCCTTGCCTTGTCCCCTTCTACCCCTCCTAACTGTCACCCCTCTGCTCTGCTCTGATGCCTGCACCTCCGATACTCCGCCCACCTCTGTGCAGGCCCCTGTCTGCACCTGATTGGTACAATCCTGGCTCTCCTCCGGTATGGACATTCGTCTCAGTGTTGCCAGCTGCTTCCCTAGATTCAGGACCTGAGCTTCCAGGGAAGCAACGTGCTCACATTTTGCGCATTTGTATTCGCCCTCGATCGCATGACCGAGGAACGCATACATATCACAAGATGTACACCGAGTCGCATCTCCACACCCGCCGGGCATTGTACCTACTAATCTAATCTAATGGGGATTCAGCGATTTAAGTCTATCCTATGTGGCTATTTCCTGACTTCCTAACGCTACCTTCTCACCCTCTGGTATTCCGCTCCACTCACTTGACACCGGTCAGTCACCCAACACTCACAATCTCACAGCCCGGTCAGACGCACAACGCTGAGTCGCACAGCCCGGTCAGACGCACAACACTAAGTCGCACAGCCCGGTCAGACGCACAACACTAAGTTGCACAGCCCGGTCAGACGCACAACACTAAGTCGCACTGCGCGGTCAGACGCACAACACTGAGTCGCACAGCCCGGTCAGACGCACCACACAGAGTCGCACAGCCCGGTCAGACGCACAACACAGAGTCGCACAGCCCGGTCAGACGCACAACACCGAGTCGCACAGCCCGGTCAGACGCACAACACCGAGTCGCACAGCCCGGTCAGACGCACAACACCGAGTCGCACAGCCCGGTCAGACGCACAACACCAAGTCGCACAGCCCGGTCAGACGCACAACACCGAGTCGCACAGCCCGGTCAGACGCACAACACCGAGTCGCACAGCCCGGTCAGACGCACAACACCGAGTCGCACAGCCCGGTCAGACGCACAACACCGAGTCGCACAGCCCGGTCAGACGCACAACACCGAGTCGCACAGCCCGGTCAGACGCACAACACCGAGTCGCACAGCCCGGTCAGACGCACAACACTCAGTCGCACAGCCCGGTCAGACGCAAAACACTGAGTCGCACAGCCCGGTCAGACGCAAAACACTGAGTCGCACAGCCCGGTCAGACGCAAAACACTGAGTCGCACAGCCCGGTCAGACGCAAAACACTGAGTCGCACAGCCCGGTCAGACGCAAAACACTGAGTCGCACAGCCCGGTCAGACGCAAAACACTGAGTCGCACAGCCCGGTCAGACGCAAAACACTGAGTCGCACAGCCCGGTCAGACGCAAAACACTGAGTCGCACAGCCCGGTCAGACGCAAAACACTGAGTCGCACAGCCCGGTCAGACGCACAACACTGAGTCGCACAGCCCGGTCAGACGCACAACGCTCAGTCACACCGCCCGGTCAGATGCACAACGCTCAGTCGCACCGCCCGGTCAGACGCACAACACTGAGTCGCACAGCCCGGTCAGACGCACAACACTCAGTCGCACAGCCCGGTCAGACGCAAAACACTGAGTCGCACAGCCCGGTCAGACGCAAAACACTGAGTCGCACAGCCCGGTCAGACGCAAAACACTGAGTCGCACAGCCCGGTCAGACGCAAAACACTGAGTCGCACAGCCCGGTCAGACGCAAAACACTGAGTCGCACAGCCCGGTCAGACGCAAAACACTGAGTCGCACAGCCCGGTCAGACGCAAAACACTGAGTCGCACAGCCCGGTCAGACGCAAAACACTGAGTCGCACAGCCCGGTCAGACGCAAAACACTGAGTCGCACAGCCCGGTCAGACGCAAAACACTGAGTCGCACAGCCCGGTCAGACGCACAACACTGAGTCGCACAGCCCGGTCAGACGCACAACGCTCAGTCGCACAGCCCGGTCAGACGCACAACGCTCAGTCACACCGCCCGGTCAGATGCACAACGCTCAGTCGCACCGCCCGGTCAGACGCACAACGCTCAGTCGCACAGCCCGGTCAGACGCAAAACACTCAGGTAGTGTTAGGACAACTGCAAGCACATTTAGAAACAGGTACCTCGACAGAGGAAATTATAAAATTCCTTCAAACATTAGCCAAGGTGGTAGCCTTCATTGTAGATACACCTGCAGAATCAATATAATTTACTACTCACTCTGCAGCTCAGATATTTTCACCTAGATGAGCCCTATGGCTGAAGACATGGTCAGGGGACTTAAGCTCTGTACCCACTGGCCAAATATTTGCCGAAATCGGCTAGTACAGCAGAAACTGACTGACATTCATCCCGTGTGTACAGGTTCTTGTCTGACAGAAGCCGATCTCACAACCAGCTTCTGTTGAACAAGCATGCTAAAAGCAGCAGCTGATCGGCATCCAATCAGCACTCTCAGTCAACGGCTGCAGGTGCTGACCGGTGTGTTCGGGCCGGGAGGGGGGCAATCCCCCTGTCAGAACACAATAGAACAGCAGAGAGATCACTTTACTTATTTTATGTAGTTAGTATAGAGACCTCCTCAGTTTTTTTTTTTTTTTTTTATTCTGGGTTAAACAAACAAAAGGTGAACAAGAAGTGAACATTTAATGAAGGAAAAGGGGGATATGTTATTTAACCCACTCAGCCCATGCCCAAGAGTCAATGACTCAGAGCCTCAGATGGGAGAAAAACTAGGGGCTTTCCTACCACAATGACCAGAGGTGAAGTATTCAGTTTATTCTAAATAAGATCCAGTCAGGTCATAAAAGAGAATTTTCACAATACCGCCCCCCACCACCCCAAAAGATTTCTAGCAACACCCTTGTCGAAAGAGCTTACCAAGGCAGTGGAAATGGCTTCCTATTTTGCAGGGCTTTCAGCTCAGAAAGTGTTTCATTATGTCTCCTTTGGAGAGGGGGTAATCTTTTTGAGAATGAAGCCCTCTGGAAATTTTTGGACAATCCTAAACTAGAAACTACTAAACAAAGTGGTGCAGTACACACACCACAGGCAGGGTTCGTACAGTCATAAAAATCCTGAAAAAGTCATGGGATTTTGACATGACACTTTCCAGGCCTGAAAAAGTTATGGAAAATGAGTAAACCCCACTAAGTTTTGGAAAAGTCATGGAATATTGTGCAACTATTTATTTTAGAAAATATATGTCTCCTGGCCCCCTGTATTCCGTGGGAGCGGGGGACAGTAAGTGGACTATTTTCTCTGTTTCGGGTTTAGGCGGATTAATCAGCCGCAGCGCGCTGCACAGCTGAAGCCTGGTCACCGGCCTCTTCAATATGAATAGACCATGACAGGCTAGGAACTGTAGCGGATTGATCCGCCTAAACATGCAACTGAGAAATAGTGCACTTACTGTCCCTGCTCCCAGGGGCGTACCAGAGGGGAGGGAGGGGGGCGCGCACACTGGGGGGTGTCAGGCCGCACTAGGGAGGATGTCAGGCCGGTGTCCGCCGGGCCGCCCGCATCTCCGCACTGGGGGGTGTCAGGCCGCACTGGGGGGGGTGTCAGGCCGGTGTCCACCGGGCCGCCCGCATCGCCGCACTAGGGGGATGTCAGGCTGGTGTCCGTCGGGCCGCTCGCATCTCCGTGTGAAGAAGGTCAGTGAGAGTGTCTGAGCAGCCTTGTTTTGTGTGCTGGATAGGAGGGGGATGGTTGCAGCTGCATATGGATGAATTGATCTTTCCATATTCCTCCTGCTGTCGCTGAATGCCTGTTACTCCTTCTCTCAGCGGCTGCAGGAGGAATATGGAAAGCTCAATTCATCTATATGTAGCTGCCTCATCCCCCTCCTATACAACCTCCTTTGCTGGCCCCCCTCAGTGCTCTTTAGCCCCCCCTCAGTGCTAATAACCCCTTAAGTGCTATTAACACCCCCCCTTAGTGCTCTTTAGCCCCCCCAGTGTTCTTTAGCCCCCCCCGGTGCTCTTCAGCTCCCCACAGTGCTTTTCACCCCCCCCCATGCTCACTGGCTCCCCCAGTGCTCTCCACCCCCCCCCTGTGCTTCCTGGCTCCCCCCTCAGTGATTTCCAGTTCCCCCCAGACAGTGCTCTCCAGTTCCCCCCTCCCCCTGTGCTCTCCATCTCCCTGGTTTTCCCTGCCTGCCCCCCCAGTGCTCTCCACCCCCCTGCATTGCTTTCCAAACCCCCCTCTTTATTCTCTCCAGTCCTCCCCCCGTGCCATTCAGCTCCTCCAGTGCTCTCTGCTTCCCCTGTGCTCTCCGGCCCCCCTAGTGCTCTTCTATCTTCTATCATGTCCGCAGTCTCTGACATTCTCTTGTATCATGTCCGCAGTCTCTGACCTCTTGTATCATGTCCGCAGTCTCTGACTTTCTCTTGTGTCATGTCTGCAGTCTCTGACCTTCTCTTGTATCATGTCCGCAGTCTCTGACCTTCTCTTGTGTCATGTCCGCAGTCTCTGACCTTCTCTTGTATCATGTCCGCAGTCTCTGACCATCTCTTGTATCATGTCTGCAGTCTCTGACCATCTCTTCTACCATGTCCGCAGTCTCTGACCATCTCTTGTATCATGTCTGCAGTCTCTGACCATCTCTTCTACCATGTCCGCAGTCTCTGACCATCTCTTCTATCATGTCTGCGACCTCTGACCACCTCCTGTATCATGTCCACAGCCTTTGAAAATCTCCTGTACCATGTCCACAGCCTCTGACCACTATCCTGTATCATGTCCGCAGCCTCTGACCACCTCCTGTATAATGTTCACAGCCTCTAACCACCTCCTGTACCATGTCCACAGCTTCTGACCACCTCCTGTATCATGTCCACAGCCTTTGAAAATCTCCTGTACCATGTCCGTATCCTCTGACCACCTCCTGTATCATGTCCACAGCTTTTGAAAATCTCCTGCACCATGTCCACAGCCTCTGACGACCTCCTATACCATGTCCACAGCCTCTAACCATCTCTTCTATCGTGTCCGTAATCTCTGACCATCTCTTGTCCTTTAATACATTGCTAAAAGCGCTAGCTACATGTTTATAGTTTAAATATTGATATTTGTACTGTTTAGCACAGAATACGGGCATTTACTTTTTTGCAATGTCAGTGGGGGGATCTTGGATGAATTCCCACACTTTTTTTCCCAGGACTTGACCCCTGAGTATAGACGAGAGTAAGCGCCGCATTTGTGCATCTGACTGGGCCATCCATACAAGTCCGGCTGCACCTCCATCATGACTGCCTAAACTAAAGCTTTATCCCCAAGCAGGAGCAGCCATTAATCTTCTTTCTCCAGTTACAGTTTATTGGTCAAATTACAAGTTAACTTTATGGGGGTAACACCGTTTCAGCTAAAGTTAGTGTGTTCACAGGGTAGCAATGCCAGGGAAATGCAGCTTTAAAAATGTATGGCTTCATGATGAAAAGTATGAGAGGTGGCTGGAGAAAAATGAGGACCCGGGACGTGCTAAATGTAAAAGGTTGTAAAAGTGTCGTAAAAGGTTTGACATTTCAAACATGGGAGAGGCAGCGCTGTCTAGCCATGCTAAAGGTGCAAAGCACCAGTCTGCAGCTGCGTGCTCGACAGCTTCCAATCCGATCGCTGGCTTTTTCAACCGTGCGCCTGAAGTGACATCGGCTCCCAGCTGCGGCAGCGGTGCTTCCATCTCATCCACTGTAAAACAAGGGACCATTTTGAGTCACGCTGTATCCAGAAACTAAACCCTAACTGCAGAGTTACTGTACACTACAAAGCTTGTCATTTATTTTAGTAAAAATATGCTGGGTGTGACATGGATTTTCTTCTTATTTAACATGTATATGTAGACATTTCATGAAGCTTTAGGTCATGAATATTTACGTGAAGTCATGGAAAAGTCATGGAATTTTATTGGTAAAAATGTGTATGAACCCTGCACAGGCCACAGTGAACTGTCCATCTGCACTGCCATTGCCTGTAATGCCTATAAAAAATGAAAAGTATATTCTCTGTGAGCAGTATATTTTATTGGTAAGTAAATGGAAAAGCTCAGCCTTTGCAAAATTGTACTATACTAAAGTATAGGAAAACTTTTTTAGCGTGCAAAATGGTAATGCAGAGTAACCCCATTATTATCTTTTACAAAATGACTGCTATGTCATCCGAAACATGGCAGAGTTATGAATTTCCTGTCCTTTTGTGATCAGGTTTGAATCAGGAACACCAAGCTTTGCACTTCTGATGCCAGTCGCATTGTCTGTACTGTGCTGTAAGCTGTGCTGTGCAGAAGTTTGAGTGGGCACAGATGTAAAATTTTTCAGGGTGTCAGGCCTACTTGGTATATGGTTAGGTTTCTGTTACGGAAATGTTTAGCTAGTCTGATAATTATAGTTTGCACTTCTGTAGGCACTACTCAGCTATTGCAAATGCCCCCTGTCCCAAATATTTTCAGAGTAATAGTCCATCATCAAAGTTGTATTCTCTTGTCTGCTATTGTTTTATCCCAGAAAGACTGGCCCCATAAATGTCTAGAGTGCTTCCCTTTTCCTATGTATAAGTCTTAGTAGGTGTGGATACAGTTTAACTGTTTTTCATTCAGATAAGCTCTGTTTATCTGTGACTGTAGGCTAAAACAACCCAGAAGGTCTCCCCCTCACTTTAATTTACTATAGAGGAAACTAAAAGATTTTAAAAGCTGTTTTAGGTTTTCCTTTCAAAGTGCACTAACTACTACATTGGTTTATTTGCATGTACACCATGTTAACTAGCAAATAGGCAAAGATATGTGTGCTGTTTGGTCTTTTTATCAGGAAAAGTGATTGCTTATTATATCATGGGCGCTAAAAACCTATATATGAAGCTAAAATATGAAGAACCATCTGCATTTAAAGTAAACTTTCCAGGTTCTACAAAGTAAAAAGTATATCTACAGACAAAACAGTAAATTCTTAGTCGTACAGTGCAGGTCACAAGCTCTTTGGTCTTTGGGCATGGGTTATATGCAGCTACCTTTAGGTGATTGGACACTGACAAAAAAGAATGCTACGGGGTCATCTCCCATGTAACCACTCCCAACTGGCTTCAGTTTTTTTGCTTGTGTCCTTAGGTGAGGGACCTTTTCTTTCTACTAAGAGAAGCTTACCTCTTCCTATGCTATGACGTTTTTTTTTTTTTTTTTTTATCTCTAAGACGATTTTCTTTCACTTTATTGAAAGAGAGCAAAAAGTATTACACATATAAAATATGACGAATTTCTTACAAAAACACTTATACAAAGTCACAACCAACATAATAGTTTATCTCTAAAATATAGTGCAGATGATACATTATCAAGTGGTGGAGAAATATTCCCTGAGACAGTGCCACTTTGGTTTGTACTAAGAAACTGAAAGCAGTAGGTTTAAAAAGAAATCAAAATAATGTCACTTGATGTCTTCTTTCGGTTTATGTAGAAGCATGTCCCAGTAATTTTAGTGTAGGTTGATCTGGAGGACTGTATTGACCATAGTGTAAACCCGTATACACAGTCTCTTGACCCTGGGGCATTTCCACCAGATATGTTTCAAAGCCCCAGGTCTAGGCAGACCTGGAAACAAACCAATGGTTAAGTGGATAGACACTATACAATCCTCGCTGGGGTGAAATACCACTGTGACATAACTTTAAACAAACAGGGCTTCCTACAAATTACTCCAATACTCAGGGGTTAAGACATTGTGGTGGTATTGCCCTGAATGAAGGAATATAGCAAGGAAATGAGGCTCCGGCTTGTGGGGCATAAACAATATCTAGACTCAAAAGTCATGCTTTAGGACCACTAGATGGCGAATTTGAAGGTAGTGAAAACTTTCAAAGTCAGGTATGTCGCGGGAGTCCCAAAGTTGCTGAAAGAAACGAATGCCCTGCATGGTGTGGGCACCACCAATGGTAGCTCTGGTGATTTTATAGCCCGGGAGAGGGGACAATTTAAAATTTGCAGTAGTGGTAGGTGTGGAGACAACAAATGTCCTGACATGAAAGGGGACATGTTAGTACCCCCCAGAAGAAGATGTTGCCGTTGGGAGTAACAGGGCACAACACCCTAACAGAGAGACTATGTCTAATCTTACTGCTGAAGTCCTGAAAGCACTTGAAGGCATTATTAAAACTGTTAACTGGGAAGCCAGGAGGAAACCTCAAAGGGCCTCAGTGAAGGAGCCAACTGAGAGCACCTGAGCTCCAGAGATAAAGAAGTAAAGAATCTGCCACGGGAGTCCAGGGTACTAAACCAGGCCTCCTCTGTGACTCCTGACCTGCGGTCTGACTTGCACTCATTGCTTTCAGGCAGTCATGAAAAGTCAATGCACATCGTTCCTCCAGGACTGCTGTAGAACAGCAGAAGAAACAAAGGCAAACTTTAAGAAGAGTACAAGTCCAGACTGCTGAACCCACTCCAAGTGAGTTTCCTAAACGTGGGTTGACCCCTCTCCTATAGTCATAATTAAAATAGAGGAAGTCTACCCACATACCCCTACAAAAGTTAGAATGCCTGGATATTTGGGGTATCAGAAGGCAGAAGTTTCCATACGATGGATACCTCCCAATTAGGCTGACCTTCGGCTCTTTTGCAGTTGTGAAAAACAAACATTTGATACCCTAGAAGCTGTGTATCCTCATCCTCCTAGGGCTAATCAGAACTCTTTATTGATAGGAATGAACACTGATCTTGTGAGGTGGTTACGCACTTCCATAGCTATAAATAATGACTCCTCAGTTGAAGATGCTCACCCTAAGCTGTGTCACGCTTATAGTGTCCTACAGGGGGAGAAAGCCCCTGTGGGGATGCTTCTTGGGCAGGTGAACACGTTTACTCCAGTGGCACCATCTGGTCTGGTGGGGAGAGTTGCAGACAAAATATCAGAAGACCCCAATATCACCTGAATAGAAAGAGAGGGCTACAAATCACCTCCTGAAATGGTGGGAGATGTTCTCAAAAATGTCTATGATGTTGTCTGTGCTAACAGTGCCCCACACAGAATTCAACTTCAGGAGCATAAACCTTTCAGGGAGAGAGCTTGGCGGATCCTGTTGTGTGATGTGGAAGATCTTTGAGAGCAACTGGCTGCACTGAAGTGGATGGGGATTATCCAAGAGTCGCTAAGCCCTTTTGCCTCTCCTATAGTGGTGGTGAGGAAGAAGAACTTCTCCCTTAGAATGTGTATTGAACATTGACCACTGTAGAACAATTCTTGATCAGTATACCACTTCATGGATAGATGACGCTCGGCAGGGTCTATAAGGGAATAGGTTCAGAATGTGGTTCAGAATATTAGATTTAAAAAGTTGGTATTACTGATTCCCTATGCATCCAGAGGACAGGGAAAACTGCCTTCATCTGAATTAACAACATTTCCCAAGGAGACTCCCAAGAAGACTCCCAAGGAGTTCAGAATTTCAGGTATTCGGACATCTAAAACCATCCCCATTATAAGATCTTCCACCAGAACAATTTAATCACACCCTTCTGGATATGCTTGGAACTCTCTCTACCGAATAAAAACAACATTGGGGCAAACACATTGCAGCTGTAGTGCATGCCTTTAGAGCTTGGGGAAGCTTTTGTGATGAACACCCAATCAGATGCTAGAAGAATTAAAAAAAAAAACTAAACATTTTTGCTTGCACATGATTGGATGATGGAAATCAGTAGAGCTTCACCGCATTCACTAAAGCCAGCCATACTTGGTTCAAAATTCGTCTTGTTAAGCATGGACCAGACAAATTTTGATCCATTCATGGGCCAGCTGGTTGTACACAAGTTCATCTATCGATTGATGTGTGCACAATCAGCCTGTCTGTTTTTTCCCAAATGATCAGTGCCACCGGCTAAAGTTGGCAACACTGATCATTGTATTCAGTTCAGTTTTTTGGTATTAGTAAATATATTAGTAAATCAGCCCCATTGTCTCTTTACATTTGTTATGTGTTCATATCACTGTGCCAACAATTATATTTCCAACTATTTTTTTAGTTAATGTAATGGCCTGGTGGCTCCATTAAGGTGGCAGGAAGGGGAGCCAAGTAGGATATTCTATGCCTGGAAAACAGGGAAAATGGTTTTGTGGTGGATGAATAATAAGAGTGTAAGTCTGTCCCCCTATTTTAATATACAACAGGAAAATGGTGGTCAGAATTCTGTGAGGTTTAAATTACAGCCAACACTCAAGGCAATTTATAAAAGTAATAAAAAAAAGTTTATTATGCATAGCTACAAGACAATCAGACAAAACATAATGAATAAAATACAGACATAAATATACCACATGGGGTCAGGCCTCTGTGCTAGAATATGGTTGAACCAGATATGCTACCAGGCAGGGGGTAAAGCCATGAGGATAGCATTGGGGGTACCAGTTAACCCAACATGTTTCGGAAAATGAATTTCCTTCTTCGGGGAAAGTAGCACAAGGTATGTCTGTCTATTGAGAAATAAATATACAAAAATCAGAAAGTATACATAATGTATTTAAAGAAGTATATATCATCATAAAGATCTAATACAACGTTATAGATGAAAGAAAATAGAGAAAAGGATATATTGTACTTAACAATTCCCAGGAATGTATCTGTGTACTTGCATAAATTCTATCTGACAAAAAGACTGTATCGTAAAGGAGTTCAAATTTCAATGTAGTTTATGCTTACTCAGGGTATGTCTTTAAGGGTAAAAAGCATCAGAGAAAGCTAGGTCTACGACCAAAGGAAAAGATCCTTGCTTCTGATCTCCCTTGGTTTTCCATAAAGGAGTTGACCATAAGCTATGGGAATGGAGAAAGGTTTATTGTATTGTTTTGGATCTTTATGATGATATATACTTCTTTAAATACATTATGTATACTTTCTGATTTTTGTATATTTATTTCTCAATAGACAGACATACCTTGTGCTACTTTCCCTGAATAAGGACATTTACTTTCCGAAACATGTTGGGTTAACTGGTACCGCCAATGCTATCCTCATTATTTATCTTTATCCCCTGCCTGGTAGCATATCTGGTTCAATTATGTTTTAGCACAGAGGCCTGACCCCATGTGGTATATTTATGTCTGTATTTTATTCATTATGTTTTGTCTGATTGTCTTGTAGCTATGTATAATAAAGTTTTTTTGATTACTTTTATAAATTGTCTTGATTGTTGGCTGTAATTGAAACCCCACAGAATTGGGACCACCATTTTCCTGTTGGATATTCTATGCCTGCTGCTGCAGTCAGGGACTTGGCCTGCCCTTCACAACAGAACAAGGATGAAAAAGGATTAGCTGTCAGGACCAGGAAAATTGTAATTATTTGTGGCCATGTGGGATCCTGATTACTGCCCACACAGAGACTGAGCCAGCAGAACAGGGCTGGGAAGCAGTGGGGTATGTGTGACGAGGAGCCCGCAGACAGGGCTCAGGAGCTGCTGGGTGTAAGGGCTCAAGGCTGATGTGAGAGCAGTAGGCTGACTCTGCAATGACCTTCAGGACAAGTGTCAGAATCCTGGGAGCCATTGGGCAGCTTTGTAGGAGAAAAGCTGAAGGGGGCTTAGCTGCTGAGGGTCAAGTGGCTGCAGTGTGATATCAGGGGGTGAGTGTGCTAGAAATCCAAAGGCAACCTGTTGCTGTAACTATGTTACTGTGGCAGTGCCTTGCTGGCTGCTATGTCGCTGAATGGGACTATATGCTCTGTGCTGTACTACTGTTTCAGTGCTACTGAGAAGACCAAGTGTTACTGGGGTCTGAGAGATTGGACAAAGCTGCCCGGAGACAGAGAGCTGTAGGACCAAGAGGCTGCTGTCTAAGACTGTGCTGTGTGCCAACAGACTGCATAGGTACCTAGAGGTGCAGGGTTTAGAGGCAGGCCCAAAGTCTGGTAGGCTATCGTTCATCGAATTCCTTTGATTTACATCCATTCTGTGTGTGGAATTGGTCATCGCTTAAACAAAGTGCATCTGGGAGGACATCACCAAACATCCATATTGATAAGAGGTTTATTATTGTTGTTCCTTAAGAGGGGAGCTCTGTCAAGAGGGGATTACTCTCCTCCTGGAATGGAATACAAATCTATCAATTGAGAATAACCCTTCTTTCAAGAATTAAGGGCCCCAATGCTAACAGGAGTATATTTATTTCTCTTTACTGGCCAGTAGTTAGTAAAGGGACTGGGCCTAAAAGATACTGTAGGTTTCTCAATACATAAGTCTTTTGTCATTGTGCTATAGTCTGAGATATGCCAGTGGCAGCTGTTAAAGCATTAGTAAACTCTCTTTTGTAAAAAATGAAAAAAATAAATAAATTGTTGCCCTGCAGGTTAATGCCATAATGTGCTAGTATGTGGTGCATACTAGCACATTATGACAGACATACTTGCAAAGCAGATCCGTTCAGCAACGAGCTGTCACCAATTACAATGCTTTAACCTGGTCTTCCTTCTGTGTTCATGCTCTCCGGTCACATGAATGGCCAGGCCACGATGATGTCACTCCCAGGCATGTGTGCTGGAGTCACAGTCGCAGCACAGTACTCTAAATGGATGGCACACTCGAGTGTGGTGTCTATTTTCAGCGCACATGTGCCGGGGACATCACCAGCTGCTACAAATGTGAAAATCTTCTAAACTGATGCACTTTTAGGAGATACGAGTATTTATTGTACCTACGGATAAGCCCTATTATAGACTTTGCTACTGCTTTAAAAAAGTCCTGTGACAGGAGTCACTTGGGGCGCAGGGTGACCAGGAAACTGGGGGGCACTGGGGGATATGGTTTAGATGGCTCAAAATGGGACAGTGATATTCAGGAATGATGTCTCTCTTGAAATATGAAGATTTTATTCCCTGTACAGTATGAGGTCCATGACCAGGAAGTACAACTCCTAATATGGTCATTCCAGGAAGTTCAATGTGGAGACTGACTGTCTAACGATGTTGCTTTTGTCTGAGGTGGCTTTCCATTCACCTATTGTTAAGTGTGCTAATGAACTCACCTGTTGTCTGCTAAGGGATGTATTGACACTCAGAGTAATGTGTATTGGGGGCTCGTTATGTAACCATTGTGTTATGTTGGGGGCTGGATTTGGGTCATTATTCTGTGATGACTGCATTACTTCTAACGTGTATATAAAGCGTGTATTCCTTTTCAATAAACAGTCTGATTCCTGCTTGACGCTCAATACAGAGCCTCGTCTCGTACTTGGGGAGGGGATTATTCATATGGATTTCTTGTTCGGCTGAGTGGAGTGTCCGGTAGCTGCTTTTTGTGTTTCGGAATGAAATGTCCTAAACGACTGTAACCCCTTTCATACCCAGGGTGTCGCTACAGTTGGTGGCAAGCGGCGGGATAATTCCCACAGCCCAGAAGGACAGCTACAACAGGACACAGGCCAATGGAAGCATAGTATGAACGGCTAAAGCGCTCTACCCTCAAGGACTTACTGGAGAACCGGGGCTGACCAGCCAACAACCGTAAGAAGAGGGACATTATCGCAGAACTAGTCTAAATGGATAGAGCTGAAAGACCCAACATAATAGAAAGGCCCAGCGTAACAGACAGGACACCCGAAGAGGGAAGTTTTGATCGGGCTGTTAACATAAGACTGGCACATTATGGTCCTAACCCTACAGCGGAGATCATAGACCGAGTTATAGCAGCTGTGGTGGCAAATTGGCTACAGCAAAGAAGTGCTGCAGCAGCAGAAGTCACAGCAGCACCAACTGAAAGGAGAAAGGTACATTTTGCTGCTTTTAAAAATTTCATCAAAAAGGAAGGCGAGATTGACGGGTACCTTGCCGGTTTTGAACGGCAATGTGCCCTACACTGGGTGCCCAAAGAAGAATGGGTTACCATTTTGTCTTGGAAATTGTCCGGCCAGGCCAGTGAAGCGTTCAGGGCCATCCCAGACAAGGATATTATGAACTATGGGCTGGTAAAAGAAGCACTTTTGGCCAGGTATGCTGTCACACCGGAGGCGGTTCCGAAAGACTAGCTAGCAGGCTGGAGACTCATATACAGAGCGGGCATGCCGCCTACACTGCACAGCATCTCACTGGGTCGCTGGATGCCAAGCAGTATCCGGGGAAGAGGTGCTGCAGCTGTTCCTGCTGGAGCACTTCTTTGACAAGCTGTCCCCGGAAGACAGAGAGTGGGTCCGGGACCGAAAACCTTGCACCTTGCCTGAAGCAGCTCGCCTGGCGGACGAATACACAGACGCTCGCAAACTGGATAACCCTGTAGTCAGGACAACAGCTTGGGTGGATTATCGATCAGCGGCACCCCCTCCAGCTGCCGCCTACCAACCACAGACGTACCGCCCTACAGCACTACCTCTAGCGGCCACTTATTCTCAGCAGCCCAGGTTCAACTCCCAGGACTGCTCACAACCCATCAGGTGTTTTGGGTGTAAACAGCTAGGGCACAAAAAGCCAGACTGCCCGTTGAATCCAGCCAGGCAGTCCCAGTCTTGGAGAAAGCCAGCAGGGGGAAACCCCTGAACACCCATGCCTGTGGCCCACTGCGTTGAGAAGGTAGAACATTGGGACGTCCTGCACAAGGCTAATCCAGTACAAGCGGCTATCCGGGACAACAGGCAGCAACACAGGCAGACTGTCTGGGTTAATGGAAAGGAAGCCAATGGCCTATGTGATACTGGCACCACCATGACCCTACTACAGAAGAACCTCATCCCAGAAAACCAACATACCGGAGACACTTTAGTTGTAAGGGTAGCGGGAGGCACCATTTTCCGGCTACCCGTTGCCCGTGTTCACCTGAATTGGGGGGTTGGTTCGGGACATGTGAATGTGGGGGTGATGAAGGATTTGCCAGCGGATGTACTACTGTGGAAAGATTTGGCCCCCCTTGTTTCTGCTTATGGCCTGATGTGCCCCGCTGAAGCCAACCCAGTGACTACCCGTGCCCAGACCCATGCTGCTGGAACTGGCCCACACCCCATACTAAGACCCAGGTATTAGCCTTCTTGGGGATTGCAGGGTACTACCGAAGTTTTGTCCCTGATTATAGTGCTATTGCCAAACCCCTGACTGACCTGAGGAAAAAGAATTTACCTAGGCAGGTCCTGTGGTCTCCAGCTTGTGAAGTCGCGTTTCTAGCCCTCAAGCAAGCACTTGTAAATGCCCCTGTCTTGGCTGCGCCAGTACCTAACAAACATTTCCTTGTCCACACAGACGCTTCCATGTTTGGACTGAGGGGGCTGTGCTGAGCCAAGTCGGGGAGGATGGAGGGGAACACCCTGTCACATACCTGTGCCAATGCCAAGTGAGCTATACGGCAGTGGAGAAGGAGTATTTGGCCCTGGTTTGGACACTTAAAAAGTTGAACCCTTGTTTGTACGGACAGGAATTTTTATTAGTCACCGACCACAACCCATTGGTCTGGCTTAACCGGGTCTCAGGAGACAATGGCAGCTTGCTGCGGTGGAGCTTAGCCCTGCAATCTTACAACTTCACCATCAGCAACCGACCCGGTAAGCAAAATGGCAATGCTGATGGGTTGTCCCGGCAAACAGACGTCACTCCAGCTGCCTAGTTCCGGACATCCCCAAGTTGACCCGAGAATGATCAAGCCCAGTCTGCCAGAGTGTCCCACAAGGAGGGAGCCATATGTGACAGGAGTCACTTGGGGCGCAGGGTGACCAGGAAACTGGGTGGCACTGGGGATATGGTTTGGATGGCTCCAAATGGGACAGTGATATTCAGGAATGATGTCTCTTGAAATATGAAGATTTTATTCCCTGTACAGTATGAGGTCCATGACCAGGAAGTACAACTCCTAATATGGTCATTCCAGGAAGTTCAATGTGGAGACTGACTGTCTAACGATGTTGCTTTTGTCTGAGGTGGCTTTCCATTCACCTATTGTTAAGTGTGCTAATGAACTCACCTGTTGTCTGCTAAGGGATGTATTGACACTCAGAGTAATGTGTATTGGGGGCTCGTTATGTAACCATTGTGTGATGTTGGGGGCTGGATTTGGGTCATTATTCTGTGATGACTGCATTACTTCTAACGTGTATATAAAGCGTGTATTCCTTTTCAATAAACAGTCTGATTCCTGCTTGACCCTCAATACAGAGCCTCGTCTCGTACTTGGGGAGGGGATTATTCATATGGATTTCTTGTTCGGCTGAGTGGAGTGTCCGGTAGCTGCTTTTTGTGTTCTGGAATGAAATATCCTAAACGACTGTAACCCCTTTCATACCCGGGGTGTCATTACAAGTCCTAATTCTGTCTGTGTTGTATCACCATGACTCTTTATTGCATAACCTATCTTTCCTTAAAGGGTTTTTTATGTTAATAAAGCCTATTCTAACAGTTCCAGGTGTGTCGGTGTCATTGGAATCCAGGTACAGGGCGGGTCATAACTGGAGCAGGGTAGAATGACCCAAACAATCTAGCAGCTGCTCTGAGGGTAATGCTACATGTATGTATAAAACACCCTAATAATATGTTTATAGTATATTAATTATTAGTTAGGCTAAGTAACTGCGACAGGCCTTCAACTTGGCATAGCATAAAAGCTAGAGAAATTTAAATAAAAGGCAAGCAATGGAACAGATTACATCCACATGCAGACTTGTTTTAGGGTCTCTAGTGTAGAAGACATGCCTCATTCCCATTTGTTTCCTATAAAAGAGAAATCTGGCATAAACTAAAAGCTTTAACTCCGTGAAGCAGAATGTAGACTGCAGGTCTAAGAAGACTTCTTCATAAAGAACATAACATGTGTTTGCTGATATGAGCTACATGTCCCGCACAATCTACCTTGTACTTGTAATATAAAGCCTAAAACTTTGCATGTTTTTGCTTTATATTCTTTATTTATACAAGAGGGACTGCGACAAACTGGAACATTCTGCATTGTTCATTCTTGAGCTGAAAAGAATGCATTCTTCAGCCTTCATTAACTTGGCTACGCTAGACTGCTGAAAGCTGCTCTATTACTGGCCACCACAGCTAGCACCATGGGTAGGCATTGGGGTACAATGTGTCTCTGTACAAAATGATGTGTCTCTTCTACTGTTGCCAAATATCAGATAAATCTGTCTGTTAAGAAAAGGCATTTTGCTCAAGTCTGTAACTTCCCGTGGACAGGAACGAGTAAAAACCCACACATGTGCAGTTTCAAAATACGTGGATCCATGATTTTCTGCGTTTGGGGGCTGTGTGCTCATTGCAGTCTGTTTGTGATGTCAGCATTATCAGTAGGGCTATGAATTGGCTAAGCCAGTGATGGCGAACCTTGACACCCCAGATATTTTGGAACTACATTTCCCATGATGCTCAACTACACTGCAGAGTGCATGAGTATAAGCATCATGGGAAATGTAGTTTCAAAACATCTGAGGTGCCAAGGTTTGCCATTACTGACTGAGATAAGTGATGAGAAAGGTCAGCAGGCCGGTGCAGTAACCTTGATTTTTTAGCAGGCCAGATAATCCCCCATGAAAGTGGCCCATCTTTTCCTATTCATCTTGTTTGAGATTGTGCTCCAAAGGAATGTATGCTATTTTAAAGTGTGACTAAAGGAAAGCTGTTCCCTCTAAAGTATGTTTAACCACAGATTTATTTCCTAGAAATCGTTCCAAGCATCATGTTCTGTTATAGATTTTGTCTGTCTGTATACAATGCAAATTGAACCTTCTCAAATACTCAACTTCCAGACACCAATATCTCTCCCCTCTTTCTCTTTCACTCTTCCCCTTTTTCCTGATCTGTCCCTCTCTGTCTACCCTCTCCTCTTTCTCTTTCTACCTGTCCCTTCCTTTCTCCCTCCATCTCTTTACCTCTCTCCAGCTTCCACTCCCCATCCTTCCCTCCACTTCGTTTCCACCTTCCTTTTTTCTACCTCTCTCGCTCACTTTCACTTACTTTCTCTCTCACTCTCCTGCTCTCCCCTTCTTTAACCACTTAAGCCCCGGAAGATTTGCCTGCTCAAAGACCAGGCCCTATTTTGCGATTTGGCACTGCGTGATTTTAACAGACAATTGCGCGGTCGTGCGATGCTGTGCCCAAACAAAATTGACGTCTTTTTTTCCCCACAAACAGAGCTTTCTTTTGGTGGTATTTGATCACCTGTGCAATTTTTATTTTTTTGCGCTATAAACAGAAAAAGAGCTACAATTTTGAAAAAATAATATTTTTCAAATTATTTTTATATGAAATTCTCAAAAAGAAATGTAAAAATCTAAATTTTTTTTAACATTTTAGGCCAATTTGTTTTCTGCTACATATGTTTGGTGAAAAAAAAAATCACAATAAGGGCTCTTTCACACGGGCGATCCGATCAGATCTGCCTGTCAGTTTTTTAGGCGGATCTGATCGGATCCTCCATGCAGCTCTATGGGGCAGCGGGTGTCAGCGGAGACACCTCCGCTGACACCCACTGCCATCCGCATCCGATCCTGTGCTTGAAATCTGGACGGATGGAAACCCTATTTTTCCATCCGTTCAGTAATCGGAGCGGATCGGATCTGATGAGAGCGGACAAGCGGTCCGCTCTCATCCGATCCCCCATAGAGGGCAGCGGGGGCTGAGACACCTCCCTCTCCGCTCTGCAAGCGGAGACGGAGCTGTCATCCGCCCCGTCTCAGCGGGGATCGCGGATCGATCCCCGCTGAGCAACACGGATCCGCCTACGGAGCGGACCGTGTGAAAGAGCCCTAAGTGTATTTTGATTAGTTTGCGTTTACTAACTACGGGAAAGATTTATGTCATTTTTATTGTTTTTTTTTTTACTAATAATGGCGGCGATCTGCAATTTTTTTTGCGGGACTGCGACATTGCGGTGGACAGATCGGACCCCTGACTGACATTTTTGACACTTTTGGGAGTACCAGTGACATTACTACAGTAATCAGTGCTATAAATATCCACTGTTACTGTCAAAATGACACTGGCAAGGAAGGGGTTAACTTTATTGGTGATCAAGGGGTTAGGTGTGTCCCTAGAGGCATGATTCTAACTGTGGGGGGCGTGGCTTGTGATGTAATCACATCAAGGAGAATGACAGACGGCTGTGTTTACATCAGCCGTTTGTTTTTCTCCCTCTGCAGCGGGAGATCGCGAGTGACCGGTGTCCATCGGAGCCACCGGTCACTCGCGCTAGCTCCCCAGGGAAACGAGCGGGGGCGGGAGCGCGTCTCCGGCAGCGCGCGCTCACCCCCCCCAAACGGCTGAGCGAGTGACGTTCCCCAACGTCACTTTGCCCAACAGTGGCTGCCTGCCGCAGTATATCTGCGGTGGGTGGTCTTTATGTGGTTAAGTTAGGTTTCGACAAAGTAAAAGCTTTTTGTGTGCAGAAAAGTAAATATAATACAAGAGTCTACCTTTTAAAATGATGCATAGTTCTGAGGTTTATGTGTGGAGACTGTCACTTGTGGATCAGTAATTAGCAGTATTTTGTGGGTACAAGGATTGTCCTGCTCACATTTTGTCACACTGTTTGGACTTTTTATCTGCAAAGCCAAGCAGATTACCCTTATGGGCAAATTTTTTTGTTAACATATTGTTAATACTTAGTTTTAGTTCCTAATACTTTTGGAGTTTCTTTTCCAATAATTTTTATTATTTTGAAAAAAGAGATTCATATACAAAATATGACATATATACATTGCAGTGTACATGTTGCTAACAAATGTTAAACAAGGTTTCCTGAATAGAAGTCTTATCAGAGTTTCTGTCAGATTTCAGGTTGTCAGTAAAAATGTGCTCTGTCAGCAAATTTTTTATGCTTTGTTAGTTAAAATAGTTATAGGAGGTTGGCAAACCTCTTCCCTCCCCCAGTCAGCCACTTCTGTCAAAAACATACAGTCAACCAAATAGAATCCCAAAAGTTGTGCAAAAAAATGAATCTTCAGTAACTTGGTGAATTCCATGGTATTGTATGCTGTAAGAGTTTTGTCAACCAGCAGAATATAGTTTGATGCTCTATAGTTGCCTAAAAAAAATTTTGAACAACATCCTGGAATGCTTTCCAGGTGGTTTTCTCTGGCCCCACTAACAGTTATTTAAACTGCTTGTCATTGATGACGTGTCTGCTCTTTGGACCAAAAATGCCTTCCTTAACCACTTTAACTTTAGGTTTTACCCCCTTCATGACCAGGCCATTTGTTGCTATTTAGCACTGGCTTTTTTAACTGGTACTTGCGCGGCAATGCAACGCTGTACCCATTGCAAGGCTGTACTGAGTTTATATAATTTTTTTTTCTCACAAATAGAGTTTTCCTTTGGTGCTATTTGATCACCACTGGGTTTTTATTATATAAATGAAAAAAAAAATGACTTTCTGCTATATAACATATCCAATAAAAAATTAAATAAATCAAATTTCTTCATAAATTTTGGCCAAAATGTTTCTGCTACATGTCTTTGGTAAAAAGTATATATTCATTGGTTTGCTTGTTATACAGTCTACAAACTATGGTATATATATATATTGTATGGCTTCTCTGCCTTTTGGCTAAGATCAAGTGTAGCATCTGTTCTTATCAGTGATTTAGTGGGGGCGCTCTGCTGTCATCTGACCTGGCCAGGATTGGGTGGCGGCTATGCAAACCTGCTGAAGTGATGGGGACCTGGAAGGTTAGTATCAGCAGGAACTGAAACCGGAGCGCCCATAGGTAATTGGGGTCGGGAGTAAGTTCTCCACGAGAAAGCTGGAAGGGTCCATTGCCTCCTGATTTTAACATTCTACCTTGTCTGACCATGGGCTGGGGAGGCAGAGAGTCCACAGTGTCTGTGCCCTCTGGGAGTGGTCGCCCTAGAGGTGCTCTTAGTAACAGTTGGGTGTGTGACCCCAATGTGTGAAGCGGCACATGGTCATAGCTCCAAACACTTTTTCTGCACTGCGCCTTTTAGGGCTCGGCCTTTTGGCTAAAGTCCGGGGCAATTTCTTGTTACCAGACCTCAGGGCCTGGCCAGTGCACCATGCATGGCCACTTATTTATTTAATTTATTTTTCTCCAACGTTTGTCACCTTTCACTTTTGTGTGTGTTTTTCTCACGGATGAAGGGTGTGAGTCCTCTGGCTTGCCCTGACGTCTAGGGGGAGGATGTGTGGCCTTCTGGTTCCTTCCTCCCTTGCCCCTGGGGGGTCTGTCTTCGGGGGAGCCACTCGACCAAGTATTCGGTGGTGGTTTTGACTGCCCAGAAGAACGGGGTCCGCCAGGCCTTCTGGCTAGGCGGACCGTATTACCCTTTGCCCCTCGAGAAAAAAGTATGTATTCAAGTAAAAACAAAACCTCCTGCGCTTAAGTGCTGTCTGATGGAGTAGAAAGAGGTGCACTACAAACTCAGATGTAAAGAGAGCTGTTTGGTCTTGCTGCCCCCTTCAGGATCAAGGGTATCCAGAACCACTGGTAGAAAAGACAAAAAAAGAAAAAAGAGGGGCGCACCGACCTAGTGCATTACCATAAAAACTTTTATTAAAATATTAAAAGGTGTACAATATACTCACAAGACTGGTGTGGTACAACACACATCAAGAATAGCATATACAGTCTCCAAGGTAGCCAGGTCCCAATAGTGACAAATGGGCATACAGATAGTCGCATGGGGCTGCTGTGGCTAGGCTGACGCGTTTCAGGGGCGAGCCCCCTTCCTCAGAGCCAGAAAAGATGCTGCTAGATCACAAGCCGAACGGTCAAAGACTAAATGGAAGTAGGCTCCACCTCTTCCTGCTCCACCCCAACCCTAAGGGCGGGACAGAGGGGAGGGGGGAGGTGAGAAAAGGGAAGAAGAGGGGAGAAGAGAAAGGAGAAGAATAAAACGGACACAACAGCAAGAAGGAGAAGGGGGGGGAAAAGAAAAATGGGGATGCTGGGACAGGGAAAAAACATGGAAGGGGGGAGGGGGAGGGGAAGAGGGGAGGACAGAGAGGACACTTGTCCAGTCCGAGCCAAAACACACCCACCTTCCAAGGCCAGCTCGGACTATGTGATCAGCGGCAAAAGAAATATAATAGATAAAATAAATATGCAGCAAATGAAACACTTGTTCGAACAAGAAAGGAGATAACAAACCAAATGTGACGGGTAATGCATTGTGGTCAGAAGTGGTATACATATATACGTATATACATATACACATATAATAACTACACACGTATATATATACATGCACACATACATACATATACGTATGTATGTATGTGTGCATGTATATATATACGTGTGTAGTTATTATATGTGTATATGTATATACGTATATATGTATACCACTTCTGACCACAATGCATTACCCGTCACATTTGGTTTGTTATCTCCTTTCTTGTTCGAACAAGTGTTTCATTTGCTGCATATTTATTTTATCTATTATATTTCTTTTGCCGCTGATCACATAGTCCGAGCTGGCCTTGGAAGGTGGGTGTGTTTTGGCTCGGACTGGACAAGTGTCCTCTCTGTCCTCCCCTCTTCCCCTCCCCCTCCCCCCTTCCATGTTTTTTCCCTGTCCCAGCATCCCCATTTTTCTTTTCCCCCCCCTTCTCCTTCTTGCTGTTGTGTCCGTTTTATTCTTCTCCTTTCTCTTCTCCCCTCTTCTTCCCTTTTCTCACCTCCCCCCTCCCCTCTGTCCCGCCCTTAGGGTTGGGGTGGAGCAGGAAGAGGTGGAGCCTACTTCCATTTAGTCTTTGACCGTTCGGCTTGTGATCTAGCAGCATCTTTTCTGGCTCTGAGGAAGGGGGCTCGCCCCTGAAACGCGTCAGCCTAGCCACAGCAGCCCCATGCGACTATCTGTATGCCCATTTGTCACTATTGGGACCTGGCTACCTTGGAGACTGTATATGCTATTCTTGATGTGTGTTGTACCACACCAGTCTTGTGAGTATATTGTACACCTTTTAATATTTTAATAAAAGTTTTTATGGTAATGCACTAGGTCGGTGCGCCCCTCTTTTTTCTTTTTTTGTCTTTTCTACCCTTTGCCCCTGTCAGGAGCCTTGCGCCCCAGGGGATCAGGGTAGAAGTCCTACCCCTTAGGGGGGTGGACTAAAAGCACACCCTTAAGTGCACTTTTTAGTGTGTGTTCACTTACGGGTTTTTTCATTGTAGTTTTTGCACTTCCAGGGATTTTAGAGAAAAAAGAAAACAAAACTATTGTGTACTGCTGTAGCTGGCTCCTGCAGTGGGCTGGCTCCTGCGATTGGCTGGCTGGCACCTATGGCTGGCTGGCACTGTGGGTGGGTGGCACCTGTGGCTGGCTGGCACCTGGGCTTGGTGGCACCTGTGGGTAAGTGGCTGGCCTGGCACCTGTGGTGGCTGGGTTTCATCTGTGAATGGCACCTGTGATGGCTGGGTGACTGGCACCTGTGGCTGGCTGACACCTGTGGTGGCTGGCTGGCACCTGTGGCTGGCTGGGACCTGTGGTATCTGGGTGACATCTGTGGGTGGGTGCCTGGTACCTATTGTGGATGGCTGGCAGCCTGGCACCTGTAGGTGGCCTGCTGGCTCCTGTGGGTGTGTGGGTGCGTGGCTGGCACCTGTGGGTGGGTGGCTGACACCTGTCTGTGGGTGGCTGGCTAGCGTGGCTAGCTCCTGTGGGTGGTTAGCCTACTGCCTGGTGGGCTGCCTGGCTGCTTCAACTGTGGGCATTAGGCTTTTAGAAGGCTGGGCTGGGCTGGGCCTGGACTGGCCCTTTTGCTTTGCTATAGAGTGGGAAGCAAAGCTGACCCTCTCTGTTTTGGGTCCGTGTAGGTAGCGCACACGCACACATGACATCAATACCTGCAGTGACATCATGTGCTGTGCCTCTGCGCATGGGGCAGCAAATCACCCCCCCTTACCCCCTCCCACGGATGGCCATGCCCTCCATGATTAAGCCCTGAGGGCAAGGCAAAACATGTTGAAGTTGTGGTCTGGATAAATTGAGCTGAGGCTACTTTTAACTGCTAACAACTCGGGCTGGGTGAGGTGTGCGGCGGCTGTGCTATCGCTTCCTTTTTTTTGCAATATGTTGTTTCCACATTATGAAGCCTTTGAGCTACCTAACTTGTTGTTGAATCTGAGGGTTTTGGTGTTACTATACGAATCTATGGTTCTATTGACTGGACTATTCGGTGATCAACGTTTTGTATTCATGCTCTACAAATGCAAAAAGTTTTTCTACCTATTGCCTCTCTTTGGTGAGGAAGCCAGCTAGATCTATTTCTTGGCTCCCTGCAATACTATGGTAATTCTTTTATTGTACTAATGTCATACCATTTTTTAAAAATGTGGTTATTTTTATTTTGTTGTAATAACATAGGTGTGACGCCTTGAACTTCCCCTGAGTGTAAGCATATCTCTGGGCTTTGTTAACCCCTTTTATGGGCAGCATCTCTTCTTTTAGCAGTTACTGTGTTTTTTTTCTCATTACATTAGTCATTAAGCTGTTCATGATCTCAATTGGTTGCTTACCATGTTAAGTTTTGAGATTCAAACATGCCATTGATTTTTTGGCAGTGTGGGGTGGGAGAGGTGTTTTCTATGGCATAGCAGAGTGATGTGATGATACTTTTTCCATTGGACCTGTGACCTTTCTTTAATGTTTAGTACTCCATTGTACTTACAGTAGGTGCTGTCTTGTACACTCCTCTGGATCTGAGTGCTGGCCTGGGGATTGGGTATTCCCAGTATTATGGCCCCTTTAGCGATTATCTCCTGGAATGTCCAGGGCATGAATTCTAAAATGACATGCTCTATGGTATTTGTTTTCCTGAAACAGTACCACCTGCATATTTGTATTTTACAAGAGACACACATTACTGGGAGCCCAGGGTAATTTAAAAAGCCCTGGGTAGGTCACTATTATCTACCTATTACCTATACTACCTATTCCAACTATGCCAGGGGGGTGAGCTTTTTGGTTCATAAAGCTTTACCCTTTATGCTCCTGGGCCTCCACCTAGATCCATACCGGAAAAAAATTTTGATTCATGCTATGTGCGATTGAATAGAAATGGTGGTAATTGAGCTATTTATCCCCCCTACAGCCAATGTCTTTATTCTTACAAGCTGACACATGTATTAGCTTTGTACTCTACTGATAACATAATTGTGGCAGGAAATTTTAACATGGCCTCCTGCCCATTTCTAGACAAACTTAAATCTGACATGGCTGTGGATTTTGCCTTCTCCAAGTGAGTGGATATCTTTGTCTTGCTGATGTCTGGCATTGAAAATACTCAAGGCTGAATCTATTTACTTGTCACTCCATCACTTTTTCCACTATGTCTCCTATTTATCTTATCTTTGTCAGTAATATGATTCTTTCTTGAGTTAAAGAAGTGTTTATCTTTCCTTGTGAAATTTCTGATAAGGCCCCCATGCTATTAGGATTATACATTGGCTTTACCCCAGCAAACAATCTCTGGAAATTCACACAGTGCTGGATTTTGGATGATAGGGCTGAGCCCTATTTTATCTGCTCAATCCCGGCAAATATTGAAGGCTCCTATTACACCAAAGGAGATTCAAGAGGTGGTAACCTCCCTTCAACCTGGTAAAACCCCTGATGATCTTCCTTCTGAATTTTTTAAAACAAATATAGATCTAAAAGCTCCTTTTCTCTATGATTTTCTATAAACTGCCATGGACTCCCCTTTGCGTTTCATATAGGCCTAAAGTTTTTTTAATGTGGATGCTAAATCCTTACCAGAATTCTAGCTAACTGTCTTAACTCCATTATCCTGGCTTTTTCATGATGATCAGTCTGTTTTTTTGCCAGGCAAGGGCACGAATATTATCCTGTGAAAGGTATATACTAATATTACTCATTTGCAGAGACCTCTGGGCTTGTGGCCTCTCTTGATGTGGGGAAGGCCTTTGATTCTGTTAAGTGGGATTTGGCCCTGATTTTATATCTTGGGTAAGACTATTATATGCTGCTCCCACTGCTAGGGTCAGGAGTAATGGAAATCTGTCCTCTTCTTTCCTGCTGCAATAGGATCTATCTATCCCGGGACTTTTTGCCCAGGCTATAGAACCATTAGCTATCCTGCTATGCTTTTGTGATGTGCTACAGGATATAGAGGTGGGACCTTTGATGGTGAAGGTGTCTCTATATGCTGATGATATTTTACTGTATCCACTGGACACCTGTACCTCTCTTACTGCAGCCCTTGAGGTCATTAATGTATTTGGTACTTTTTCGGGTATAAAGGTCAACTAGGGTAAGTCTGTGCTGTTTCCAATGTCCCTGTCAGGATCCTTCCCGAGTACTTCCACTCCTTCTACTCCAGCGTTTCCTCCCAAAAATAACAGATGCATTGTGCATGTAAATGAATCACAACTCCACTGTCAGTTTGTGTGTAACTTACCTCCTTTAGCTGTATACAGCAGGTTTCTATGTCTGTGATGTCATTCTTCCTCCTGGCTAAATTTCAAAGTTCTCTGATTTCCTGTTTCCTTCCATGTCCCATGATCCTTTGAGCCTCTGTAGTTTTTAGGGTGAGCTTTGGGAGTTACTTTTACCAGTTCATGGAGTTGATGTGGGTGAGTCCTAGGCAGTGGCGGCTTGTGCATAATTTGCTTGGGGGGGGGGGGGCAACCCACAGCCCCCCCAGCCAGCCAACCACATAAGTAAAAATCTAGATTTTGCTGCGCTAATTTAAGACCATAAATTAATACAACAACAATAAACTTGATATATATATGAAGCAGCTACACAAATGATTTTTGAAAGAAAATCAATAATAACAGTGGGGGTGGGGGTGTAGCGCTACTAAATGGAAGCCAATATAAACAGTCCATCAGAAAGTAAATGTCCAAGTGAAACTATAGCATCACACCAGCAAGCTTGATAGTGAGGAGAAGTTAAAGTGAATCCACCACTGGAAAAAATCTGATATGCTCCTGGCTTATTCTACGGATAGTGCAGGTGGCATCGCTGACACGAAGATAATTAAAGATCAGCAGGTGACTTATCAGTTTCCAGTGAGAAGGGAGAAGATTGTGTTTCAGATCCTCCGTTTATTATCTGCTGTTTTGCCTCTTAAGATCCATCCAGGTCTATTGGTCTGGTAAGGGCATATCAGATTTTTTCCGGTGGTGGATTCACCATAACTTCTCCTCACTATCAAGCTCGCTGGTAGGCAGGACTTGGGAGGTTTGGACTTTTCCTGTAGGTGTGACTGGGCAGGATTGAATGCTAAATAGGTTGTATTCAATCCCACCCACCATCAGAACTGCGAAAGAATTTACACAATTTGCAGAGTCTGCAAGACTGTAAAGAGTGTTATAGACTCTAGCTGCTGCAGGAAGGGGCTGTGGAAGGGACAGAGTCTATCAGCAATGTAGCACCCTCCTAGGTAGGTGCTAGGAAAAAGCATTTATATGGCCCTGTCTGCTTATCAGGGGGGCCTGATCATTCAGCTAAGCTGTCATGTGTTTCCAGGGGTGTCTGTTGAGTCTGGGGAGTCTCCCCACTGTGTCTAATGAGGGCTCTTGTTGGGCAGTGGAGGAAACCTGGCCAATAGCACCCTGAAGCTTATATCTATCTCAGTGGGCAGAGTCTGCCACAATGCATCCTGGGATGTGGTATAAGTCTGAGGGGAGCACATGACGGAGCGTCTTTAGCAGGAAGCAGATTCCCAGGAGGAGGCTGACGGCTGTCTCTCCTCTGGTCAGTGCTAGAGAAGGTGTCCTGGGCGGTCGGCCTAGAGGACGAAGGTTGAGCTGGGCTACAGAGAGGGATCCAGAGTGCTGTGGACCGAGTGGAGCTGCTGGGCAGAAGTTTCCAGGAAAAACAGTGTTGTGAGTACTTGAAACTGCCCAGGGGTCTGCCTAGGAGAGGTGACCCCTCCATAAGGTCAAAAGGGATCTGGGAGCCAGCTAACCAGTAGAGAAGGCTTAGAAAGTGAGTGCCATGTGTCTAAGATGATAAGAGAGTGAAAGGGGGCGCCGGTGCGGGCCATGAAGTGTTCAGCAGTGAAGCAGTGTATACAAGTAGCTACCTCAGCAAGGAGTGCTTAAGGGAGCTAAAAGAGAACTTCTTTATCCAGGAAAGCAGTCAGAAGTGAGTTCAGCGTTAACAGGCAGCAGGCCAGCTTTAGCCAGCGTTAATTGGCATTGACCGGCATCCAGCCAGCGTCAAGTCAGCGCCAATCTGCATTTTTCATTTGTCCCTAGCAATTTGTGCATAGTTGAGCCAAAGGAGTATCCAGCTCATCCCTTCTCCCATCCAAGTTACAAAATAAATACAAAAACCCAAAGATACTGGACTGGTCATTGTCTCAGTGCTCACACTTGGAGAACATGCTTATATGTGCTGTTGTTGCTAGCGGTAACCCAGGCGGACCCATATCCAGCAAAACGGCTGGGAATTGTACTACAGCAGTATATGCAGAGTGTCACATGACACAAAGCCACAGCTAAACCCAGAACATCAGGGGATCTGCAGACAACAACATGGTACAGGGGTATGATCTATGCTGGGCCTGGGACTGATCATTCAGTTGTACTGAAAAGAAAGTTGGAATTCATCTTTAAATATCTGGCTATTAGGAGAACTTTCTAGTTATCTATCTCTATCTGACAATCTCTACCCTGTTCTGCAACATTTGATTCACAAATGTACTGTTTGGAAAACATTGCCATTGACCATGATAGGTAGGTTAAACTCCCTTAAAGCGGTTGTAAACCCAAAATCGCGAACAGAAAAAAAAAAAAAACCTGCAAGACAAAGGCATAATGAGCTAGTATGCATCGCATACTAGCTCATTATGTATTACTTACCTTAGAACGAAGCCCCGACACGGACCCCCGGACATCGCTGCGGGCGCTGCCATGATCCCTCGCCGTCTCTTCCGGGTTCGGGGGCTCCGGCGCGGTGATTGGCTGGAGCCGCGATGACGTCACTCCCGTGCATGCGCGCGGGAGTGATTTTCCGGCAAGCTCCCGGCAAGAACAAAGGGAAGGCACGGCGGGGAAGGTAATATTGGGCGTATGCTATAGGCCCCCCAACCAGAGGGAGGAGGGGGAGGCGGACCTCCTTTTACAGATAGGATTGGCAGCAAGGAAGGGAAATGTCATTATAATGGGGGACTTTAATTATCCAGATATAGACTGGGCAGAAGGAACCACGCACTCAGCCAAGGCTAGGCAGTTCCTAAATGTTTTGCAGGACAATTTCATGGGTCAGATGGTGAATGCACCGACAAGAAACAATGCGGTACTTGACCTACTGATTACCAACGATACAGACCTGATCACGGATATAGAAATACGGGACAACTTAAGAAACAGTGACCATAGGTCAATAAGTTTCAGTATTAATTACAGTAATAGGAAGCAGAGGGGTAATATAAGGACACTGAATTTCAAAAGAGCCAATTTCCCTAAACTGCGCTTGCTGCTAGAAAATATCAATTGGGATAGAACCCTGGGAACAAAGAACACGGAGGAAAAATGGGAGTGCTTCAAGAGCATACTAAACAGGGGGATTGGCCAGTGCATTCCAAAGGGAAATAAATTTAAAAGAGCAAAAATAAACCCTGGGTGGCTAAACTCCAACATAAAAATGTATATTAGTGCTAAAGAAAAGGCCTTCAAAAAATACAAGACTGAGGGGTCATTGGCAGCATTTAAGCATTACAAAGAGTGTAATAAGAAATGTAAAGATGAAATCAGGGCGGCTAAAATAGAACACGAGAGACATATAGCGGAGGAGAGTAAAAAGAACCCCAAGAAGTTCTTTAAGTATATAAACAGTAAGAAAGCGAGGCCAGAACACATTGGCCCCATAAAAGATGATAAAGGAAATATGGCCACTGAGGACAGAGAAAAGGCGGAAGTGTTAAATAATTTCTTCTCTTCAGAAGAAGGGGCCGAGATATATCCCGGGTAACTATAGGCCGGTCAGCCTAACATCTGTAGTCTGCAAAATCTTGGAGGGGATGTTAAGGGACCACATACAAGACTTTAGTAATGAAAACGTTATTATAAGTAGTAATCAGCATTGATTCATGAAAAATCGTTCGTGCCAAACCAATCTATTAACCTTCTACGATGAAGTGAGCAGCCACCTAGATAAAGGTAAGCCTGTGGATGTGGTGTATCTGGACTTTGCAAAGGCCTTTGACACCGTTCCCCACAAACGATTACTGTACAAACTAAGGAAGGTAGGTATGGATCAGAAGGTGAGTACCTGGATAGAGAACTGGCTCCAGGGGAGAGTACAGAGGGTGGTGATTAATGGGGAGTACTCGGATTGGGCGGGTGTGGAAAGTGGGGTCCCCCAGGGTTCTGTCCTGGGACCAATCCTGTTTCATTTGTTCATAAATGATCTAGAGGAGGGGATATCGAGTACAATCTCAGTATTTGCAGATGATACTAAACTAGGCATGCCAATATCTTCTATGCAGGATGTGGAAACCTTGCAAGCAGACCTGAACAAAATAACGGGGTGGGCAACTACATGGCAGATGAGGTTTAATGTTGATAAATGTAAAGTAATGCACTTGGGGGCCAGAAACCAGAAAGCAAGCTACTCACTAGGGGGGGAACCTCTGGGTGAGTCTAGGATGGAAAAGGACTTGGGGGTACTGGTAGACAACAAGCTTGGCAGTGGCATGCAATGCCAAGCCGCCGCAAGCAAAGCCAACAGAATACTGGGATGTATAAAAAAGGGGATTCACTCCAGAAATAAAGAGATTATTCTCCCACTCTACAAGACTCTGGTCCGGCCACATCTGGAGTATGCTGTCCAGTTCTGGGCACCGGTCCTCAGGAAGGATGTGCTGGAACTGGAGAAAGTCCAGAGAAGGGCAACAAAAATAATTAGGGGAATGGAGGACATCAGCTATGAGGAAAGACTACAAGCACTGAACCTTTTCTCTCTGGAGAAAAGACGATTGAGGGGGGATATGATATCAATGTACAAATACTGTACTGGTGACCCGAGCATAAGGAACAAACTATTCAGAGAAAGGAGATACAATAAGACACGTGGCCACTCACTAAAAGGATGTGGAATTCTCTTCCACAAGCAGTCGTATCAGCAGGGAGCATTGATAGTTTCAAAAAACTATTAGATGGACACCTTAAAGACCACAACATACAGGGGTATACAATGTACGGTTAAAAGCAAACACACACACGCATCATAGGTTGAACTGGATAGACTGATGTCTTTTTTCAACCTCACTAACTATGTAACTATGTAACTATGTAAGCAAAACTGAAGGTCCCCCCGGACCTTCAGAGCGCATGCGCCGCTTGCGTGAGCGGCTGCATGCACTGCAAATATCTCCTAAACTGTGACGGTTTAGGAGATATTAATTGTACCTACAGGTAAGCCTTATTATAGGCTTACCTTTAGGTAAAAGTGTAAAAAAGCGGGATACTACCGCTTTAACCACTTTAGGACTGCTCACTGTGCTGCTACTGCGGCACAGTGGCAGCCCTGGGTCCAGTGACGTAGACCTACGTCGCTGGACTCCTAGCTGTCTCGGCGGCGTGCGTGCGCCACCGGAGGCTCGCTCCCGCTGTGTTTAGACACAGCGGGAGTCGGGGCAAGAGGTGGAGAGGTGGCGATCACCGCCTCTCTTCCCCGATTGTCGGGAAAAGTGTGAGAAGATCCGCCCACTTGTGTAAACAAAGCGGGCGGATCTTCTTTGTGACAGACAGGGAGAGATCACAGGGTTCAGCATAGCTGAACCTGTGATCTCTGTGTCTGTCACAGAACCCCCTCCCCCCACACACGTCAGTAAGCATGAGGCATACATTTAACCCCTTGATCACCAACAGTGTTAACCCCTTCCCTGCCAGTGTCATTATTACAGTAACATTGAATATTTTTAACACTGATTACTGTAGTAATGTCACTGGTACCCCCAAAAGTGTAAAAAATGTCAGTTAGGGGTCCGATCTGTCTGCCACAATGTCGCAGTCCCGCAAAAAAATCGCAGCTCGCCGCCATTACTAGTAAAAAAAAAAAACAATAAAAACTAGAAAAAAAAAGTTTGTCGAGACAAACTTTAAGTTGGCTTGAGAAAGCCTGACCAGAAAGTTTGAAAAGTTTAGAAAGTTTGAAAAGTTTGAAAATGTGAAAAGTTTTAAAAGATTTAAAAGTTTAAGAAGTTTAAAACATATTGCTAGCATTACAAGCAAGTGACTACCATCATTAGTATGGTAGTTTAAAAAGATTAAAAAGATTTAAAAAGTTAATTTTGTGAAAAGTTAATTTTTAATTTTGTTAAGTTTAGAAAGTTTAATTTTAGAAAGTTTAATTTTGTTTAATTTTAAAAGATTAATTTTGTTTAATTTTAAAAGATTTTGTTTAATTTAATTTTGTTTAATTTTAATTTAAAATTTTTAAAATTAAATTTTAATTTTTAATTAAATTTAAATTTTATTTTAATTTAAATTTTTAATTTTTATTTTAATTTAAATTTTTTTATTTTATTTTTTTTCAATTTTTTTCAATTTTTTTTCAATTTTTTTTTTCAATTTTTTTCAATTTTTTTTATTTTTTTTTCAATTTTTTTTTTCAATTTTTTTTAGTTTTTTTTTTCAATTTTTTTTCAATTTTTTTATCTTTTTTTTCAATTTTTTTCAATTTTTTTTTAAATTTTTTCAATTTTTTTTTTCTTTTTTTTTCAATTCTTTTTTTTTTTTTGAAGGTTTTTTGAGGCCAGAAAAATAAGAAGAATAATAAGTTTAATTGCAATATCAGTAAGTTGGCTGTTCCAAGCCAACTTAATGACAAATCTTTCCCGTAGTTAGTAAACGCGATAACTTTTGCGCAAACCAATCAAAATATGCTTATTGCGATTTTTTTAACCAAAAATATGTAGCAGAAAACAAATTGGCCTAAAATGTTAAAAAATTTAGATTTTTAAAAATTTTTTGGGGGAATGTTATATAGCAGAATGTGAAAAATATTGTTTTTTTTTTAAAATTGTCCCTCGTTTTTTCAAAAATTAAAAATCGCACAGGTGATCAAATACTACCAAAAGAAAGCTCTATTTGTGGGAAAAAAAAGGACATAAATTTAATTTAGATACAGCGTTTCACCACCGCGCAATTGTTTGTTAAAAAAACGCAGTGCCGATTTGCAAAATATGGCCTGGTCAGGAAGGGGGTAAAATCTTCCGGTCTTAAAGTGGATAAAAATATGCTCATTGAGAATTTTTTTGTCAAAGACATGTAGCTAAATACATTTTGGCCTAAATATATGACAAAAATTGAATATATTGGATATTTTTTAACAGTCAAAGTAGAAAATGTAAATTTTTCGCAAAATTTTTGCTCTTTTTTTATTAATATCGCAAAAAATAAAAAGCGCAGAGGTGATCAAACACCACCAAAAGAAAGTTGTGTTTGTGGGAAAAAAAGGACATACATTTTGTTTGGGTACAGCATTGCATGTTCGCGCAATTGTCAGTTAAATTTGCGCAGTGCCAAGTTGAAAAAAGTGGCCTGGTCATTGAGCAGCCAAATCTTCCGGGGCTAAAGTGGTTAAAGTGGATGTAAACCCTTACATATACCTAGTGAAGTGAACAGCCTCAGATGATACACAGAGATGAGACAAATCTCCCTACCTACGTTTTACATGTATATCTGCTCTCATCAGCTTTCTATATTATTGAGAAAGTGGCCATTGTGTTACAAATTTTTCTTCCTGTTTCAGCAGTGGGAGGGTAGTCTGGACATACACTGTGTGTTATATGATTGGAAGAAAAGGCAACCCCCCCCCCCCCCCCTCCACATAGGCAGAGGAACTGAGAAACTTGCAGAGTTGTGGTGTGACTGGACAAGCTCTCTGCTTATCTGTCTCAAAGTCCCTTCCCTGACACAAATTTTCAGCTGCTTTTATCTCCTGTGTCGAAGAACTTGTCAGAAGTTGTCATGCATGGAGCAGCAGAAAGACACAGGACTTAGGGCTTTTGAGAGAGATAGGTAAACACTACAGATATATGTGTCCAGTTCAGATTTCATGAACCAGGTTTACATCCACTTTAACATGACCTTCCTTCCCAAATTCTTTAGTGTTTTTGGAAACACCCTGGTCCCTACTCCTAATTCTTTTTTTTAACAAATTGGACCAGGTTATCATGTCCTTTATCTGGGCAGAATCTACTTCTAAGGTAGCTAGGTCTATATTGCATCTACCTCTTTCTCTTGGTGGATTGGCACTCCCCTGTTTATGAAAATGCGAATGAAAGGCTGCGCTTGTCACGGTATGATGGTGGTTTTTGCAAACAGCCAAGAATCCAGCGGTGAATCATAGAAGCTGCATTATTGGAATCATACTCCAAACTAAATAACGTAGTGTTCAGAGGCCAACATTCCAATCCAAATATCATGATACAGATGTGGACTACTGTTCAAGTATGGGGCAGATGATTAATGAACCTATCTCTATCTCTCCCTTCTCCCATCATCCTAGCCTCCCACACAGCCGAGAGGTTCTTGATTTCCCTCTCTGTACCTTAGGATTAGAAATACTGATATTGGCACAACTACTCCATTCCTGGCAGAGGGACATCCCGACCCTGGCTGATGCTGATTGACTGAATTCATGATTTCGGCTAAGAATAAATGTGTTCAATTAAAATTTTTGCAACAATTATACTTTACCTTCAAGCGTCTTTCTGTTATTTATCCTTCTCTTGATGCATGTAGTCCTAAATGCCAACAGGAGGTTGATACATTTCTGCACATGGTCTGGTCCTGTACCTATATCCAACATTTTTGGTGTGAGGTCATGATTGATATCAGTACAGTGGGGGACCTGACCATTTCAGTAGATCCCTTGACCCTCCTCTTGGGTATTTGCAACTGTGGCCACTATCTCCCACAAGAAATATTTTGTTCCTAATTCAGGAAAGCAATTCTGTTTAAATGGAAATTACAGGAACCCCTTGCTATTCCTCTTTGGAGGTCTATTATCAATGCAGCTTTACTTTTGTTTAAGCGTACTTATATGGGCCCAAGTTTACCTAAAAAATTTGAAAAACTTTGGGCTGCTTGGGTGGAGGTTAGAGATTTAACTCTGTGATACCCCCCCCCCCACTGATCTAGTGTCTTTCATCTTCTGGGTTTATTATGTGTACATTTTCTAATTCTCTATCTGGAGGGTGGAAAGCTACTCAAGATCTTTTTTTCCCTTCCTATTTCCAGTTTTGAAGCAGTTTTCGCCTCTTCCTTATCTATCTTTTCACAGCCCCATCCTCCCTTCCTCTTTTTTCCTATTTTTCTCCCTCATTCCTTCTTTTTTGCCTCCCCCCCCCCCCCCCCACAGAGGTAAAAAACGCTAAGTATTGAACTGTGGACACATTGATAGCCTTATGTTTATATGTGTTCATACTATTGATGTGTATGCATACCAATTGATGAGTTTTTTGTGCTATTCCAAGGACATTTAAGTGCCATGAAAATAATCATTTCTATAATTCAAAATTCTCAAAATACATCTGTTAAAAAAAACAAAACAAAAAATATGGCACATGACAAACTAACTATGCACACTAAACTATGGTAACAAACAAACTAAATTTACTATGCTATAATTATTGCAATATAACATTATTTTTTTTTTTAAGAAACCTGATTTTATTCATAATAAGTTAATGTTATTTTTCCATATGTCTTGTATTTACTACTCTTTAATTTGCAGCACAAACAGGTTTTATTCATCCAGTGCATGGAGAACCAGTAATTGCTTTTAAAATTGACCCTTTTCTGTAATACCTAAATATATTCAGCAGATGGTGCTATTGAAATTGTGTTCTAGCATGTTCACTTTCTGATATAGAAAATGTATGTTTGCTAGGAACCTTTGATACTTCCCCTAAACCAGTCCAGTACCAATACAATTTAAGCCTTTAGTGTAAAAGCAGTTAGAAATATTTTAACGGGCCTTTGAAAAATAAATCTATATTATCTACAATTAACAATCCGAGTAGCACCTTTACTTTATATACTTAATTTAAGCAAGGAACAAATGATGTACAGTATTTAAAACAGCAAGCATATTTTATTATTATTCTATTCTAACCTCAGAAGAAAATTATCAGGGTGGTATTATAAAGCAGTCGAACGCCATCCATGCCAAGGGGAGCAAATTTGGTTTCCTTTTGCTTGGATTGGCCACCTCTTCTGCTGGTTGTTGAATGTAAACCAGGCAGCTGAACTTAAGCAGCTGAGGACTGCTTAAAGGGCATACAAGAGTTTATCTAATTTAAAAAAGCAAGAATGGAAACCTGGGTGATAGGATACAAATATTTGTGTACCTAGGAAAGCATGATGTCTGAATACAGCTCTAAATGAGAAGATTCCAAACTAGAATACTAGAAACACATGACTCCAATGCATTTGTTTGAAAGTAATGGTTTAGCTAACGTGTACCAAGGTTGGCTAAAATGGATAAAGATTTGTTATACAAATGCTTGATGCTATATTTGAATTGGTTAGCACAAAGATGTTATGACTATATGGATAATTATGTGGCTTTGTGAATACTGGAGGTTACCATATTTATATTGCTATTTCTTAGATCTATCTACTGCCTTCTCTGTTCCCTCTCCTAAAGAAGTGGAAGTCTCAGTGAAATGCATTAAGAACTGGTAACCTCCTCCTCTACCCCGTTTGGACATTGGAATTTACTTGTGGATTGTAATTGTCAGGAGCATGTAGCACTGTAACGCTTCTGCGTTTCATGTATGGTGTGGATTTTCAGCTGCAGAAATATTCCACTTCAGTAGTCATGTAAGAGAAACGCTGAGATACCATTCCCAACCCTCAATGACTCATCATGTGTGGAAGGTCTTAATTCAGCCAGTAAATACACACACTCTACAAGATGGTTCCTAGAGTGACTTTATGTATGTAGTAACACAGTGATGTTAGACTGAAGAGACAGGTTGGGTGGAGATGGTAGATGACAGACACTTGAAGGTAAGATAGTAGCAGATGGATGCAGACAGGTTTAGCAATCATGTATGGTAGCAGATGACAGAGTAGCAAGTGGACATACAAGAGAGATCCACCCAGTGCAGGAATAGTTAGCAGTAGTCTCAAGAGCAAGCAATCTAGATATGCAGATGTGATAACAGTCCTTACTATGCAGAGCTAGATAGTGTAAGCTTTAGTATAAAGTTTATAGAGGTCTCCCCTGCGGGGTACTTAACACTAATAGCAGTATAGCCAAGGGGTGGTTCAGGAAGAGCGGATGATCCAGTAGCGGGATACAGGGATCAGCGCAGCGTGGTTCCGTCAGCGAGGTATGCTTGCAAGCACGAGAGCTTCAAGCCAAGTTAGCATCCAGGTACAAGGTTGTTTGAACGAACACATGTGAGTGAGAGCCGGCGATCTAAATAGCCATCCAGTCCGGCGCTCAGTGATGACAGCATCAGTCTTAAAGGGAAACACACCTATATGTGCTTCATCTATCTAGGTAGATGGAAAGCACCCGGAAATAATGTGATAGGAGGCACTGAGAGTGCCAGAACCTTACAAGCGCTCTTTCTCCATCACAGATGCTGGTCTCATTTCAGCATCCTCGTGTTGGCTGTGATGCATTCTTCCTGTCTGCTTGTTCACCTGCAAGTTGGTTAATGTTAATGTAGTCTCTGGGTGGAGACCAAACCTGATTTAAGCCAGGCAAGCTGCAGTGTCATGCTTGTTTAACACATGCTCCAAGTTCCCTGTTTGTCTGCCCTGTCTGCTAATTTGTATTCCCTTATTGATGACTTGGGATCAGATATCGGATACACTCGGAGCTCTGCTTGCCTTTTGCCTATGGATTTGGCACTGAATATTCTGAACCTTGCCTGCCTTGTACCTGGTCTATCATTGAACCATTCTGCCTGTCTGTCAACCACAAGTGCATGTTTGCTGTGCTCTGTTTGCACCTGCTCTGGCTTCGTAGCCACGCACTATAGCTTTGTGCAAAAGTCCTGGGGCAACCAAGTATCGGTAGGCCTAATTGCCTTATGGAAAAGAGGGGCTGCTATAGGTGAAGCTAAACACAGAAGCTACTATAGTGCCTGACCTCCTGTGTTAGGGGTAAGCATAACAGCAATACAGTTAAGCAATATGTTGGTTTAACATTTAACCCTGATATATGGGAATAGGAGAAGTTCTTGTAGGGGACAGTTGAAACCATTCCAAACAAAATTAATTTTTGACAATGGTTTTATTATTATTTTGTCAATAAAGTGATTCTTTTTTAAAAGGAATAGGGTGATTTTTTTGGTGTTGCACCACAAAAGTCCGCTTTGCTACACTTTATAGTTTGTCCTAACTCCACAGGTAACGCTTTACACACACAAACAGTAGCCACTAAGTGTTTTAATGGAAATACGCACCAATCACAGCATCTCCTGTTGCAATTCTGACTTTTTAAAAAATGTCTCTATCACTTGCCGCTGTGCTGCGGGCATGGTACACTGCATCTCCCATGCCTGTACATACTATGCCATGCCTGTACATACTGTGCCATGCCTATACCTACCGTGCCATGCCTGTATATACTGTGCCATGCCTGTACATACTGTGCCATGCCTGTACCATCACCTGTGCTATTCCTATACCATCACCTGTGCCATGCCTATACAATCTCCTGTGCCATGCCTGTACCATGACCTGTGCCATGCCTGTATCATGACCTGTGCCATGCCTGTATCATGACCTGTGCCATGCCTATACCATCACCTGTGCCCTGCCTATACCATCATCTGTGCCATGCCTGTGCCATTCCTGTACCATGACCTGTACTATGCCCTTACCATGACCTGTGCCATGCCTATACCATGACCTGCGCCATCTCCTGTACCATGCCCGCAGCCCCTGTTTTGTGTCTTGTGGTCCAGTTGGGTCCAGTAGCTGCTGCATTTCCCACCCTAGGCTTATACTCGAGTCAATAATTTTTCCCACTTTTTTGTGGTAAAATTAGGGGCATCGGCTTATATTCGGGTCGACTTATACTCGAGTATATACGGTATTAGGAAAATTTGGGAATCTCTTGATACCAAACTAAGGTCAGGTAGACCAAGGAAGTTTGCAGCCACAACTGTCAGAAGAATTGTTTGTGATATAAAGAAAAACCCACAAATAACATCAAGAGAAATACAAGCTGCTCTGGAAAAAGACGGTGTGGTTGTTACAAGGAGCACAATAGGATGATACTTAAACAAAAATGAGCTCCATGGTCGAGTTGCCAGAAAGAATCCTTTATTGCACCAACGCCACAAAAAAGCCCGGTTACAATATGCCCGACAACACCTAGAAACGCCTCATACGTAATCTGGAGTGACAAGACAAAAATAGAGCTTAGGGTCACAACCATAAGCGCTATGTTGGGGTCAACAAGGCCTATAGCGACAAGAATACCTCCTTGCATTGTGGTGGCTCACTGATGTTTTGGGGGAGTGTAAGCTCTAAAAGCATGGGGAATTTTGTGAAAATTGATGGCAAGATGAATGCAGCATATTATCAGAAAATACTGGCAGACAATTTGCATTCTTCGGCACAAAAACTGAGCATGGGACACCTTGGACTTTCAAACACGACAATGACCCTAAGCCCAAGGCCAATTTGACCCTCCAGTGGTTACAGCAGAAAAAGATGAAGGTTCTGGACTGGCCATCACGGTCTTCTGACCTTAATATCATTGAGCCAATCTGGGGGAGATCTCAAACATGTGGTTCATGCAAGATGACCAAAGACTTTGCATGACCTGGAGGCATTTTGCTAAGACAAATTGGCAGCTATACCACCTGCAAGAATTTATGGTCTCATAGACAACTATTACAAAAGACTGCACGTTGTTCTTGATGCTAAATGGGGCAATAAACACTATTAAGAACTAAGGGTATGCAGACTTTTAAACAGGGGTCATTTCATTTTTTTACTTGTTGCCATGTTTTGTTTTATGATTGTGCCATTCTGTTATGACATACAGTTTAATAGAAATCCCATAAGACATTATGTTTAACTGTTTGTTATTTTCTTATACAATAGTGCAAAAAATGTCTTATGTTTTTATATTACATTTAAAATTATGGAATATGGATAAAGTTGAGAGATGGAAGTGTATGAAAAGGCAGTTTCAAAGTAAAAGAAAAGTATGGGAATGCTTTTTTTCTTCGTAATCATACGTCCAATGCTGCATCTGTCACTCGCCAGCTCTAAAGCCGAGAACCGAGCAAACAAACCCTGCTGATCGCTTGGTTCTAAGAGCTCCCTGAGCAGTGAGCTGGTGACTGATGGTCACTGGCTGTATGCTTTGCCCCCCCCCCCCCCTTGCGCTCACTGGAACTCCGGGCTGTGAAGGGGCGGGAGTGTCCGGCTCAGGTTCTCAGCAGCTCGCTGAGAGGCTGAGCCAGGTGCCAGGCTTGTGGGCACCACATTGTCGTGATCTTGCCCCAGCCTGGACCATCTCTGTGACATCAGCTGACAGCAAGCTTCAGTTCGCTGTCTGCTGAAAAAGGGTCACAGGAGTGCAGAACGATCTGTACTTCTGTAATCCACAGGTGAAGTACAGCCAAACGAGCTTTGGCTTTACTTCTCCTTTAGGTAAAGCCAGACTTACAAATGTGTATTGCTTTAATGCTGCTTTATGAAAGGTTAACAACAGGGCCATTAGCAGACAACCATCATGGAGATCTACTACACCCATTTACGACCGGTTCATAAACAGGCTTGAGCAGATTCTGGCTAAGATGTTTATGCTTTCCATTCAAACTTATATGTGTCTTGAGCTGGTTGGTATTTGTTCTCAATATGTACCTTCTCTGCTTTCTAACACAGACCTGAGATTTAAATCTGACCGCCCCATTAACAAATTGCGTTTTTTTGGGGCAAATGATGGCGGTGCTGTGCAATATGACTTTCCCCATTCTTCCCACTCAGTTTGGGGTTTATCAGACCTTATTATCATCACATATAAAGTATTTATGTATACATTTTAGGTGAAGTTGTGTTAAGGCCCGTACACACGTACCGATTGTCGGCCGTAAATATTCGGCCAACGTCGGATCGGCCGATTGTCGGCTTGTTAGTATGATGCTTCCGACAACCGACTGCGACTTTTCGGCCGAACAAAATCTGGTGTGCAGGCTATAAAATTTTTGTAGGCCAACAAAGAACGGCCGATTGTTCGTCAGTCAGTACAGATTTCGGCTGACAAAAAGCAGATGAGCAAGACTGGGCATGCTCAGAGAAGAAAAAACACACGGAAAGTTAACCATCACATGACATCACTTCTGCAGTCGGTTGTTGTTGGCCGACAAAATTCGTGTGCAGTCTTTAGCACTTTTCAACCTACACGACAGCACTGGACAAAAGACGGCCGAACGGTCGGCCGACAATCGGTGCGTGTGTACGGGGCTTTAGTATGATGTTAAATCAAGTACAAGATGGGAATGATGAAAGTGTATGTAAAGCCACATTGTTTCTCCTAGTTTTGTATAGAGTGGGGAAAGTTTTGAACAGGGATACATTAGAGATATTTACTCTCACTTCCTTTCCCAAGTGAGGGAAAATCTGCAACAAGGACACAGACAGAATTCAGAGACAATCTAATATTCCTGAGAGACAATCTAATATTCCTATACTCTACTAAAAAAACACCCTTTTTTTCTGTCCGTGTTGCTGTTGGAGAGTTTCCCTCACTTCTTGTCCTTAATCTCCTGCTGACAAAGGTTCAGCCTGAAAAAAAAGTTTTGGCTGGACATACACTTTAATTAAAGTAGTAGAAACTGTTTGACATAGCTAAAGCTACTTGACCATATATAGAATAAGGCCCCTTTCACACAGGGAGGACTCCGTAATGTGCATCTGCCTGTTCAGCAGGGGATCTCTTCACTGATCTCTGCTGGGCTGGCAGATGACAGCTCTGTGTCCACTGCGCTATGCAGAGTGGAAATGGACACAGCCCTGCTGTTCTCTAAAGGGCGGTTGGGTTGAAACGGACCATCTGTCCGTTTCCACTTGACTTTCTTCCGATCCAATCTGCCGGAGGGATGGGGAATGGATCCCCCATCCGTCTGTTTTTGGCTGGCAAGATTGGATCGGATGCTGATGGGTGTCAGTGGACACATGTCCGCTGACATCCGCCGCTCCATAGAGAACAATGGCTGGTCAAATCTGGTCCGCCTGAAAAGTGGGCAGGTGGACCCAATCGGACAGCCTGTGTAAAACCAGCCTTATACTGTCATCTGTTGGTCCCCTATTCTGTGGTCTAATATTTCCTCATGTTTTTTTAGTTATAGGGAAGCAAGCCTTGAGAAGGATGCAGAAGCAACTAAAGACTATACTAACTTGTTTATTCTAGATTCATCCAGAGCTTTTTAGATGGCTGTTCCCACAATACTTTTTAGTGTATGGTGTGAACACCTTCTTTGGAGTAACATTATATAGCAGTCATAGGGATTGTCTCCCCGGGCAGCTGTTTTTTTTGGCCAGCTCTAAAAGCGATCTGCAGGGAATTGCTTTTTAGAGCTGGTTAAAAGGTGACTTGGAGGCGAAATGTCACAACAACTTTGTGCATTAGATGTGGTTGCAAAATACTGTGGGGGTGATTTACTAAAACTGCAGAGTGCAAAATGTGGTGCAACTGTGCATGCTAGCCAATCAGCTTTTAGCTTCAGCTTGTTCAATTAAGCTTTGACAAAAAACCTGGAAGCTGATTGGTTTCTATGCAGAGCTGCACCAGGTTTTGCGCTCTCCATTTTTCGTAAATCAACCTCAACGAGTCCACCACACTCCATACAGCAATGAGATCTACTCATAAAAGGGTGCTGTAGTGAAATGGCCGATGGCACTGCTAAAGCATAATTTCAATCAAATATATCACCAGCACACCATATTTAGCTTAACCACTTAAGCCCCAGAGGATCTTCCTGCTCAAAGACCAGGGCCTATTTTGCGATTCGGCACTGCATGAATTTAACGGACAATTGCGCGGTCGTGCAACGATGTACCCAAATTAAATTGACGTCCTTTTTTCCCCACAAACAGAGCTTTCTTTTAGTGGTATTTGATCACCTGTGCGATTTTTATTTTTTGCGTCATACTCATAAACAAAAAAAGAGCGTAAATTTTGAAAAAATAACAATATTTTTCACATTTTTTTATATGAAATTCCCCCCAAAAAATGCAAAAATCTAAATTTTTTAACATTTTAGTCCAATTTGTTTTCTGCTACATATTTTTGGTAAAAAAAAAAATCGCAATAAGCGTATTTTGCTTGGTTTGCGCAAAAGTTATTGCGTTTACTAAAGGAAATATTTATGTAATTTTTATTGTTTTTTTTTTTTAACTAGTAATGGCGGCGATCTGCGATTTTTTTTTTTTGCGGGACTGCGACATTGCGGCGGACAGATCGGACCCCTGACTAACATTTTTGACACTTTTGGGCGTACCTGTGACTATGCACTGTTACTGTAAAAATGACACTGGCAGGGAAGGGGTTAACTTTATTAGAGATCAAGGGGCTAAGTGTGTCCCTAGGGGCGTGATTCTAACTGTAAAGGGGCATGGTTTGTGATGTAACAACAGAGACATGCGATCCTACATAGCAGGATCGTGTAGTCTCTGAAGTTACATCAGGGAGAATGACAGGCGGCTTTGTTTACATTAACCGCCTGCCTTTCTCCCTCTCCAGCGGGAACGAGCTGGAGCGCGCCCCCGGCGGTGCGCGCTCGCCCCCTAGAGGCTCCTGGGCGAGCGACGTAGCCCTACGTCGGTTTGCCCAGGAGAGCCAGACTGCTGCAGTAAATAGTCGTGCGGCAGTCGGCAAGTGGTTAACAAAAAGAATATTTTAAAGTGGTTCTAAAGACGGAGGGTTTTTTACCTTAAGGGCTTGTTCACACTTACTTAAAATACTGACGCTTATCAAACGCACCTATAGCATTAATGCGCTTTAATAGGTACAGTTTATAAGAGTTTAATGAACATCAAAATAGCTCTCCCAAATGCTCTATGCACATTTGCGCCATGGTCGACATTCATTTTTGGCGCATTAAAACCACACCCCAAACCCCTATTATTAACTGTAATATACTACTACCGCCATACTACCACGCCGGAACTCCTTTCAAACTCGACATTAGGCCTTAATTTTAAAGCGTCACTAACTTCATGTTTTAATAATGTGAACAGCACTATGTGCTGTCCATAGTATAATTTTCATAGGCGTTTGAGGGGCACTAAAAACACCCCTGAAACGCTTGCTTTCAATGCCAGTATGAACTAGGCTTAATTCAAGGTAAAAAAACCCTCTGAGTGCAGCAGCCCCCCAGATATTTACCAGAGCCTCATCTCAATCCAGCAATGTGCATGAGAGTATCAGCTCTTCTGTGTCTCTCTTCCCTCGTTGGCTCACACACCAGTTGGAACCATTGCCTCCAGCTGCTGTCAATCACAGGGAGTGAGCCAATAAGGTGAGAGCGAGCCTACTCGAGTGCCCCATAGCAAGAGGCTTACTACTCGAGTGCCCCATAGCAAGAGGCTTACTACCGGGGGCACTCAACAGGGGGGAGAAACCAGGGGACCTAAAAAGAAGAGGATCAGGGCTGTTCTGTGCAAAACCATTGCACAGAGCAGCTAAGTATAACATGTTTGTTATTTAAAAAAAAAAAAAAAAAAAACTTTAGTATCATTTTATTGTCACCAACAGAAAGAAGTAAGGTTTTGAGGACACTAGGGGTCACTTCCTAATGCAGCAGTCACTAAATAAGGTGTGCTGGTTTTATCTTAGGTTTGATGTGGTTGCATCACAGTCCCATTCACTTGACTTTTCCCAAACTGTTACATGCTGCATAAAGTTTGCCATGCCACGATCGCAACTATGCATACATACATGTCGCTAGCTATGTTAACCGGTGGATGGTCGTAGGGTAGTAAAAACCTGGATCAAATGCCTGTTTTCACAGGCCCTCTGCTTCCCACATGGACAGGACAATAGGACCAATTCACGTCATCATGTTGCTGTAACATACAGTAAAACATGCTCTTTAGTGATCTAACAGAGCACCACAATGCCTATTTTTGTTCCTGTACTCCCTGCACTCTGGCCCATAACTTTGATATAAGCAACAAGAAGTGCTAACACAGCTGTTTTGACAGAGAATGAAGAGATACTTTACCAGGGACTTCCCTATTTATACTAAAGATGTATGATTTAGTGAGTTCATACGAGCACAAGAGATAGAAGGAATAAATGGGGACAGGGTCTCTTTAATGGGCAATTGCAATTGGGATAACGTTAATATAACAAAATGCAGTTCTTTTCCAGACATGCCAGCAAAGACAGATTCATGGGAGTTGTGTTAATGTAACCAAAGCTCCTTCCATTTAAGAGAGGCAGCTCAATAGCATTTACAGTAACTGGCGCAGCACGAAAGGAAAATAAACACTTGGCATTGCCGGCAGAAGAAGCACGACAAGAATTTCAAACTGCATTGTCGCTACTAGAACAGGGAGCAGGGCACTCCCAGTGTGTCACCATGTAACGGGAGAGAATGTATACAAAACCACAAACTGGAAACAAGCAAAATATACCATGCATCAGCCTATAAACGTGACAAAGGACAGATGCACAGTTCAGTCTCCGTAGTGTGATTTAATTTCCCATTGAGGAAAAGGCCTGGCATGAAATGCTTACTTAAATGTATGCCCTCTGTGTTTGATGTGTTAAAGAAAAAGTTTACTTTTAATATAACTGCCCTAGTGCTCCCCTCCCCCCTTTCCTTAAAAACACAGTCGATGTTAAAGGCCTCGAAGGCAGTGGCAGTTTCACCCGGGCTGTGCTGTGGCCTACCCCAATGTTTACACTCCCCCCCCTTTGGTTATATTCTCTTCTGTTCCACAAATGTGTCTGTGTTGCTCACAGAGAATAGTGGGCTAACTCTTCATGCAATTTTTTTTTTTTTTTTTAGTGTTGGATAGAGTGTGCAAGAGTTGGACCCTTCCAGGTTTTTATTTGTCTGTGTCCCCACTGGAGATTTTCACTATATTTTAGTGACAGTTATAAAAAAGTGAGTGGAAATCCAACATTTTAGAGTTGTCATAAGAACAAGTCTTCCAAGGCAGCAGTCCCTAACCCTTTGGCACCAGGGATGGGTTTTATGGAAGTTAGTTTTCCTAGGTACCAGGGGGGCGGGCTGGGGGTGGATAGTGATAGTGGTAGATAGGGGATATTCACTAAGTCTGTCTTCAGCCCCCCTTCACACCTCAACCCCCTTTACAGCACAGCCCCCCTTTATATCAGTGTCCACAGTCCCCTTTTACATCACAGTTCCCCCTTTAAAGCAGTCCTACAGAGTCCTCAGTTCTCCTTTACATCACATCCCCCTTTACATTACAGTTCCCCTTTACAGTGCAGCCCCCTTACATTAATGTAACGAGTACTGCAATGTAAAGAGGGGCACGGTAATGTAAAGGGGGGCTGTGATGGAACGGGGGCACTGTAATATAAAGGGAACTGCACTGTAAAGAGGGCACTGTAATGTGAAGGGGGGCTGTGATGTAAAGGGGGCCGCTGTAACAGTGCCCCTTTACAGTGCAGTCTCCTTTATATTACAGTGACCCCTTTACATCACAGACTCCCTTTACATTACAATGCCCCTGCAGTCTGCCCCTCCTCTTCTTTCCCCTGAAACACACACATGATGACGTTGAAAAAGGGGCAGGACCCTGAAACGCGTACGCCTACCCACAGCTTGCACAAGGTCTACACAGGACTGCAGAGTGTGCGTGAGGACACACCACGGCTGCGGCTCGAGGATCGACTTCTCTGGCGGTTCCTATCCCTGGCTTTCAGCCTCCCTTCCAGGTGTGTTGGTGTCGAGATCTCGGCCACCCCTGCTGTCCAGCGCTTTTTTGGCCATCATCTGCGGGCTTCCACATTCCATCTTTGCCTTGAACTGGGCTCCTCGGTGTGGGGTTTATCACATCCCACACTGGCCATCAGGCAGCTTGCCTGCATGCATCCTGCTTTGGCTCACCACCACCCTGCCCACTGTCTCCTCCTCATCTGTGCTGTGTCTGTGGATTCCCCCTCACCTTCTCCACTGTGGTCCAAGACATCCATGTAAGTTTTAGCTAAGGCTTAATAAATAAACTTTTAGAATTTATGGTCCAACGCCTTGGTCACTTGTTTACTATCAACTGGAGAACAGCTGGGGGCAGATTCATTTTTTTTATCCTTAAACAACTGAAGGCCACAGGGAAGGAGTGGTCGCACGTGGCCCATAATAAACCAGTTTGACATGCCTGCTTTTAATAAAGAAAGACAGAATGTTACAATTGATTTGGATATGGGTAGGCCGCAGCATTTATCATCAGCATCTGCAGTTTTACTTTTGAGGAAGATAACGAGGGAAGACTAGGGTGGCTTTATTATTAACTACAATATCCCCCAACTTTCTGGTATGGGATAGAGGTTTGCTTTCTACCATATAGTATATAGAAAAAGGATCTTACAGGAGTAATATTTAAAAATGATTGTAAAAAACTCACAACTGTAATGTTCACCTATTCTTTTCTGCCATACTTTTAACAGATCCAATCCTTTCAAGGTTGGATAAAAGGTTTAGTGTAGTGTAACATTTTTGGTAGTTGTATTTTTGCTTTATTTTGGTGTATTCATCAGTGTAAATTCATCAGTACAGAGAGCAAGGAGGAAAGATACATGTTGCTTACACAAGCGGGTGGATTTCCTCACTCGATCCCCGACGATCGGGGAAGAGCGGCGGTGATCACTGCCTCTCCTCCCCTGGCCCGACTCCCGCTGTGTCTGAATATAGCTGGAGCGAGCCTCCGGCGCGCAGCCGAGAGGGGGCGGAAATCCAGCGATGTAGGTCTATGTCGCTGGACCCAGGAGAGCCACTTTGCCGCAGTACCCTCAATGTGAGCGGTTGGCAAGTGGTTAATCATCATATCTGCAAATTCTACTCCTTTGTTTCTACACAGTAGTTATGCTTTACTGCTTCTTCTCCCAATACAAGTCGTTGACTGGGCTGACTCAATAAAAACAATGAGGAATTTGAAGCAGACACAATATGGAGTAGCTGTGCATAGAAACTATTCAGCTTCCAACTTCAGCTTGTTCAGTTAAAGATATTGTAAACTTTCCTACCTGCACCTTTTTTTACTTGCAAAAGATGTGCATTGATCACGTAGGTTCATTGTTGCTCTGTACGCACAGCCTATAGTAGAGTAAACCTTCACATTCTGGAGTCAGAAGTTTCTGTTTGTGCTCAAACATGAGGCATGTGGCATGGCAAAGCACAAGTTAATAATAATGTCCTATGTAGTCTAAGAACTGACACTTAAACTGGATATCCCACCATTCCTGGGTCTCTCGATCTTGTACTGGTGCAGGTGAAAGCTGCATGGTAATTAGATCAGAAACAGGCACAAACAGGCAGAGCAATGAAGAAAATAGAGTTTATTCATTACATTATCACTCCCACATTAGTGATAAAACACAGTGGAAATGGAAATGGCGAGACATGGATTGGATACTATGGGGTTTATTTACTAAAGCTGGAGAATGCAAAATCAGGCTCACTTCTGCAGAGAAACCAATCAGCTTCTAACCTCAGCTTGTTCAATTAAGCATTGGCAATAAAACCTGGAAGCTGATTGGTTTCTATGCAGAAATTAGCTTGATTTTGCACTCTCCAGCTTTAGTAAATAAACACCTGTATGACATGGAACAAAAAAAAGCCTGCCCATTTGGTGAGTAGGGACAAGCTAGGTAAATGAACTCATGGAGATAAGGGGAATCAATCAGCCATGATGCCACAATATGTGAGCCCATCATTACAGGGTAAGGCAAACAAATGTTGCAGGACTAGGTTAAAGAACAAAACATGTGCAAGTGTACAATGCCTTTAGGTTTTAAAACTGAAAGCCAAAACCTGACTGGTCACCATGCATAGCTGACCCAGATTATGTCTGCTCCAAAATCAGTATATTCTCCACAATGTATTTCCCGTCTGGAGTAAAATCTTTGTATGTGTCAAACCTTACACAACTTTAAAGAGTAACTCCACTTTTGTTGAGAATAAAACATTCCCCCCCTGGGTGTTCAATGTACATTGCAAGGATTTTAACAAACTTTGTTACAGATTCCTACATTTTGTTATTCTGAAGAAATCCATGTGTGTTTGTCTGTGGCTGGAAAAAATATGGTGTGGTTCTGGATCTCCCCTATTTATTATATTTATTATAAATATGTATTATCTGGTCTATTCTTATAGTTAGCTAGTCTATCAAAGCTCTGATAATGTGAAGGGTGATGATATAATAACAATGTTAGCTATAGAAATAAACACACTACTTAAATGAGCAAAGATCCCATTATTTATTACAATGAAAGCAGAGATGCAACAGAGAAAACACTAAAAAAATACTACAGAGCATATAAAACAAAACAAGCATAGATCATACTTTATGTATGGTTTTCCTCTGTGTTCTGTAGGTAAGCTGGCCATTAACTTTTCAATCACACTCAGACACCACCTGCACAAACACCCTCTGCCCGCCTGTCTTGTCCTATGTCCACTGAAAATACTGAAGAGCCTGTCCTTCCTAATCACCAGGAAATATACAGTAAAACCTTGGATTAAGAGTAACTTGGTTTGAGAGCGTTTGGCAAGACAAGCACATTTTTTAAAAATACATTTTGACTTGATAAACAAGTGATGTCTTGATATACAAGTAGCGTCATGTCACAACTGTGTATAAAAGAGAAGAGAGCGCCTCTAAGTGTAGTAATATGGTTACATTTAATGAAGAAACAACATTTAGCAACTCACATGGTTGATGATTAAAACAGGCAGATCTGAGTATGCAGGCATCCGGGGTAAAGCTGTCCATATAGACCATCCTCCGCACCGCCATCGGCGCCATCCTTTCCACACTGCGTTCAATGAGCGCTTCAAGCCTCGCTTTCAGATCCCTCTACTGCAGGGTAGTCTTCCCAGTCATGATTGCAGACTGACAGTGGTGAGAGCCGGCGGTGCGGAGGATGATCCATGTGGACACCTTTACCCCTGATGCCTGCATTCTTAGATATGCCTCTTTTAATCATCAACCACGTGAGTTGCTAAATGTTGTAACTTCATTAAATGTAACCATATTGCTACACTTAGAGGTGTCGCTCTTCTCTTTTACACTCTGTAGCTCCTGCTGGATTTTGCTTCTATTCCCCTTGTGGAGGCTGCCATTTGTGGATGGATATTTTATGGTTACACAACCTATCACGTTGACTTATGCATAAATGGTTGTGGAACAAATCAACTGAGTGCTCGCAATCCAAGGTTTTACTGTATTCTTCTTCTGCCCATCTTCCAGGAAGCATGCTGTAGTCTCCACTAGGGGCAGCATTAGTCTATGAACCACTGCTTTGACCCAGGTCAATATTCCAACAGCAGCTGGTCTTTCAAGCTTTATTTTCAGTCATAGTAATCAGGCACTTTAATCTTCATTACACCAGGTGGTTTGAAGCAAAGCTCTCCTATTCCATACTCCACCGCCAGGGGGTATGTGTGACTCCTTCTTTCTTCCAGATGAAGGTTCTACTATGCATTCTTCAGCAGAGGCGGCTCTAGACTTCTTGAGGCCTTAGGCGAAAATCAAATAGGAGGCCCCCCACGCACGATAAAATAAATAAGCAAGCGATATTAAAATGAACTGCATATTGTGGCAGCAGTGGTGATGGGGGGTGGGATGAGTGGTAGCAGTGGTGATGGAGGGTGGGATGAGTGGCAGCCGTAGTAATGGGGGGTGAGATTAGTGGCAGCCATGGTGATGGGGGGTGGTATGAGTGGCAGCGGTGGTGATGGGGGTGGAATGCGTGGCAGCGGTGGTGATGGGGGGTGGGATGAGTGGCAGCGGTGGTGATGGGGGGTGGGATTAGTGGCAGCGGTTGGGATGCGGGGGTGGGATGAGTGGCAGCGTTGGGGATGCGGGGGGTGGAATGAGTGGCAGCGGTGGTGATGAGGGTGAGATGAGTGGCAGCGGTGGTGATGTGGGGGTGGGATGAGTTGCAGCGGTGGTGATGTGGGGGTGGGATGAGTGGCAGAGGTGGTGATGTGGGGGTGGGATGAGTGGCAGCGGTGGTGATGGGGGTGGGATGAGTGGCAGCGGTGGTGATGTGGGGGTGGGATGAGTGGCAACGGTGGTGATGGGGGGTAGGATGAGAGGCATCGGTGGTGATGGGGGGTGGGATGAGTGTCGGGGGTGGGATGAGTGGCAGCGGTGGGGATGCAGGCGTGGGATGAGTGGCAGCGGTGGTGATGCAGGGGTGGGATGAGTGGTAGCAGTGGTGATGGAGGGTGGGATGAGTGGCAGCCGTGGCAATGGGGGGTGAGATTAGTGGCAGCCATGGTGATGGGGGGTGGTATGAGTAACAGCGGTGGTGATGGGGGTGGAATGCGTGGCAGCGGTGGTGATGGGGGGTGGGATGAGTGGCAGCGGTGGTGATGGGGGGTGGGATTAGTGGCAGCGGTTGGGATGCGGGGGTGGGATGAGTGGCAGCGTTGGGGATGCGGGGGGTGGAATGAGTGGCAGCGGTGGTGATGAGGGTGAGATGAGTGGCAGCGGTGGTGATGTGGGGGTGGGATGAGTTGCAGCGGTGGTGATGTGGGGGTGGGATGAGTGGCAGAGGTGGTGATGTGTGGGTGGGATGAGTGGCAGCGGTGGTGATGGGGGTGGGATGAGTGGCAGCGGTGGTGATGTGGGGGTGGGATGAATGGCATCGGTGGTGATGGGGGGTGGGATGAGTGGCGGGGGTGGGATGAGTGGCAGCGGTGGGGATGCAGGCGTGGGATGAGTGGCAGCGGTGGTGATGCAGGGGTGGTGATGGGGGGGTAGGATGAGAGGCATCGGTGGTGATGGGGGGTGGGATGAGTGGCGGGGGTGGGATGAGTGGCAGCGGTGGGGATGCAGGCGTGGGATGAGTGGCAGCGGTGGTGATGCAGGGGTGGGATGAGTGGCAGCAGTGGTGATAGGGGTTGGGATGAGTAGCAGCGGGGGTGATGGGGGGTGGGATGAGTGGCAGAGGTGGTAATGGGTGGGATGACTACATGGCTTAGGCGGCCGCGAGGCCCCTCTCAGCGCGAGGCCTTAGGCGACTGCCTAAATCGCCTAATTAGAGAGCCGCCTCTGTTCTTCAGCTACCTACGCCTTGCTGGGTAAACCTGCTGTACTGGCATCCCAGGCTACCCAGAAACAGTATCCAGGCTAGGTGTAACCAAATTTCACAGTTCAGAAATATCTTACATTAGGAAAGAAAACATGTTGCCTTCCAACAGTGGCCACGTGGAAAGTCAATCCAATGGGAGTGGTTTCCTTATTATTAATCAGCTGCTGCATCTGCAGGGCTCTAATGAGAAATATTGCTGGGTCTGCATCGCTTTAGACGTGATTTCCTATTGGGAATGTCACACCAAAAATGACATTTTTGCTGCAGGGGATCCCTGAAATATAACTTGCTTCTTAGTGCAGAAGACCAGTAAATCACATACTATTGCATTGCATTTTACAAGAAATTACAGTGCTGCAGATTCAAAAGGGAAGGTTATTTTTAATAACATTCAATTACAATATGACTTTTGTCGCAATTGTATACACTATATTATTTTTTTATATTGATATTTTTTTCCCCACGAAAGTGGAGTTGCCCTTTAAATACCTTTTCTCCTACCCTATAGGACAGTGTTTGAGCCCAGAAAATGGTTGCTCAGCATTTTCCAAAAGAACAAGCTCTCCAGCAAACATATCAGTTACAGAGATGAGTACTTGCTTTGTGCACTGGTCCAAATCATTTGGTGGACGGGGAATTATGGTGTGGGGTTGTTTTTCAGGGGTTGGGCTTGGCCTCTTTTATCCAGTGAAAGGAACTCCTAAGGCATCAGCATACCAAGACATTTTGGACAATTTCATGCTCCCAACTTTGAGGGAACAATTTGGGGACGGCCCCCTTCCTGTTCCAACATGACTGCGCACCAGTGCCCAAAGCAAAATCCATAAAGACATGGATGAGTGAGTTTGGGATGGAGGAACTTGACTGGCCTGAGCAGAGTTCTGACCTCAACCCGATAGAACAACTTTGGGATGAATTAAAGCAGAGACTACGAGCCAGGCCTTCTTGTCCAACAGCAGTGCCTGACCTCACAAATGCGCTTCTGAAGAATGGGCAAACATTCCCATAGACACACTCCTAAACATTGTGGACAGCCTTCCCAGAAGAGTTGAAGCTGTTATAACTGCAAAGGGTGGGCCAACTCAATATTGAACCCTACGGACTAAGACTGGGACGCTATTCCCATAGACGCACTCCTAAACCTTGACTGGGATGCCATTAAAGTTCATGTGCTTGTAAATGGAGGCATCCCAATACTTTTGGTAAAATAGTGTATAATGATTAGTAGCCGGCAAGATATTCCATTTTTGGTTTTGGGTTTAATAATGCTTTCAATCTGAAGTCAGATCACAGCAAAAAAAAAAGGAATTTGAAAACCTGGAGAAGGCTGAGAGCCATGGAAGGTACTTTTTAAGACAAGAATACATACTTAAATAGAGTTTTTGTTTTTTGTAAACCATAGTTTATTGTCACCATAAGGGTGCTAGTTCCCATTCATCCACCTTGTTGAAATGGGTTGACCAAAAAAAGTCAGGTCTGGATTTTCATCCGTCACTGTGCATAAGTGCTTTAGATAATATTGAGAGGGCACCACTAAGCAAAAATGCATCTCATAAATGTCCTGCAATACAAGTGCATGAGTAAACAAGTAAAGCTGCGCTAAATGATATATGTGATAAACAAATACAGTGAATGATATCACTAAAGATATCAAAATAAAAATAAAATCAATGTGATATCAAATACTCATGTGCTCTTGCAATTAAATAAATAAAGTGACATCCAATAGTATCAGAAAAATAAATCACAGTGTCCAATAAATTATGTAGATAAAGTCCAGAGATGAGTATAGCAGTGCTCAAAAGTAAACCTCCACTGCTCAATAATGCTATCACCGTGCTGAAAGTGAATCACGCTATTGCGCTTACCAGAAACACCATATAATAAGGCATATAGAATTCAGAGGGTGAATCAACCAGCTCAACCAGGACCTTAACACCTCCACTTAGATCAGCAAGATGGTTCCGCTCAGATCAGCTAGATGGCAGACCCTGTAACCAGAAAATCCGGACAATCCACGATCCAGCAATGGTCATAAAAGAATGATAACCACCATAGTGAAGTACGCATAGATAAACAATTTATTTAAAAGGTAGAAAACTTACATTTGTAAGCTCAAAACAGCGCTTATCGGCAGGATCCAAAAGAAACACACACAGCCGCCCGACTTCTGGGTATTGCGTGGTGACGTCAGCACGCCTTCCATATGCGTTTTGTCATAGATGACGTCTTCCCCAGCATTATTGAGCGGTGGAGGTTTACTTTTGAGCACTGCTATACTCATCTCTGGACTTTATCTACATAATTTATTGGACACTGTGATTTATTTTTCTGATACTATTGGATGTCACTTTATTTATTTAATTGCAAGAGCACATGAGTATTTGATTTCACATTGCTTTTATTTTTATTTTGATATCTTTAGTGATATCGTTCACTGTATTTGTTTATCACATATATCATTTACTTGTTTATATATTATTTTTAGTGTGTCCCACTGTAGCTGCAGCTTTGCTTTATTCAACTCCTCACAGATTGAATTTTTTGTGGTTTAGCGCGGTTATTTTACTTTATTACAAGTGTATGAGTGTACATTTAGTCTAAATCTAGCACTATGTACTATACATGTCTTTGTAAATTACTATAATGTATTTTAAACTGCATTTATGTAAAAACAGTTAAGCTTATGTACTACAAAACAGCTACATTAGGGTAAGTCAGAGAATTTTTTAGTGATGTTCTTTTTTTTACTGGTATGTGAGAAATGCAGCACTGTACCCGAATTTCATGCTCCATGTCATCAGTGTTCTAGACTTCCTGTAGTAAATGACACATAGTCATTTTTTTACATATTTATCCTCAACATTTTGATAGTAAATTCCTCCTGAGACTCTGGAGAAAAGTGCTGGGATATAATTTAGGTGAGTAGAAGAAACCAAATGCTAAAATTCCCTACATACACAGCAATAAGAATTGCATAGATATACGTCACTGTAGGAAACAAGGTTTAGGTGTACTGTATTCTGTACTAAATAGGGCAAAGATTATGTTGAATGATACATTCATTATTTAATATTTGCTGCTCGGATCAGGTCAGTTACCAAGAAAACACAGAAATCAAGCATGTGTTTACACACTTCAAGCACTGGAAGACACATTACTATCCATCCAGATCAGCAAGTGGTTCCTCCCAATGGTGGAATGTGTCCTTTGGGAGACAATTGGGGAAGAGTTAAATATACGGAGACATGCACAATGCACGATAATAACGCAGGATTAAGTTCTGGGAAAAGCTGGCACACTAATCAACACAGCATATGGATAAACATTTCTAAACCACAACCAATATTATTGCAATTGAAGTAACAAGCCATTCGCCATCAGATGATATTAAGTGATGAGTCACTGGCTAGCTCTGTAATCTGTACTTCAACGTAGTTGAAAAGAATAGATTAAAATATCAGGGCAAATCAGGATTGTAAAATTCCACGTGTACTAAAAATATGCATCCCTGAGACAGTTCAGTTGGCGGTTTTCATCAGAAAGGGTATCATGTTTGTATATCCAGTAACTGTATTTACCTGTTGCTGGAATTCATATGGCTTGTGTCTGTGGGCACACTCCATGCATCTGCATCCTATTTAAGGAGGGGGGATACAGCTTGGACCCCATCATCCCCTTATGCGCCAGATAGCGATACACTATTTAGCAATTACATTAGTTTCCTATAGTCAACATGAAGAAAAACAGTTGTGCTACGTATAGGAAATCATTGCAAATGATATTGGATACAATCTGGCTGCACAACAGAACTTCTGTACACATTAAGGTATGGGGGAGGCTTGCATTATTGCTAAAACTATAGGCAAAACTGAAAATTAAGCTTTGAGGTTTATACATTGAAAGGCAATCTTAATTATGTTCGTTCCTTGGGTGACCAGTGAGACGATATCGGGGTCACACAATGAAGAGGCAAGACGCAGACATATGGGTTCAGAGTGTGTCTAACTTTATGATAGCATATTGGGATTTATATGCAGGATAAAACATGGGTGGATGAGGAGTTCTCAACCAATCAGAATATTACATACAATACCACCTTCCATAATATCCAATCAGAGCATGACAGTTGCATCACCTTCCATCTTTACATATATCAAGAGATGTTCAAAACTTGTGTTAACCACTTGCCGACCGCCCACAGTATATTTACTGCGGCAGTCAGCCCCTCACAGGCAAAGCGACGTAGTACTACGTCGCTAGCCTGTGAGGCTCTAAGGAGCGAGCGCGCCACCGGAGGCGCGCTCCCGATCGCTCACGGACCCCCCTGCGTGTGTGAGTGGCGGACCCGATGTCCACCGCTCACTCGCGATCGTCGGTTACACCGAGAGAAAGGCAGACGGCTAATGTAAACAAAGCCACCTGTCATTCTCCCCTGTGTAACAGCAGAGATCATACGGTCCTGCTATGTAGGACCGTAGATCTCTGCTGTTACATGAAAAGCCACATCCAATCACAGTTAGAAGCACGTCCCTAGGGACACACTTAACCCCTCCTTCTCAAATAAAGTTAACCCCTTCCCTGCCAGTGTCATTTTTACAGTAACAGTGCATATGTATAGCATTGATTACTGTAGTAATGTCACTGGTACCCCCAAAAGTGTAAAAAATGTCAGTCAAGGGTCCGATCTGTCCGCCGCAATGTCGCAGTCCCGTAAAAAAAAAATCGCAGATCGCCGCCATTACTCGTTAAAAAAAAAAACAACAAAAATGACAAAAAGCTTTCCCTTAGTTAGTAAACGCAATAACTGTTGCGCAAACCAATCAAAATACGCTTTTTGTGATTTTTTTTTTTACCAAACATATGTAGCAGAAAACAAATTGGCCTAAAATGTTAAAATATTTTGATTTTTACATTTTTGTTTTTGGGAATTTCATATAAAAAAATGTGAAAAATATTGTGATTTTTGCAAAATTGTCGCTCTTTTTTTGTTTATAGCGCATGATCAAAAAATCGCACAGGTGATCAAATCCCACCAAAAGAAAGCTCTGTGGGAAAAAAAGGACGTAAATTTAATTTATGTACAGCGTGACACGACCGCGCAATTGTCCGTTAAAATCACGCAGTGCCGAATCGCAAAATAGGCCCTGGTCAGGAAGGGGGTAAAATCTTCTGGGGCATAAGTGGTTAATCAAAGTTCACCATGAATATTCTGATCAACATTAGAAACGTTAATTATTATCTAATCAATAAATGTCATCAGAAATAGGTCATCATGACCCCTCTGTAAACACTAGCCAGTGTTGACTGCAGACTTGTGATGGCAGAATGAATATGCTGTTCGATGTTTCAGAGAATATGGGAGAACAAGAAAATAGTTTAACCCTTTTACTACTGAATGCATGACCTGTTCTTCCATTTTTCATGCACTGATGTAGTGTATCCATCTAGTCCCTTTTGTTGGTAATCTGGTGATCTAACAAGGAGTCTGCTTCTGATGCTGGAACACCCCTGCAGGCTCTTTCCTCTCTTAGACAGTAAAAATGCCTTTACTAAGAAGTTTATTACAGTTACCAATCAAATTCAAACCTTCAATGTGATTTGTGATGCAAGAGGGAGACATTGAGGATGCTACAGCAGACCTTTACCCATGAAAAGCATGCTCTATTCTGGCTTTGCCACCCTCCCTCTTAAAGTGGCTCTTCAGTCATGTTTTCATCTTTCCATCTAATAAGTCCTCTGTCCTTGTTGTTTTAACTTTGAATAGTAAAACATTTTTTTTCTGCCTGTAAATACCTTATACAGCCCGCTTCCTCTCTCGTCTGGTAAAAAGCCTAGGCTAATGACATCATGCACAGCTCTCTCACTCTCATGAGAGTTTGTCAGCAAGGGGGGGCAGGATAGTGGAGGAGGGGTCAACCATAGGAAAGCCAAAGAGAGCTGCAGAGCTGGAGGGGGCTGGATGAGGGCAGGGATAGGAGGAGACTGCAGAGATTATGTGTATTCATCCAGAGAGGAGAAATGTGCAGGCAATTAGCAGTGTAAGCGTGTGTGTGTCTGTATATATATATATATATATATATGTGTGTGTGTGTGTGTGTGTGTGTAAATCCAGGAAGTGAACAGGCAGCAGCTTCAGCTGCCCACAGTTAAAATGGCTGCAGCCAGACTTAATGAAGGGAGATTTCTGCAGCATATTTGGTAAGTACAGTATATAAAAAATAATATGCAAAGTGGTTGGAGGGAAGCTTCAGAATAACAAAGATGTTTTTAATACAAATTATGTGAGGGTTTGTCTGCACATGCCTAAAATAGTGTGACAGTCAGAGGGAAGAATGCTCCTTACTCTTGTCATCATTGGGAAGAATTGCCCCGATACAGATAACTAAAAGGAACAATGGTGTCATTGGAAACTTATATGAGAGGCAGAAATTGCCCATTGCTCAAGGAACCCCTAGCAAACTCTGGAGGAACCCTGGTTGAGAAACCCTGATATACAGTGCCTTGCGAAAGTATTCGACCCCCTTTGAACTTTTCAACCTTTTGCCACATTGCAGGCTTCAAACATAAAGATATAAAACTGTATTTTTTGTGAAGAATCAACAAGTGGGACACAATCATGAAGTGGAACAAAATTTATTGGCTATTTCAAACTTTTTTAACAAATAAAAAACTGAAAAATTGGGCGTGCAAAATTATTTAGCCCCCTTAAGTTAATACTTTGTAGCGCCAACTTTTGCTGCGATTACAGCTGTAAGTCTCTTGGGGTATATCTCTATCAGTTTTGCACATCAAGAGACTGAAATTTTTGCCCATTCCTCCTTGCAAAACAGCTCGAGCTCAGTGAGGTTGGATGGAGAGAGTTTGTGAACAGCAGTTTTCAGTTCTTTCCACAGATTCTCGATTGGATTCAGGTCTGGACTTTGACTTGGCCATTCTAACACCTGGATATGTTTATTTGTGAACCATTCCATTGTAGATTTTGCTTTATGTTTTGGATCATTGTCTTGTTGGAAGACAAATCTCCATCCCAGTCTCAGGTCTTTTGCAGACTCCATCAGGTTTTCATCCAGAATGGTCCTGTATTTGGCTCCATCCATCTTCCCATCAATTTTAACCATATTCCCTGTCCCTGCTGAAGAAAAGCAGGCCCAAACCATGATGCTGCCACCACCATGTTTGACAGTGGGGATGGTGTGTTCAGGGCAGGGCCAGGACAAGGGGTGGGCAGGAGGGGCGGTTGCCCTGGGTGCAATGGTTTATTGCAGGAAAGAGGGGGCACCTTGACACTAACCCTAAGGGAAGGGGGGGTGCAGTTTGGCATCCTTGCCCTGGGCGCTGGATGACCTTGCCCCGGCACTGGTTCAGGGTGATGAGCTGTGTTGCTTTTACGCCAAACATAACGTTTTGCATTGTTGCCAAAAAGTTCGATTTTGGTTTCATCTGACCAGAGCACCTTCTTCCACATGTTTGGTGTGTCTCCCAGGTGGCTTGTGGCAAACTTTAAACGACACTTTTTATGGATATCTTTAAGAAATGGCTTTCTTCTTGCCACTCTTCCATAAAGGCCAGATTTGTGCAGTATACGACTGATTGTTGTCCTATGGACAGAGTCTCCCACCTCAGCTGTAGATCTCTGCAGTTCATCCAGAGTAATCATGGGCCTCTTGGCTGCATCTCTGATCAGTCTTCTCCTTGCATGAGCTGAAAGTTTAGAGGGACGGCCAGGTCTTCGTAGATTTGCAGTGGTCTGATGCTCCTTCCATTTCAATATTATCGCTTGCACAGTGCTCCTTGGGATGTTTAAAGCTTCTTTTTGTATCCAAATCTGGCTTTAAACTTCTCCACAACAGTATCTTGGACCTGCCTGGTGTGTTCCTTGTTCTTCATGATGCTCTCTGCGCTTTAAACGGACCTCTGAGACTATCACAGTGTAGGTGCATTTATACGGAGACTTGATTACACACAGGTGGATTCTATTTATCATCATTAGTCATTTAGGTCAACATTGGATCATTCAGAGATCCTCACTGAACTTCTGGAGAGAGTTTGCTGCACTGAAAGTAAAGGAGCTGAATAATTTTGCACGCCCAGTTTTTCAGTTTTCTATTTGTTAATAAAGTTTGAAATATCCAATAAATTTCGTTCCACTTCATGATTGTGTCCCACTTGTTGTTTATTCTTCACAAAAATTACAGTTTTATATCTTTATGTTTGAAGCCTGAAATGTGGCAAAAGGTCGCAAAGTTCAAGGGGGCCGAATACTTTGGCAAGGCACTGTATATACCTATATCTATATATACACATACATACATATACATACAGTGGATATAGAAAAGGATCAACCCCTTTAAAATAATCACATTATGTTGCTTTACATCCTGAAATGACAACAGACTGCCCTCTGCCAGAAAGTTGTCAATGGGGAGAAAGTTTACCTTCCAACAGGACAATTACCCAAAGCACAGAGAAAAAATTACCACACAGTGGTTGAAGGAGAAATAGGTAAATGTCTTTGCATGGCCTAGTCGGGGGCCCAGACTTAAATCCCTTTGAAAATCTGTGGAATTAGAAGAGAGAAGAGTGGGCAAATATTGCAAAGTCTAGAAATGCAAAGTTTTTTTAGAGACATATCCCAACAGACTAAAGGCTGTAATTAAGGCAAAACGTGGTTCAACAAAATACTGACACAAGGGGGTGATCCTTTTTCCAACTCAGTGATTCTGTTTTTGAATGTATTTTTTTTTCCTGACATGCTAGTGTTATATCTTTCACTTGGATGTTATAAGTTTCATTCAAAGAATGAAAACACATTTTTAGCTGGGAAGGGTGGTGTTCCTATTGAGCTTGTTAGATGGTCGTGAAAATCAGGGCTGCAGTGGATTACAGAAAACTCAGATTAAAGAAAATGGGTGAACTTTCTGATTTCAGCACAGATACTGAATTTCCTTAAGAGCATTAATAACTAATAATTATTGCTTTACCTGTTTGAAATTGCTCTTCAATGTGAAGTTTCATTATACACTTTTCTATTTTGTATATAAAATGTATACAGTGAACTGCAACTAAGTGTAAAAAAGTTTCTACATTTTTCTGAGCTACAGCCTGCTTTTTTAGATACTTCCTTTTTCTAATCTACGCCAGAAAAATGACATCTATAATTTGATTGGTTGCTGTGGGTGTGCCGGGTTCTGGAATTATCCTGGAACTCTAGCCAAACAGCTGAATACACAGTTGAAATGCATTTTTATGAACTGCTTTACCTGATGAAATATTTCTAATTCTTTACAGCTAATTCTGTGATTTACACATCCTGACCACTCCGCATATTCAGCAAGGTGACATTGCTACTTTCTCTTTCTACTTTTGGGACCTATCTGGGACAACGGACGACACAAATGCTCTGCTTTCAGATATATTTTATACATTTGGCTGCTTGTGAAATAAAACGTGAAGGCACTTGTAAATCGTAACATATGGTAAAATTATGTACTTATTGTAAAATGACCTTAATGCTTCATATTTGTATGGAATGAATAGGAAATACTAATGTAATCTTTGTGCTTAAAACAACAGGGTGAATACATAAGTTGTAGTTTCAGTGCAAAAGTAAAGTTGCACTAAGAGGATGCCTATGACTGCACAAAAACTGAGAATAACCCCCTTAATAAGTGTAGTAAAGGCAGGAAAATAAATAGATGTCAAAGGGTCCTTGTGATATGAGGTCAGTAGGTCTGCTTAATTTGAAAAGATATGGCCAACATATTATTATTACATCTGTGGTGGCAGAAGGTGGTGCTGAGTGTTCGGCATGCTTGCCAACACCTACTGCTATATACTCTCTATATATATATATATATATATATATATATATATATATATATATATATGCTATATAGTATACAATAGTTGTGCCCTGTGTGGATATTAACTGGTGATAGTGAAATAATTATATGGTGATACTGAAACAATATCCATCTCCATAATTGACAAATCTAGTCCCTTGTTGGTTTAGCATTGAGCCATTGGTCCAGCCTTGCCAATAATTCCAAACATGCACCAAACAACACTCACATCGCTGAACTCACACTACTTCAGCATAATCTGCAAATAGTCCTAGTATTTGAAAGCAGTGCTAATTTCATTGACGAAAATATTTTTATCGACTAAATTACCATTATTTTAGTCAACTAAAATACATCTAAAACTAAAACAATTCAGATAACTAAAATACGACTAGAAACTATTTTGGAAAGGAACGTCTGTGTTTGAGGATCACAGGTCTATTTAGGATCACAGGTCCCTGTGTTCATTTCACAAGTTTCCCCCAAACAGTTAGAAAACACTCCCCTAAGCTCACATGTAACCCTTTGATCACCCCTGGGTTAACCCCTTCCCTGCCAGTGTCATTATTACAGTAACAGTGCCTATTTTTAGCACTGATTACTGTAGTAATGTCGCTGGTCCCCCCAAAAGCTTCAAAAATGTCAGTTAGGGGTCCGATCTGTCAGCTGCAATGTCGCAGTCCTGCCAAAAATCGCAGATCGTCGCCATTACTAGTAAAAAAAGAATAAATCAATAAAAATGACATAAATCTTTCCCCTAGTTTGTAGACTTGATAACTTTTGGGCAAACCAATCAAAATAAGCTAATTGTGATTTTTTTTTTTTACCAAAAATATGTAGCAGAAAACAAATTGGCCTAAAAGGATGAAAAGCTTTGATTTTTAATTTTTTCTTTTTTTTGGGAAGGTTATATAACAGAAAGTGAAAAATATTGTTTTTTTTTTCAGAATTGTTGCTCTTTTTGTTTATAGCGCAAAAAAATAAAAATCGCACAGGTGATCAAATACCACCAAAGAAAAGCTCTATTTGTGGGAAAAATTTCATCAATTTTATTTAGGTACACCGTCACATGACCGCGCAATTGCCCGTTAAAATAACGCAGTGCTGAATCGCAAAAAATGGTCTGGTCATTAAGGGGGTCCAGAAGTGATTAAATCACTTCTGGACCCCCTTAATGACAACAAACACAAAAAACACAAATCATATGGTAGGCCAAATAGCTTGCTTACATATACTTTATCTACTGTATGTTTTGAACTGTTTACGTGAAATCCAGCTTTCATTTTCTTTTAAAGAATATATCACTATATGTACAGTAGATATGGCTTTTTACAAAAATACTTTTTTTATGGAGGCTTGAGTTCCTTGAAATGCTTATAGGTTTATATCATTATAGTGTTATTTTTTTACTTTAAAAGTTTTTTTCCAAATTGCCAAAGCAGCAAAGGCAAATAAAAAGGACTTTCTTGTATCTGATATCAGATCAGCCAAAAAAAAAAGACACCTGTCCATGTAGACACTCTTAATGAATGTAAATGGGGAGCAGCAGATACCGCATCTATTCAATCATTCTTCCCACCTTCACCACCTGCCCCTTCTTATGAGTCATATTAACATCCATCATTCCCCTACATTAAAATATTTACTGAGAATTTTGTGTTTTACTTTTAGTGTCTGGCAAAAATGGGTTAAGATTAGCATGGAGATTACCAAAGCCAAAGTGAGAGTGGACGGAGACATTTCTTGGATGAACAACTGATGAGTGAGTAGGCAGGACTTGGAATACATGCTATGATCTCTGACATTACAGGAATCTGCAATCTTTTTTCACTTCACGCCCAGTAACTCCACAAACACGGTATTTTAGAACAAAGTTATTTCATATCCAAGGCATGATTTAGTAACTGGCATATTTTTACTGTAGCTCAGCAATATGTGATATTTATCCGGTTAGGGTAAAATGGACTTCCAGACATAATTATATTGTCTGCTTGTTTTGGACAGGTTATAACCTCTGTCAGTTTTAATATAGAGCTCATTGTATCCCCATTGTGGTTTATTTTACAATTAAGAAAGTAAGAGAAATCTTCCCAAAGAGGACAAAAAATTACAAAGATTCCAAACCTTTCTTACCCCACCAAAATGACTCTATTTTCTGTTTGTGTCCCCCATAAAAAAAATCAAACTCTATTCCTGTTCCAGTGGGCAGAAAGGAAGAAAGGTAAATATTCCCAATTGTAACTTAGACTACAAAATTAAGCTGTGGGCTATAATTCCACTTTGATTAGACCCCATCCAACCCCACTTTCCCCAGGGTCTCTAATATAAGAGTTGGGACTGCACTTTACAGAGGAGCCTTGGTGAGGTATTACAGCTTCCATATATATTTGCAAACGTGTAACTAAAACCTTCGTCTTTACCAAAAAATGTTTGATAATGCCCTTTTTTTATGCAGGTTAGCTTGCAGGTGTGCTGGGAAATCTTGCTATGTAATACCATTCCATGTTATTTAAAAACTTAATTATAAATTGGGCTGGTTGCTATTCTTGTATAACCTCCTTGCTGGATTCGGGGATACGGACGCCCTCAGCCAGCTGCCATTTTGTTCTTTCTGATTTTTAATGTGTCCCTGCACAGTAAGGCAGCAATGGGCAATGCAGGCATATCTACACTTAATTTACCCACTCCTATATATGCACCAATTTGAGTTAGGAGTGCACTTTACAGAGGAGCCTGGCAAGGCAGTGTCGTTTTTATATATATTTGCAAATGTGTGCAACTAAAACCTTTTTTTTTTTTTTTAACACAAATTGTTAGACGGTGCCTTTTTTTTTTTGCAGGCTAGCTGGTAAGCATGCTGGGAATCTTTTGTTTGTGCCACTTTCCCCAGCTGTAACATGCTCTTGATATAACATAGATGTCGGAGGAAGGAATCACGGCATGCAGTAGGAGATACAAGTATCTGACACTCCTGGAAGTGTCAAATGCCAAAGATTCTTACAGAGGCTGCACCAGTGGAATAGAGGAAAGCTAGGACACATTGTTACATGAATATGGAATATAATCAGAGAGAGTCTAATAAACTTTCGCTAACTCTATGGAGGAATAGAACTGCTGAAATAAAGGGACAAACACATAAATCTCTTAGATTGTTAGCTCTAACGAGCAGGGCCCTTTGATTCCTACTGTATTGAAGTGTATTGTAGTTGTACTGTCTACCCTCAAGTTGTAAGGCGCTGCGTAAACTGTCGGCGCTATAAAAAATCCTATATAATATTAATAAATATCATCATAATAAGTAGTATAAATATTAATAAGTAATCATGTCCACAGAAAACAAACAGCAATTTACTCACACAACCAGAAACATGTTTTGATCTACTACCTTAGGTTTGCGTTTAAAATTTTCTTTTAAAATTATTATTCTAATTAGAGAAATAATGGATAATGTTCAAATGATATACATTCTGCTCCCATTTGCACACATTTGTATACACTGAAGAATTGCTGAAGTTCACAGATTGTTTACCAGAACAAGATTTAAATTAGACTGTATATGGACCTTTCACGTAATCGTTTAAATATTTCACGTGTGTGGCATATAAGACTTTATTCAGGACTGTTTTTTTTTTTTTTACATTTTTATATTATGTTGCTGTTTCATATTTACTTTTATGTTTGCAGCATGGAGCTATTTGCCAGATTAAGATTCAAATTGGACTGTGTAAGGGACTTCTAATTATTCACTTCATATTTCATATGTGTGACATTTGGGACTTTTTTTTAGGACTTATTTTCATTTGCACTATTGTCTTTTGTTGTCTTATATCTATTTTCATGTTTGTAGTGTAAATCGCTTTACTTTTATCTGATTGTTTTTTTATGTGTATAGTGATTGCACGTATAGGTGGTAGCTGCTCTACTTAACTCTTTATGGTGTGTTATATTTTCTGTCTTTTGTGATATTTAATAGCGCAGGGATTATTTTATTATTTATTTTAATTCTGCTCCCTGTTTGCCTAGATTAGACATTTCAAACTCAAGTAAAACAGAGGTGTAGCACCCTTGTCCTAAGCAGGGTTGCTAGTAAATTTAGTTGTGCTAAGTGGTAGCTAGCCTGGCTGATTTATAGTCTTGTGGTCATTGGATTTTCCTCCTAATCCTGGTTTGGCTGTATTTCTCCATTCTGTCAGTAGGTGGCACTGTTACCTTTGGCATTAGTGTAATGAATTACAGTGAGTCAGGTTATGAATATGTATGTTTCTCTCAGCCAATCACACTGATAGTGGAGCATGCTGGGAGAGGCTATTTATTTGGATGAAGTCATGTGATTTGTCTCTTACCACCCTGTGTGTGTGAGGAATAGCTGCTGCTAGGTAGGCCTGAAGTATGGGGCCTAACCATGTGCTCTGGGCTCTGGAAGGGAGAGCCTGCACACTGCTTGGAAGCATGAAGGAAAGGATGGAAATCTGAGATGAAGTACCAGAGGTTACTCTGCCATGTGTTGGAGAGCCTGGGAAAGCATCAAGATGGAATCATCCACAGAATTCCTGCACCTTCCGTGAGTTACATACTGTTGCCGTAGGAGACTGGACCTAGGGGAGAAGTGTTGCCTCCCAGGTCAGTCCACAGCTTGTGCTACAGAGTACAGATTGCTACAGGAGACTGGACCCAGGGGAGAGGAGTTGCCTCCCAGGTCAGTCCATAGCTCAAAGGCTCCTTTTCTGTACTGCTTTCTGCCTATTCTACATTTTTTTCTAAGGAGTCTGCCAATCTGCCCCTCTCTCTGATTTTTGTTCCTGTTGTGAGAAATAAACTTCTCCTTGTTTAAGTATAAAAGTGACTGGAGTCCATCTTTCTATCTTGTTCACCACCCACCATGCCTAGTAATCTGCACCCTGAGGAGGGATGTCGGCCCTCTCTGTCTATAGGGGTCACCCCCAGGCCTCTGGAGGTTGGGGAGGTTGCTACAGAGGGCTTAACTGAGTGGGTAGCAGAAAATACATTCTGAAATATACAGCTGCAAAATGTATATAAGACGAGGTAAAGTTTATTACTTTTAGCTATTTTGGTGTCTAATTCAATAAGAAGGCTACAAAATCACCAGTTTTTTCATGCCATGTCTACATATATCAATATATACAGTCGCACCTACAAAATATTTTAAGGCCTCATTCACACAGGCATACTGGGGTACTGATCCATACGCCTATGTGAAATGCCATTTTCACCCATGTGGGATGCACAGGTGTTCTGTGCAGCCCTTTGGAGGCAGCCTGTTCAACTCAATGACAGGCAGTTGACTGCATGCACCTCCAATGTATCTCAGAGTGGACATCAGTGTGAATCCAATCCCCTACTAAAGACTCATGGGATGTATGGCATCATTTGCCTTGGCATTAAAACAAGAAAGTAACTGAAGAAATGTAAAAAACAAAAAAATATATAATATACCTTCCTATTTATTTACTAATGCTAGCAGCATGAGCAATAACATTTTTCAATGTTAATTGAGAATTTAAATTAGAAAAAAAAAAATGGAGCATTTGACAGCGGCTATGAGACGGCAAGAGGAGCAATACTGGAAAACATGGTACTACTGGCACGATTTCCAACATTCCAGTGACTACAACACCTATGTATCCTCTTCCCTATCTTAAATTGAGTGGGTTCGTTTTGGAGAGCTAAAGTGGAATATGTGGGCTGTAGAGTGGTGGCTTGTCATAGGGGGTCTCAACTTTTGCTTTATATTTAATATTGTTAGTGCTTTTCCTTTCACTGCCCCCATCTCTTCCCCCCCTTTTTTTTCTCTCTTCTTTCTTTCTTTTCAGTGGTTTTACTGCTCTGTCATAAGAAAAAACAGAAATATACACGGGCAAGTCCATGCTCAAGAGGTAGCATAATCTTATGATCTCTGCACATGTCTTTACTGAGTTGAATTATTAAGGGGGCTCTGTTCACCAGGTAAATGTTATCATTCTAAATGTTATCATTTATCACATAACGGGTATGCCTTATTTAAATTTTTTATTGCTAGAAATTTGATATATGCTGTGATTGATACTGTTCTACAACAACTGGGATACTGGATGTCAGTGGCGGGCGGGCTGTCCATTGGGGGCGCCACCCCCCCATCCATGCGTCCAGCCCCCTAATCTACATGCATGGATTCCAATGGGAGATTTTTTTTTTAGCACGTGATTAGAGCCAGAGGCTCTAATAGGCCTCAAAAAAGGGTGGGCTCGGGGCGCAGAGTACTGCGCCCTGAGCCCACCCCGTTGTGTGGCAATAGTGAATGAATATTCGCTATTGCCGCACTGATTTTCCTCCCGGCCAATCAGGAAGCAGGTCCTGAGACCTGTTTCCCGATTGGCCAAAAGGAGAAGGCATCCTATTGGCCAAGAAGGAGAGAAGAGACGGCCACCGAGAGGGAACATGGAGAGTGAGGGGAAAGCCTCCGCCTGTCAGTCCTGTGTAGCAAGGTAAAGAAACTGGCACGGGGGGGGGGGGGGATATGGTGGTGCGGGCTGGAGTGATTGGGGGGGTTCATCTGCCGCCTGCTGCCCCCCCCCTGGATGTACCTCTAAGTTTTTGTTTTTTCTTTGTCTCTTCTGTAAGATTTACTCCTTTGCTGAATTCTGCAATTAAAATTTACCTTTGGGAAAAAAAAAAAAAAAACACAGGGGTCACTGTGACTTGTAGGGCTCTTGCTGTAGACTCACCACGGCAAGAGACTTGCCATGCAAATTTGAAAGGTGTCAACTAGAACTTGTGCTTCAAGTGCTCTGCAAGTGTACAACTTGCCAGTGAAAATGTACAGCAAGTTAACAAGACTTGCAATTCAACACTGCCACAAATTTGTGGCAAGTTATTCTTGCTATCTGGGTATCTATGTCTGTGCTATTGTATAAGTGCATCGGTCACCTTCAAGTATATTAGTAGATTATATACAAATTTCAAGTCGTTCCATAACAACAGTTACAGGCTATAATCTTTCACGACCTTCCTCAGGTAGGAACATACATACTGTACATGACAAATCATTCTCATTTTCAATATATAATCATCTTACACCAGGAACTAAGTAGGCATTTTCTTGTCAATTATACACACAAGAGCCTTCTAATTCGCTCGCTTTGAGATATAGGATATTATAATTAATTATTATTGTTATTAGGAACGACTTGAAATTTGTATATATATTTTCTTATACTTTTCAATAAATTTTGAGTGCAGCAATCCCAGACTTAACATATATATATATATATATATATATATATATATATATATATATACACACACACACATATATACACACACACACACACTGTATTGTCAAAAGTATTGGGACACTTGCCTTTACACACACATAAACTTTAATGGAATTCCAGTTTTAGTCCATAGGGTTCATATTGAGTTGGCCCATCCTTTGCAGCTATAACAGCTTCAACTCTTCTGGGAAGGCTGTCCACAAGGTTTAGGAGTGTGTCTATGAGAATGTTTGACAATTCTTCCAGAAGCGTATTTGTGAGGTCAATGCACTGATGTAGGGCGAGAAAGCCTGGCTCGTAGTCTCCGCTCAAATTCATCCCAAAGGTGTTCTATCAGGTTGAGGTGCACACCACTCAAGTTCCTCCATTCCAAACTCGCTCATCCATGTCTTTATAGACTTTGCTTTGTGCACTGGTGTGCAGTCATTTTGGAACAGGAAGGGGCCATCCCAAACTGTTCCTACAAAGTTGGAAGCATGAAACTGTCCAAAATGTCTTGGTATGCTAACACCTTAAGAGCTCCCTTCACTGGAACTAAGGGGCGAAGTCCGACCCCTGTAAAACATCCCAAAATCATAATCCCCCCTTCGCCAAATTATTTGGACCAGTGCACAAAGCAAGGTCGATAAAGACCTGGATGAGCTGCGTACTGCCAGGAGTCCAACTCAATGATACCCGCATCCTCGTCATTCCACCCACAAGGGGCTAGGGAGAAAATCCAACGCTGACCGCTGGCCTTCAAAAAGAACCAATCTGCCAAAAGTAAGCAGAGTGGTCACATTACAGTGCGAAATAATGCAGAGAGATGCCACATTGGGAATTTATTGCCATCCTTTGCCTACCTGAACTGTATTGTTCTGAAACCTGTCAGTCAGAGAGGCCCAGGACAGGAAAAGAGGATGAGAAGCAGGTCTTGTATCTAATTGGTAAATACATGTCTATGGAACAAATAAACATGTCAAAGCTCTGGGCTTCTATACTGGGCAATTAAAAGTCAGCCATTACATATCATAAACTTACTTAGGTGTTTGATGTTGGCGAGTCAGGCTAATCCCACGAAAGAGGGGGGGGGGGCGTGGGGCCGGCCATGCAGGTCTATATACCCTGTTCCAAATTATTATGCAAATTATATTTTTCTCATTTACCTAAATAATTGATGTAAATAACAGTCAGCATAATTCACATGCTATCAATTATTAAGAGTACAATTCAAATTTTATTGAACAAACCTCCTAATGATAACAGTATTTTAAACATAAAAAAACGTACAATGCACTGTTACAAATTATTACACACAGTAAGTTTCAAAACACTTTATAGCTTGTAAAAATTGTCATTTGTTGTGTTTGAAGCATATTTACTGAAATCAAAAGCTATTTCAATCAAACTTATAACAACATTTTAACTTTTTAAACATTTTAACAAGTCACGTTACATTTTAACATAGGACCCCTTATTTGATAGCAGCTTCACAAGACTTGCATCCATTGAACTTGTGAGTTTTTGTACAGTTTCTGCTTAAATTTGTTTGCAAGATGTCAGATTTGCCTCCCAGAGCTGCTGTTTGGATGTAAACTGCCTCCCACCCTCATAGATCTTTTGCTTGAGGATGCTCCAAAGGTTCTCAATAGGATTGAGGTCAGGGGAGGATGGAGGCCACACCATGACTTTCTCTCCTTTTATCCCCATAGCAGACATTGATGCAGAGGTATTCTTTGCAGCATGAGATGGTGCATTGTCATGCATGAAAATGATTTTATTACGGAAAGTGGTCAGTCAGAAACTCAACATACTTTGCAGAGGTCATCTTTACACCTTCGGGGATCTAAAAGGGGCCGACCAGCTCTCTTCCCATGATTCCGGACCAAAACAGGACTTAACCACCGCCTTGCTGACATGGCAGCCTTGTTGGAACAGGGTGGCCGTCCACCAACCATCCACTACTCTATCCATCTGTACCATCCAGGGTTGCATGGCACTCATCAGTGAACAGGACTGTTTGAAAATTAATCTTCATGTATTTTTCTGCCCAATGCAGCCGTTTCTGCTTGTGGGCATTGGTTAGTGGTGGCCGAATAGAAGGTTTATGCACAGATGCAAGACTCTGGAGGACTCTATACCTTGATGTCCGTGGGACTCCAGAGGCACCAGCAGCCTCAAATATTTGTTTGCTGCTATGTAATGGTATTTTAGCAGCTGCTCGCTTGCATGGATCTGGCAGAACTCTTCATCAATATGCCTTTATCTGCATGAACCCGTCTGTGCTCTGAATCAGCCACAAATCTCTTAATAGTGTGATGATCACGCTTACGTTTTCGTGAAATATCTAATGTTTTCATACCTCGTCCAAGGCATTGAACTATTTCACTCTTTTCTGCAGCAGAGACATCCTTTTTCTTCCCCATATTGCATGAAAATGAGTCTCTGCTTAATAATGGGGAACACCCTCCTTTAGTAGATTTTCCTTAAATTGGGCTCCCCTGGCAATCTAATTATCACAGGTGTCCGAGATTGTTTTCAGTGATCAAAAGAGCCCTGAGACACAATGCCATCCATGAGTTAAACTGAAAAACAAAATATTTAATTTTTGTGACACTTAAATAGAATTTGCATAATAATTTGGAACAGGCTGTAATTGCCACTAAAGGTGAAGCCCGCACAGTCTATAGGAAAAAAGGAAGGCCCATAGGTTAGAATGGTAAAGTGTATGCCTTAAAAAGGCAATGAGGCATTGATCTGTATTTCAGACCCAGCTAGATGCTCTATATTACCTGGTACCATCCAAAGTTGCCTTGCAGCAGTCAGATAGATTGTTTGTAGCTGAAATGTTCAGAACCACTAAGTTTATAAGGATGCTGAGAGGGGTGTACCTCACCGTTACTGTCATCAGAGTAATGACCCCACCTGCCCCCTGGGCAGATGGCGCCCGGCGCTGCCCCTCCACACACGAGGACGCCAAAGATTTAATAGCATCCAGTTTTAGAGATGCTGAGCACTCTGCGTGCAGTGACGTCATCGGGCGGATCGAGCATGTGACTTTTTTTCTAGCATTTTCCTGAGATTAAAAAACGTGGATGACAACTCAGTGTCCTTACGTAAAAACTGGACATTAAAGAGCAGGGCCGATCATGGGCGGGTGCACGGGGTGCATCGCACCCAGGCGCCGCGAGCTGAGGTAGAGGAGGGGCGCCGAAGCTCCAGTGGCAGAGTCCTCCCCTCCTCCAGCGGCAGTGGCGTACCAGCGGGCGGGAGGACGGGGGGTGTGTACGGCCGGTGTGAAGGAGAAGGCAGCTCCTTCAGTCCACGCTGCTTGTGGGGCGGAGCCGTGAGGGCGGAGCCGCAGCGGGAAGAAGGTGAGTGCCCGACTCGAGTGTGTGTGTGCTGTATAGGAGGGGGATGGGGCAGCTGCATATGGAGGAATTCATCTTTCCCTATATTTCCTGCAGCCGCAGAATGTCTGATTCTCCTCCTCTCAGCGGCTGCAGGAAGAATAGGGAAAGGTCAATTCATCTATATGCAGCTGCCCCATCCCCCTCCTATACAACTTCTTTTGCTGGCCCCCCAGTGCTCTCTAGCCCCCCCCAGTGCCCTTAAACCCCCCACCAGTGCTCCTACCCTCCCCCAGTACTCTTAACCCCCCCATTGCTCTTAACCCCCCCTCAGTGCCCTTAACCCCCACTTCAGTGCTCCTACCCCCCCCCATTGATCTTAACCCCCTCAGTGCTCTTAACCCCCTCTCAGTGCTCTTAACCCCCTCCTCAATGCTCTTAACCCCCCCTCAGTGCTCTTAACCCCCCTCAGTGCTCCTACCCCCCTCAGTGCTCTTAGCCCCCCCTCAGTGCTCTTAGCCCCCCTCAGTGCTCTTTAGCCCCCTGATGCTGTTCAGCTCCCCCCAGTTCTCTCCACCCCCCTGTGCTCCCTTGCTCCCCCTCAGTGATTTCCAGTTCCCCCAAGTTTTCTCCAGTTCCCCCCCTCCCCCCGTGCTCTCCATCCCCCTGGTTTTCCCTGCCCCCCCCAGTGCTCCCTGTCCCCCCCACCAGTGCTCTCCACCCCCTGCGCCTTCCAACCCCCCTGCAATGCTTTCCAAACCCCCCCTAAAATTCTTTTCAGTCCCCCCATTCCCTCCTGCCCTTCAGCTCCTCCAGTGCTCTCTGCTTCCCCTGTGCTCTCCTATCTTCTATCACGTCCGCAGCCTCTGACCTTCTCTTGTATCATGTCCTCAGTCTCTAACCATCTCTTGTATCATGTCCTCAGTCTCTAACCATCTCTTGTATCATGTCCTCAGTCTCTAACCATCTCTTGTATCATGTCCTCAGTTTCTAACCATCTCTTGTATCATGTCCTCAGTCTCTAACCATCTCTTGTATCATGTCCTCGGTCTCTAACCATCTCTTGTATCATGTCCTCAGTCTCTAACCATCTCTTGTATCATGTCCTCAGTTTCTAACAATCTCTTGTATCATGTCCTCAGTCTCTAACCATCTTTTGTATCATGTCCTCAGTCTTTGACCATCTCCTGTATCATGTCCTCAGTTTTTGACCATCTCCTGTATCAGGTCTGTAGTCTCTGACCATCTCTTGTATCATGTCTGCAGTCTCTGTCTATCTCCTGTACCATGTCCTCAGTCTCTGACCATCTCTAGTATCATGTCCTCAGTCTCTAACCATCTCTTGTATCATGTCCTCAGTCTCTGACCATCTCTTGCATCAAGTCTGCAGTCTCTGACTACCTTCTGTACCATGTCCGCAGCCTCTGACCATCTCCTTTAGCAAGTCTCCAATCTCTTACTCAAACTTAAACACATTTCTAATAATATTAGCTATCTGTTTATGCAAAAGGTAGGACTGTGCAGGGGAGGCAGAGAGTGCAAAAGGGGGAACTGTGATTAGAGAGACGGGGGGGCAGACTGCAAGGGGCACTGTGATGGGGTGTGCGAAATGTGTGCCATAAATATTCTTGAAAACATCACAAATTTTTGTGGGTGTTTTTACATTTTAAATTTGGGGGGGGTGCCAGATATAGGATCCGCCCCGGGTGCCAAATGCTCTAAGTACGCCACTGCATAGTGGGCATCTGCCTCTGTGACTCGGAGCTTGAGTGTAAAAAGCCGGGCGGCCACTGTAACAAAGTCCCGCCCCCTTGACCGGCTCCTGTGATAGGCGGCACACTGATCCAATGCTGGGAAATTAAATCAATATGATGTGTATTATAGGAGCCGGTCTAGGAGGCGGACTTTGTTACAGTGGCTGCCCGGGAAATTCAAAAGCTCTGTCACACAGCGGGAGAACACAGCTCTGTAATCTAGGCATCGGTAAGCTACATTTGGTGGGCACTGGTAAATTGCATTTAGAGGGCACTGGTAGGCTGCATTTGGTGGGCACTGGTAAGCTGCATTTGGTGGGCACTGGTAGGCTGCATTTGGTGGGCACTGTTAAGGCTCCATTTGGTGGGCACTCGTAAGCTGCATTTGGTGGGCTCTGGTAATCTGCATTTGGGAGGCTCTGGTAGGCTGCATTTGGTGGGGATTGGTAAGATGCATTTGGTGGGGACTGGTAGGCTGCATTTGGTGGTCTCTGGTAATCTGCATTTGGTGGGCATTGGTAAGCTGCATTTGGTGGGCACTGGTAGGCTGCATTTGGTGGGCACTGGTAGACTTGCACTTGGTGGGCACTGGTAGGCTGCACTTTTTTTGCTTTACTTACCTTGTTTTTGAAGAAAATATACTTACCTTCCTTCCACTTCCTCCCTCTTCGGCCGCTGCCCATGCCGTGACTTCCTGCTTGCATTGACTCCTGGGAGCCGAACGTCGTCACTCCCAAGAGTCAATGAGCCTGCAGCGGCCCTGCTGGTCACTTCTGGTGCAGGCGCGTTGTCAGAAATTAATAATATCTCGCTGGGCCGCCTCCATTATGTCAGAATGTTTATACTGCTCTGAATATAACAGTGTCTATTTATGTCAATAAGCAAAGATCTGTGCGGAAGGAGAATCTCCACTTATTTCCACAAATCAATATGTAGCGAATTCTTTTTAATGATTATTTTCTTTTTAAAAGCATATACCAATCTTAGTGAAAACAGTCTACAGTATGGAATATATAAGAATATTTATTCACGAGACATGTAATCACGATAAATGATCAAACCTGAGATGACACAAAAAAAAATAACTTTACATAAAATATGAACTTCAAACAATAAATGCAATGTGATTTGTAGCTCAATAATGAAAGTAAAAATAAAGCAAGATTACATTTTCTCCAGGTATAGTAAACCATAAATATATGTTCTATATAATCAGACCACAATTGTCTGCGCAATGCACAGCCTGATAGTCACCCCAATGCAGATGAAGCGAGAATAGGCTATGCAAAACGTGAGACTAATACGCCAATATGCGCTAAATCTCATATTAATAAAAATGTTATAAAAACAAAAATCAGCTTTTTAGAGAAAAATCTACATATGGTTTATACGGCTGGGATTGTACTCTCGTTACCCTTGAATATGCAATGTAAAACATTTAAGGAAGTACATAAACAATATTGAATTGTAATCAAATAAACGGCAAGGCATATTAACCATATTTAAAATGGCTGCTAGCTTAAAATGGTCGTTACCAGAGTCCTTAAGATGGCTGCCTTTCCAAGATGGCGGTCAATTAGGGAGGAGTTTCGTTTGGCGTCCTTCAAAGTTTCAGATACATGATGGAGCAAAATGGAGTCTGTATAGATGAGTCTATGCATAGCTGTAGTAGAGTGTGTATTGTATGTGTGATGTATGATGGGCAAATGTCATGTATGATGTGTCTCTCTCTCATCTGGGTTTTTCCTTTTTATATGGTATAGAACAAAGGACTATTAAAATTACCATAAGTTAAACCCAGAGGGAGTAACATGATCCCCATTGGTTGTGACATCTTATTCATTAACTGGTGAGGTCATTGGGTGACACCTCTTGGTTGACCAGAATATTGAATATTAAAACTATAGGATTTCTCCATTTAAGAATATCATAAAACAACATAAAATGTATCCATGCTCTCATCTATTACATGTCCGTTTAATATCCACTATGTATCTAAATGAAGATTAAATTTGGTAACACCATTTTAATATTTAATATATCTTATTTAATATATATATCTATATACATTGGAAATTACTTTTTAACCTAAGACTTCAATTAGTAGTAGTCAGTCACCAGAGATGGCAGTCTTGTATTACTCTTAGCTTCAGTACACATAATATTACAGCATTATTTATGTTCAAATAAACTTTGCACCTTATATTGACAAAGAGCTTACCATCTCAGAGTTTCTAGAGTCTAGCAAGGTCAAACAAAATTTTATGATGCTTTCTACAACTTACAATTTACAAATGTTCACTGAAGCCTCTCTTGACATACAGAGATGAGTCATCAAAATCAGTTAGCAAGAATGAAACAATTATAATATATAACGGTTTTCTACATATCTATGTATGTTAGTTATATATATATATATATATATATATATCATTGTTAATATTCTTATTACATATAAGATTTATAACGTATCTGTAAATCTTATTTTTAAATGAATCTAAATACAGAAAATACTGACTAATGTTTATGGCCCAGCACACAGATAAGATACCTTGGTATAGCGTCTTAGACTTAGATCTAAGGAAAGTCAACAGACTATTTATTTATTACCTTAGGTCAACACAGCATGTCTTGGGTAAACCTGTTCAAGAATTTCCTGAATAGGAACTTCTTGTTAAAGAGATTTAACCTTTCAGTAACCTAACAAAAAATGGATGTCACTGCTTGGTATCTCTATGTAGAACAAAATAAGACATTTAATTTCTTTTTTTTTCTAAATTTAACCTCCCCAAATAAGCCTGACAGCGTCATTCCCTGCTAAACAACTTCTGGGCATGCCCAGAAGCTGTGCAGGGATGACGCGCCTGCACCGGAAGTGACGAGCAGGGCTGGTGCAGGGCATTTTGGGACTCCGACGTCACCGAAGAGGACACCAAAAAGGACGCTCTGGCTTCAGCTGCCCACACCTGAGATGGCAGGGCTGGACAAAACATTTTCAAGGTAAGTATTTCTTCTAAAAGGTAAGTGAACCCGGGGACAGTTCAGAGGCTATCATTGCTGAAATGCACTAGCCCTAACTGTCCCGGGGTATTTTAAATCGAAACAATTTTTTGAGGCCGGAACTCCGCTTTAATGAAGGCGGGGAGAGAAATTATTCTCATACAACCCAAGCCTAACCGTCACTCACAAAATATAGATTAGGAGTGTTCAACTCTAGCCTTATTATACATCTCACATAAAGAGGATACCCTCAAGAGATGCATCACAGAGGGAATACCGGTAGTTTTAATAAATGCTTTATTATGTTTACAAAAAATTCCAAATAACACACTATAAAAAATTGGATCTACAAAACACCTCCACCAGTTTGATTTAAAAAAAAAAATGACAAAGTTGTCAATTAGGACAGGCAGCTGCATCATTCAATCTCCTAAACAAACACCCATAACAATAAGGACAGTCTAAACAGTATTATTATTATTATACAGGATTTATATAGCACCAACAGTTTGCACAGCGCTTTACAATATGTATGCCCTATGTATCGTTCCAAACTGGAATCGGATATAATATAAACAGACTCCTGAGTGAAAGGAAATTGGCGTTATAGGGTGATGGCAGTCAATAAAGATTACGGCAGGAATGAGATACAATGTAAAAAACAGATAGTTCCTCAATACAAACTTGTGGCAAGCAGGCTTCTTATTGCACATCACTGAGCACTGGAGCTCCACATGAATCAGTCTACTGCAGGTAATTACAAGTGAGCAGGTAACCAACACAAGATGTGAACACTGAAGGGGATGCTGAGCTTGGACTTTGCTTACTTTTGGCAGATTGGTTCTTTTTTGGAGGCCATCGGTCATCATTGGATCTTCTAACTAGCCCCTTGTGGGGGGAATGACGAGGGTGCGGGTATCACTGATAGTTGGACTCCTGGCAGCACGCAGCGGCAAACTTACTTTGATGGTTTTAAATTATGCGGTTTCCTTAAAGCGGAGTTCCACCCTAGTTATACATTTTTTTATAAAAATACCCCCGGGACAGTCAGGGCTAGCACATTCCACAATGGCTAGCCTCTGATCTGTCCCGGGTTGCACTTACCTTTCAGGAGAAATACTTACCTTGAAATTGTCTTCTCCAGCGCTGCCATCTCAGGTGTGGGCAGCTTGAAGCCAGCGCGATCCTCTTCCGCGTCCTCTTCGGTCCTCTTCCTCCTTCTTCGGTCCCACGATGCACTGCACCGGCCCCGACGTCACTTCCGGGTCACGCGCGTCATCCCTCCACAGCTTCTGGGCATGCCCAGAAGCTGTTTAGAAGGGAATGACGCGCGCCCCGGAACTGACGTCGGGGCCGGTGCAGGCGCAATGATTCCTGGGAGCGATGACGTTCAGCTCCCAGGAATCATTGCAAAAGCCAGGAAGTGACGAATCGCCGTGGCCGCCGAGGGGAGGAAGAAGGAAGTAAGGTGAGTATACTTTCTCTAAAAGGTAAGTGAAAAAAAAAAAAAATTGCGATTATCCATTTGTTTTTCAGGTGACCGGGAGCGAGAAGATGGAGGTAAGTATAAATTTCAGGTGGAACTCCACTTTAAGTGTGGTTTATCTGTACAGAGTCAGTATGTAACTACTTATACAATATTTTCATTTCAGTATAACTATAGTCATTTGATATCTAACTGTAATCTCTCTACATTTGCAGAAATATTTATACTGTAACCATCTGCCCCTGAAGAAGAAAAAAGTTTACATTTTCAAAACGCGTTAAACTTTCCTCTGTCATATGCATTTCGACAGTTGAATATAGTTATTACTGTGTATTATTCCAAACTATTTTGTTCAACCGCTTATGTTTTATGATGTACATACATCTTTTTTTGTTTCTCTTGTGTTTGATTGTAAACAAAGTATTGTTGAAATCTTTTAATACTATGACTACATTCATGTCCAGGATCCTTCCTGCCGTGTATTAAAGGTTCAGGCTGATGGTCCTGGTGTAAAGGTATGGGGATATTTCTTGGCATACTTTGGCCCCCTTAGTACCAATTGAGCATTTTTTAAACTCCACGGCCTACCTGAGTATTGTCGTTGTTGCTGACTGTATCCATCCCTTTATGACTACAGTGTACCCATCTTCTGATGGCTACGTCCAGCAGGATAATGCACCATGTTACAAAATTCAAATAATCTCAAACTGGTTTCTTGAATATGACAATGAGGTCACTGTACTTCAATGGCCTCCACAGTTACCAGATCTCAATCCAATAGAGCACCTTTGGGATGTGGTGGAATGGAGATTTGCATCATGGACGTGCAGCCGACAAATCTGCAGCAATATCCACAAAAATCTATAAGGAATGTTTCTAATACCTTGCTTAATCTATGCTACAAAGACTTAAAGTGATACTAATGTAAACAAGCCGCCTGTCATTCTCCCCTTTGTAAAAATGGAGATCAGATGGTTCTACTATATAAGACCATTGATCTCTGTTTTTACACTAGTAGCCATGTCCAATCACAGTTAGAAACACGCCCCTAGGACACACTTAACCCTTCCCTCTCCAATACAGTTAACCCCTTCCCTGCCAGTGTAATTTTTACAGTAACAGTGCATATGTATAGCACTGATTACTGCAGTAATGTCACTGGTAACCTCAAAAGTGTCAAAAATGTTAGTCAAGGTGTAAGATTCTGGTACCTTTGGTACCCTTATTGCCCATTTTCCTTTTTATATTGCGTCCCACCTTTAGTTAGGTGGAACGCATATACCTTTAAGCCAGATGACATCATCGCTGAGCGCCGCTCTGAACGGCTATTTCAATCGCCGGCTTTCTCTCTCACATTGTTCGTTCAATGTTACCGCATGCTCACAAGCCTTGTCTTATGCTGCCGGAGCCTCCAGCTATTCTCTTTACCTGGAACAGACCAGAACCTCGCTACTGATCCCGTATCTCGCTACCGGATCACTCCCTCACTACCGGACCCCTCTACTTACTAACCTTACTAGTGATAAGTACCCCACAGGGGATTCCTCCATAACTAACTTACACTATCTACCTCTGCACATTAAGGACTGTTACTATCTATGCATACTAATTCTATCATCTGCACTGTTACATAGATTGCTAGCTCTTGAGTCTACTACCATCTATCCTTGCACTGGGTTAGTCTATCCTGTATATATCATCTGCTGTCCTCACCACCTGTTACCATACATGATCACTAACCTATCTGCATTCTACCTATTACCATCTACTACTCTCCTGAACATTTCTATCAAGTGCTTATCATTGCTGTCACTGCTCACACCTGTCCCTTCAGCACATCACCTCCATACTGTCATATACATTCCATCACTCCAGGAACATCTTATTGAGTGTGTGTATATCTGTATGTTGAAGCAGACAGGCCCACAGTGATGAGTCTGGAGAGTTGGATCTGGTGTTTCAACACATCTCTACATGACTACTGAGTGGAGATTCTGCAGCTGCAAATCCAGCTTACTATAAAAACACAGGAGCGTTACAGATTAAAACCTTAAAGATGGATTCAGCAGAATTACCCACTCAAGTGACACAATTAACACAACAAGTAAATGCATTAATACTTGCTCTTACTGAAGTAAAAGATGAAAACCAGACTCTGAGACAGCAGGTAACCCGTCTCTCACAGCTTACTGCTGCTCAGCCCCCTGAACCTAAAATAAACCCTCCTCTAGTGTTTACAGGTGATCGGAAAAAATTTTGTGAATTCAAAAACGCATGTCAATTGCTTTTTTTGCTAAAACCTCGTACTTACCCTACTGATCAAATTAAAGTTTGTACCGTTATTTCATACTTAACGGGTGATCCACGGGCCTGGGCAGACTCTCTCTTTGAGAAAGATGATCATCTTCTCAACTCCTATCCTTTATTCCTAGCGGAACTCGCTAGCTTATATGAAGACCCTAATAGGCAGAGTACTGCTGATATCCAATTGAGGGCTTTAAAACAAGGAAAGAGACCTGTTGAAGACTTTGTAGCAGAGTTCAAAAGATGGACCCTTGATTCAGGGTGGAATGATACATCTCTGCAAACTCAGTTCAGACTCGGGTTGTCAGAAGCCGTTAAAGACGAGCTCGCCCGAGCGGATTTACCTGGCACTTTGGATGCCTTATTACAACTCAGTATCAACATTGACAGGCGACTGCGAGAAAGAAAGGCTGAGAAAATGGGAATGCCATTGTCTAGTCCTTCTCGGATTTCGGCCGTTGACCCTACTCCTATGGAGGTAGGAACCATACGCCCACCTTTATCAACTACTGAACGAGCCAGGAGAAGATCCAGAAACCTCTGCATGTACTGCGCAACCCCGGATCATTTGATAAGCGTCTGTCCCCTTGTCCGCAAAAAAGAGGGTGAGAGTTCACATGTCTTGCTAGGGGGATTAACGACTTCCTTTTCTAATCCCTATCTCTTTGTTCATTTAACATTACAGTGGGACCAGACTAGGATTACCACCAAGGCTATGATCGACACAGGATCTTGTGGGAACTATATCGATACACGTTTTGTTAGTTTAAATAAAATACCTATTATTTCAAAACCTAAACCTGTCTCTGTTAGTTTCATTAACGGTATTCCGTTATCTTCTGGTCCAATCACCAATCAGACACAAGCACTCCTTGTCACTGCTAACGAGTCTCATACGGAGACTACCACTTTTGATATACTATCTTCACCCCATTTTCCCATTATTTTGGGACTTCCCTGGTTACACACACATCAACCAACCATAGATTGGAAAACACGGACTCTAACTTTCCCTTCTCACTATTGCGAGATTACGTGTAACCTCCCATCTTATGGAAAGATCCTGTCTGTGGAGTCAGATGAGATTGCACCACTATGCTATCAAGATCTGTCCGAAGTTTTCCTTGAGAAAAATGCTCAAGTGTTGCCTCCCCATAGGGATTATGATTGCACTATCGATCTACTCCCTAACAGCAAATTGCCTTTCGGTCATGTTTATCCTCTTTCACAGGATGAACTCTCTCATCTCAAGGAATACTTGGATGAGAATTTGACAAAAGGGTTCATCAGACCCTCTACTTCTTCCACAGCTGCAGGACTTTTCTTTGTCCGCAATAAGGATTCAAGTCTTAGGCCTATTATCGATTATAGGCAATTAAATACCATTACGATAAAGGATCGCTATCCTTTACCGCTCATCCCTGAACTCATTGAACAAGTGCGTGGGGCTACCTACTTCTCTAAATTGGACCTAAAAGAGGCATACAACCTAATCCGAATCCGTGACGGAGATGAGTGGAAGACAGCATTCAGAACCAGATGCGGATTATTCGAATATTTTGTGATGCCATTCGGGTTGTGTAATGCTCCCGTAGATTTTCAACAGTTCATAAACGACATCTTTAGAGACTTACTTGATGTCTGTGTTGTGGTATATCTGGACGATATACTTATCTATTCTCGATCTTTGTCTGAACATATAAAACATGTAAGACTTGTGTTATCCAGATTACTCGCACACAATCTATACGTGAAATTAAAAAAATGCCTATTTCATAAAGAAGAAATATTATTTCTAGGATACATCATATCCAAAACCGGAATCAAGATAGATATGAGCAAGATATCCTGTATTCTGGATTGGCCTATACCAACAACTCGTAAGGCATTACAGCGATTCCTTGGATTTTCAAACTTCTATAGGAAGTTCATCAAGAACTTCTCTGCTATTGTGAGACCTCTCACACAACTTACAAGTATAAAGAAACCATTCAAATGGTCAGAAGAAGCAAATGGAGCTTTCCGCTTGTTAAAATCAAGCTTTACTTCTGGTCCCATACTACGCCATCCAGACCCATCCCTCCAATATATTCTGGAGGTAGATACGTCAAACATGGCAGTAGGAGCAGTTCTCTCCCAACGACCAACAAATACTTCACCACTCCACCCAGTTGCTTTCTTCTCTAAATCACTAAGCAGCCCAGAGGTGAATTACCCAGTGGGTGAAAAGGAGTTGCTTGCCATAAAACTGGCACTGGAGAATTGGCGACATCTACTTGAAGGTACCCGACTACCAATACCCCAGGTTCCATGGGAAGTTGTGTCCTTAGACTTTATAGTAGAACTACCACCTTCCAAAGGATTTAATACCATTTTAGTGTCAGTGGACCATCTGACAAAGATGGCACATTTCACTGCTATTCGCAGACTACCTTCATCTAAACAAACAGCAGAACTACTAATGAAACATGTGTTCAAGTTACATGGAATTCCAAAGACTCTTTTATCCGACCGTGGTTCACAGTTTATCTCCAAGTTTTGGCAAGCTCTATGTCAAATACTACGGATTGAGCGAAAGCTCACTTCTCCTTACCACCCTCAGACCAACGGACAGACTGAAAGAGTCAACCAGTGTATAGAACAATATCTGCGTTGCTACACATCATACCTACAGGATGATTGGGTGGACCTCCTCCCTCTGGCGGAATTTGCTTATAACAACGCAACCCACAGTACTACTAAGCAAAGTCCGTTCTACTTGAACTATGGGTTTCATCCCACACGTCTTCCACCACGCATCCTACCATCAAGTAACCCAGTAGCCTCGGATTATCTTACCCAAATAAAAGACTCTCTGGGTTTACTTAATACCACCATCTCACACGCTCATAGTCAACAAAAAAAGTACTACGACGTTCGTAGAAGACCTTTTCCGCAATATGCTATTGGGGACCTCGTTTGGCTATCGACAAAAAATTTAAGGTTAAAGATCCCTAGCAAAAAGCTTGGACCTTTATTTCTGGGACCCTTCCCAATTAAGAAACTCATTGGTAAAGCTGCAGTGCAACTCACCTTACCGGCAGATCTCAGAATACATCCCATCTTTCATGTGTCGCTACTGAAACCACATGTTCCTAACTAAGGAATAAGGCCTACCATCTTGCCTCCACCTCCAATACAAGTTGAAGGCGGAGAAGAATATGAGATTAAGGAGATTTTGAATTCTCGTATCCACAGAGGAAGACTCCAATATCTCATAAGATGGAAGAACTATGGACCCCAAGACGACACCTGGTTGGATACTTCTGATGTTCACGCACCTAGGCTTATACGAAGGTTTCACTCTAAATACCCGGAGAAACCAGTACTATAGGCCTTCCGGAGCCGGCCTTAAGGGGGGGGGGGGTACTGTAAGATTCTGGTACCTTTGGTACCCTTATTGCCCATTTTCCTTTTTATATTGCGTCTCACCTTTTTAGTTAGGTGGAACGCATATACCTTTAAGCCGGATGACATCATCGCTGAGCGCCGCTCTGAGAGGCTATTTCAATCGCCGGCTTTCTCTCTCACATTGTTCGTTCAATGTTACCGCATGCTCACAAGCCTTGTCTTATGCTGCCGGAGCCTCCAGCTATTCTCTTTACCTGGAACAGACCGGAACCTCGCTACTGATCCCGTATCTCGCTACCGGATCACTCCCTCACTACCGGACCCCTCTACTTACTAACCTTACTAGTGATAAGTACCCCACAGAGGATTCCTCCATAACTAACTTACACTATCTACCTCTGCACATTAAGGACTGTTACTATCTATGCATACTAATTCTATCATCTGCACTGTTACATAGATTGCTAGCTCTTGAGTCTACTACCATCTATCCTTGCACTGGGTTAGTCTATCCTGTATATATCATCTGCTGTCCTCACCACCTGTTACCATACATGATCACTAACCTATCTGCATTCTACCTATTACCATCTACTACTCTCCTGAACATTTCTATCAAGTGCTTATCATTGCTGTCACTGCTCACACCTGTCCCTTCAGCACACCACCTCCATACTGTCATATACATTCCATCACTCCAGGAACATCTTATTGAGTGTGTGTATATCTGTATGTTGAAGCAGACAGGCCCACAGTGATGAGTCTGGAGAGTTGGATCTGGTGTTTCAACACATCTCTACATGACTACTGAGTGGAGATTCTGCAGCTGCAAATCCAGCTTACTAAAAACGCAGGAGCGTTACACAAGGGTCCAATCTGTCCGCCGCAATGTCGCAGTCCTGCAAAAAAAAATCACAGATCGCCGCCATTACTCGTTAAAAAAAAAACAACAAAAATGAAAATGACAAAAATCTTTCCCTTTGTTAGTAAACACGATAACTTTTGCGCAAACCAATCAAAATACGCTTTTTGCGATTTTTTTTACCAAACATATGAAGCATAAAACAAATTGGCCAAAAATGTTAAAAAAATTAGATTTTTACATTTTTTTTTGGGGAATTTCATATAAAAAAATGTGAAAAATATTGATATTTTTTCAAAATTTACGCTCTTTTTTTGTTTATAGCGCAAAAAGTAATGTGATCAAATACCACCAAAAGAAAGCTCTGTTTGTGGGAAAAAAAGGACGTAAATTTCGTTTGGGTATGGCGTTGCACGACCGCGCAATTGTCAGTTAAAGTCGCACAGTGCCGAATCACAAAAAGTGGCCTGGACGTAAGACAGCAAAATCCTCCGGTGGAAAAGTGGTTAAGGCAGTTCTGAAGGCAAAAGGGGGTCCAACCCAGTACTAGCAAGGTGTACCTAATAAAGTGGCCAATGAGTGTATATTTCAGTAGTCTCCCTTAGATGACATGAGCTAACATAATTTAGAGATACTAAACTGCACAGTTACGCAGCATGCTTTTTATGGAATATATGTCTCTATTTACTCAAACTAGTCATAGTAGTGTGGTATATTTCTTTCACCTATGCTCCATCTGACCTTTTAACTACCAAATTCCAGTGCAAATATAAAAAAGCTATGCAATGATGCAAATCCTCAAGCTGACACCTTATAAAGTGAAATTCCAAAACTGGAAGCACAGACGATTTTATCAGCATTTGGTGTTTGTATATATTTTTCTGGTACAAATGAGACCTTCCTGTCAGTCTTGACATAAATAAGTCCTGGAGATTCCTAAGGATCGTGAACCGGGGCAGTCTCCTTCTAAATACTCACGTTACGCTGTGTGTGGCCCACGTTTGAGGTCTGGTTTGCACATATCATACCCACGAGATGGCTTAGCCACAGAAACCACACATCCTTAAACCAAAATAAGACTGGGTAGCAGATCATTCCCTGTCTAATAGCATTGTGCTGTGATATCATTCCAGTAAGAAAACAACAATGTATAACAAAGTATATTATAAAAAAGCACATTTTTCCAAAAGGAGATATTTAATTCTGATGTAAAGTTGTAAGGGTTATATTATCTTGAACTATATAACTGTCCCATAATAATGAATTCTGATTCCTTTTTGTGGTTACTGTGCCTTCCACATTGTTTTTTTCCCAGTTCCTTACCACATTGCCTTTTGCCAAATAAGCTTGAAATAAGGAGGGAAAGAAGAGTAAAGAGAGAATTAAATGTAGCCGTGTTCAAGCTGGGAGGGAAATCTACAGTCCAAAACACTTCACTATTCCACCAACTATCCAAGTTTTGGCCAGCCACTATCCCAGACACAATTTTAAAGCTGGGCCCCGAACTTAATCCTGGGTTCCTGGATGCGTGTGTTTTTCATGCTCCTGCCCTTTCTCCCTTATTTCCTCCTCCTTCATCTCCTTATGTGCCCAGATATTACTCCTGATCCTTTCTTGTTTTTAGAGGGACTTGTAAAGGCTGCCCCCTCTTTCCGATTCTTTTTATTTTGGCCCTAGAGTCATTAGCCAGAGCAAATAGAGAGAACCCTAACATAACTGTTGGCCTAATGTTGAAGTACACTAAAAAGCAAACCTATTTGCAAACAATGCTCTCCTAGTCTACACAAACCCATTTTTCATCCTCCCAAAATCTTCAAAGCACTTTAACACTCTTTACAGTTATCTCAGGCCTCCAATTGATTCCTACCCGATCTACTATAAAACAAAACAAGTTAGGGCTCCAAGTTGTTGCCAGCTGGCACTAAGACCCTGTTCAGACAGGGGCGACACGACTTGGTGGGGCGACCTGTGAACCTCGGCGCGACTTGCACGGACTTCATATCATTGAAGTCAATGCAAGTCGCCTCCAGGTCGCCCCAAAGTAGTACAGGACCCTTTTTCTAAGTCGGAGCGACTTGTGTCGCTCCTATTAGAACGGGTCCTGTACTATTCAATGGCAAGCGACCCACCGCGACTTGTCAGCCGACCAAGTCACCTGACAAGTCGCGCTAGTGTGAATGGACCCTTAAGGTGACAATACAAACCTTGTAAAATACTGTATATGTAAACAAATAAAAGTGCAGCTCTCAAAGGAGTAAACTTATGTAGTGCAAAAATAATATGTTGTAAAAGTCCATAAACAAAGTCAATCAGAATCTGCACTACTTACTTGAGTTTGTTTATGGACTTTTACAACATATTGTTTTTCCAGCAAATTTACTGCTTTAAATATTTCCCTTTCTAGGGATATGGTCTCCCACCTCCAATACTGTTTCTCATACTGATGGGTGGCCTCGATATTAGATTATTTAGGCACCAAATTGACACCCCATTACAACTTCCTATCTGCTGCTAGCTACTACCCTTTATTGTGCTCCCTGATCTCATGCAGTCATGGAAATTTCCCTTTCTCTTATGGATAGGTCATGTAACTTCAATAAGATGACTGCCCAGCCAAAAGCCTGTTACTATTTCAGAACATTACCAGTTTGGGTCCCCTCCTTTTATTTAAGCCTTCACCAAAACAAGATCCTCTCCTTTATCTGGGCCTACAAATGCCCTAGGGTCCCTTGATCCACTGTTTTTACTCATAGAATACAAGGGGGTTTATGAGTACCTAATATGATTAAATACTAGAAAGCTGTCCAACATTCACAAATCTGTATGCCAAATGCTACTTCAGTTGTTCCATTCTAGGTGCTTCAAGAAATTCCAAACTATAAGCTCACTCCTCTCACGACTTTTGTGGCTTCCATATAAAGCTTGTCCGTCCTTTTTGAGTCCTTTATGTTACATAGCTTGAAAATATAGGATTCAGTTCATTACTCTGGCAGCCTAATGTCCCCCTTCTTACCTTTGTTATGAATTCTAAATAATCTACCTTTCTCCCCATGACTGGAACAATCAAGGTCCTTCAAATGGTGGATAACCCATGGTTATAAACATGCTTACCACTTCCTATCCACTCATGATTTTCCTTTTTGGGCTACCATACAAGTGCCATCCTCAGAATTCTATTGTCACAATTGCAACGCTAGATAACAGTGCCAAACACACTTGTTTACATTCTCCCTGATCACACAGACTAATTTTCACCAAATTCGCCATGTTCATGGCTCCCTGTCAACCATCTCCTACATTGGGCATTGGGAACAAGACCTTGCCGCATTGTTCTTTTCAGGTGGTAATGCGTCCCTGCCCGCATAGCCAATGCAAACCAAAATCATGGTAAAAGGTGCTTCAGGGGCTGTGGGCTGCATGACCACAATGATGAGTAACGAAAAAATGTCTACCATCCTTTACAGCTCTCATTCTAAATTATCTTAAAACATGGGAACTGTGGCTTAATTATGCTCTACCATTTGCAGTATGAACTTTTCCATCTTAAGTTGTGTATAACTTGGCATCACTTGTTTCCTAGTCTGTGGAGAATTTACCCTATATCCCCCTTTTCCTACCCCTTTTCTCTTCTCTTCTTCTCTCTCCTCCTTTTCTTTTACCTTCTACTGTCTTACTCTGTTTTTGTTATGTTCTTTATCTTCCTCCTGAAAGTGCACTGTCCCCGAGATAATCTGACTTATTTGGATCCCAGACGTTTTTATATTGGTTCTATGATCAGATTCTCGGAGTGTTAATTTGAGTTATTCAGTTAGTATTTGCCTTTCAGAATGTTTGAATATTCTATGCAACTATTTTGTCCCCCTCCATTGGCATATCTACTGATATTTTCATTCTTTTGAAAATCAATAAAAATCACTTCACAGAAAAGCATGCTGATCGCATTAATAAGAAATCACAGACCATCTGTATGCTTAGTTGTCTAACTAACTAGTAGAGAAGCAGGGGCATACCTGTCCCTTCTCTGAGTCATTCAGCAGTTTATTTTAAGCACAGATTCTGAAAGAATGTTATAGCGCTCTTGTTTTACATAGACGTTATTACCTGTTGGTTGCATTTGGAAACATTTACATTTGCACTTAAAAGTAGTAAATCTAAATAAGATAAAAAGAAACACCAGTAATGAGAATAGATAATTCATTTGAATTATCCATTAGCATTACTGGTGTTTTTTTTTCTCAATTTATTCTATGAATTTTTACAGCATCTTGACTATGTATTTATAATCAATCAATCAATTTAATACGCATTAATTTAGACTATTTTTGCTGGATGGTTTTATTTTTATTTAGTAATATTGTCATATTTCAGTTGATTATAGTATTTTTTTACCATTTGTAGTTCATGCCACGAATGGCAAGAATTACAGTAGAGTAGATGCATTGATTACATTCAGCCCAGTTCACGTTCAGCCTAATTATTCATACACAATTAATTGCAATATGTATGTGTATATACAGTATGTAAGTGTATGGATATGCTGTGTATATACAGTTCCTTGCGAAAGTCAAACACACTCCTAAACCTTGTGGACAGCCTTCCCGGAAGAGTTGAAGCTGTTATAGCTGCAAAGGATGGGCCAACTCAATATTGAACCCTATGGACTAAAGCTGGAATTCCATTAAAGTTCATGTGTGTGTAAAGGCACACACTTGTGTATCCCAATACTTTTGACAATATAGTGTGTGTGTGTGTGTGTGTGTCTGTATATATATATATATATATATATATATATACAGTGCCTTGCGAAAGTATTCGGCCCCCTTGAACTTTGCGACCTTTTGCCACATTTCAGGCTTCAAACATAAAGAGATGAAACTGTAATTTTTTGTGAAGAATCAACAACAAGTTGGACACAATCATGAAGTGGAACAACATTTATTGGATATTTCAAACTTTGTTAACAAATAGAAAACTGAAAAATTGGGCGTGCAAAATTATTCAGCCCCTTTACTTTCAGTGCAGCAAACTCTCTCCAGAAGTTCAGTGAGGATCTCTGAATGATCCAATGTTGACCTAAATGACTAATGATGATAAATAGAATCCACCTGTGGTGTGTAATCAAGTCTCCGTATAAATGCACCTGCACTGTGATAGTCTCAGAGGTCCGTTTAAAGCGCAGAGAGCATCATGAAGAACAAGGAACACACCAGGCAGGTCCGAGATACTGTTGTGGAGAAGTTTAAAGCCGGATTTGGATACAAAAAGATTTCCCAAGCTTTAAACATCCCAAGGAGCACTGTGCAAGCGATAATATTGAAATGGAAGGAGTATCAGACCACTGCAAATCTACGAAGACCTGGCCGTCCCTCTAAACTTTCAGCTCATACAAGAAGAAGACTGATCAGAGATCAGCCAAGAGGCCCATGATCACTCTGGATGAACTGCAGAGATCTACAGCTGAGGTGGGAGACTCTGTCCATAGGACAACAATCAGTCGTATACTGCACAAATCTGGCCTTTATGGAAGAGTGGCAAGAAGAAAGCCATTTCTTAAAGATATCCATAAAAAGTGTCATTTAAAGTTGGCCACAGGCCACCTGGGAGACACACCAAACATGTGGAAGAAGGTGCTCTGGTCAGATGAAATCAAAATCAAACTTTTTGGCAACAATGCAAAACGTTATGTTTGGCGTAAAAGCAACACAGCTCATCACCCTGAACACACCATCCCCACTGTCAAACATGGTGCTGGCAGCATCATGGTTTGGGCCTGCTTTTCTTCAGCAGGGACAGGGAAGATGGTTAAAATTGATGGGAAGATGGATGGAGCCAAATACAGGACCATTCTGGAAGAAAACCCGATGGAGTCTGCAAAAGACCTGAGACTGGGACGGAGATTTATCTTCCAACAAGACAATGATCCAAAACATAAAGCAAAATCTACAATGGAATGGTCAAAGTCCAGACCTGAATCCAATCGAGAATCTGTGGAAAGAACTGAAAACTGCTGTTCACATACGCTCTCCATCCAACCTCACTGAGCTCGAGCTGTTTTGCAAGGAGGAATGGGCAAACATTTCAGTCTCTCGATGTGCAAAACTGATAGAGACATACCCCAAGCGACTTACAGCTGTAATCGCAGCAAAAGGTGGCGCTACAAAGTATTAACTTAAGGGGGCTGAATAATTTTGCATGCCTAATTTTTCAGTTTTTTATTTGTTAAAAAAGTTTGAAATATCCAATAAATTTTGTTCCACTTCATGATTGTGTCCCACTTGTTGTTGATTCTTCACAAAAAATTACAGTTTTATATCTTTATGTTTGAAGCCTGAAATGTGGCAAAAGGTCGAAAAGTTCAAGGGGGCCGAATACTTTCGCAAGGCACTGTTTATATATATATATATATATATATATATATATATATATATTCCCCACCCACAGTATGTGAATTGTTTACATTCTATCTGTCTCACTTAGTCCACCTCATTGATTCATTGCAGAAAACTGATCCTCATTAAATCAGGTGTACAGCTTGTAATTACCTGGAAAGTGAAGCATTGCATGGCAACACAACCTGGCTATATAATCATGGTCACAGACTACTCTGTAGACTTAAGAAATGGGAAATCCCTCAGAAACGCGTCCCAACCCTCAGCACCACTCCATCGACATTTCTTCTAGACGGGCACACTTCCACTGACAGGCGACTTCTCTCCTCGTGCAGCTCGGCAGCCTCGGTTCTTGCAGAGTGGCCATCCTGCTCCATCCCTACAAGGTTTCCCCGATCTCCTGTATCTGCAACACTTGTGTACTCCATTCTACCCTAAATGTTATGTGCCTTGCCTCTCGACAATAGTGCATATTAATTGTTTCTTTTTACAATAACCAATCTGTGTTTAAACATACCACACTATTAGCCTTTGTGCTGGTTTCTCTCTGTTTATCTTCTGTAGTTTTAGCCACAATGAGCTGGAGGACAGCTCTGCACACTGCCTAGGACAACAGAGAACACCGTTGGCTGTGCAGCCAGGGAGGAAAAGAGACTTGAGAACTGCCTGCAACTATGGCGGATTTAGGCCCCAGGAGACAGTGCTCTAGCAAACCAAGGTTTGGATGGACTATAAGTCCCAGGACGACAGAGAGCTGTAGGAGGAAAAAAAAGGAGAAGCGGGGCAGTCTCAAGTGGGATGTGAAATGTGGCCAGAGACTGGGTTGTTGAGTTGAAGCACTGCCTACCGTGAGTGTTCACAGCTGTGTCAGAGAGAGACTAGGCTGCTACATCTGCATGGAGGGTACAGCTGTTGGAGAGATCCAGTGAGCAGGAGGAAAGGGCCATCTTTGGTTCTCCAAAAGATTATCACTACAGGTTCCCGATTTACCACCAAAGCCACTGGTTCCTGATGCCAGAGAGCAGGAGGAGGCTTAGTTACAGACTGCAACGTGATGTGAGGCCACGAGCCACAACTTCATATGCAGTTGATAGACTACATGGTGGTAAGAGGCTGCTGGCCACAATGTCCTTAACCACATCTTATTGGGATTGTGTCACTTAGTTTTGAGATACAATGTGTGTATTTACACCCTGTACTGTGGGATCCACTTAAACCTGATAGCTACAATGGAGGAAATTTTGGCCCCAATGAGTAATAGTACGCTGGCCAGTGGGAGGGGCTTTGAGAGACTAAAGGACCTTTATCTTCCAGCACAGCACTCGATAGTTAGGAACACCCTGAATTCAGGGAACAGGTTCAAAGACATTTTAGGAGGTCTTCTCATTATTTGTGATCTTGTAAAAAATTGTTATCTGTCATTGTTTGTTGCTTTTGCCATTCTGTATATTGCTTTATGGGGAGTATTTCCCCAAAAAAAACCTCTTTCTTTAGCCTTGGAGTATCGGAAGATGTGGCATTGCAAGAAGGGTCTTTGTCATCTGGAATCAGGGAACCCAAACATTAGCTTTTCCTTCTGGTGTAATCACCAAAAAACATTTAGGCAACTACAACATATCTAAAAGCTATAGCAAGATGCTCTCCTAAAAAAATAAAATAAAGCCCTAAACGTATTACAGACTGGTCAGTGACACAATTTGGTAGTATAGATTGTGGGCTCCTTCTTTTGCGGAACGAAACTTCATTTTCATGAAAGATAAATAAAATTTAAAAAAAGAGTACACAAAACATTTCAAAACCCCTACCCAACATTTCCTGCTCTCCACCCCTGTGTTCCTAAATATTCCAAAATTGTTCAAAATACAAAATATACACTTTGTTTTCGCTAAAAATTGGTCAGCGTCAGACAGCAAATAGAAGGAATGAATGCAGGTTTTATCATGCAGAGAAAATCGTATTATATCGTGTAAGTGTCACCGGCACTGCAAAAAAAAGTAAAATAGTGGTTTGCTGCAGCTAAAAGTGACTCCAAGTATTGGAGTATGTAATGAAAACAAAGAAATGTGAATAACTGCTCTAACCTATAAAAGTGCAAACATACATGCCTATACAATTAAACAATATATCTCCAATATAAACTCAAATCATACACATATGTGAATGACTAAACGGCAATTATTTCAAATATCCAAGTATTCATTAATTCCAACTCGTGCCCCAAATAATGTATTTTTCTCATGCAGTGCTTCACCCAATGTTGTGCATATCCACCACCAGCTCAATTGCACACTCACCAGCAGTTAGTATAATTTAAAGCCTTTATTAAAAATGCCTCTATGGATCTGTATGGTCTCTCCTGTGGCTCCGATTTCTGTAACAGTCCCTCTAATGCATTGATAGAATAAAGAATAGCCATCATTGCGCAACTCCCTTAAATCAGTTTACTGTTATGGTTTTCAAATATAAAATACACTCACATGGGTTGGTGCCTGTGGACTGGCACTGAGTCTCACCAGCGGTCTCTATGGCCGTGCACTCGCTGCTCCCTGTGTTGGAGCCAGCGTGCGTTACAAGCCTCGCTCTCATTGTCGCAACCGGAAACAGAAATAATGTCACCCACGCTCACTAGTCTTTACATTTTTCGCCGTCATACATGCATCATCAGGAAGCATCAGGAATTAAAATTGTATGTGTTATGTTATCTGAGAGACAATAGCCACAATCATTCTACAGTGGCTGAGCAGCATATAACCAGCATGGTTAGGCAGCAAATAAAAAGTGAGATATGCAACAAGTTTTTTCTTGAAATTAACATTAAGTTTCTTTCCCTCTTTCTCTCTCTAATTCACCCCCCCATTTTTTTTAAGATTGTGTGCCAAGCAGGAGCAGCATTTTGTTCTCTTGATCTGGAGAGGGGTGCACTGCTGCTACTAGCTTAAAAGCCCTAACCGCGGAGTCCTGCCTCAGATATAAGGTACACTCTCATCTCCAAACAGAGCTTCAACATCTGTTCACTTATTAACGTGTTCAATTGGGACCACTGGTCCTTTATCTCCAAATCATTGTCTAATACTACACTTTGTTGAAGAGAAACTCTCCCTACTTTAGATCACTCTTTATAAGTCCTTCCCTTTACATATTCGAGTGGCCTTGTCCTCATCCAGACACAGTTAGCTCCCAATAAGGGGTGTCTGGATGCCCCAGGGGCATGACTGGCATCGCTAGCAAACCACAGAGTTTCTCATACTTATTGTTTCATAATGTTCTATTCTCTTTTTCTGTACTGTCTGTACTGATTATGTTGGATTATTCACCAATGTTTTTGTTTCCACATTGACTGAAAGGGGATGGTGCTTTATCCTACAGTTCATTTTTTTTGTTTTTGAAAATCTCTAATAATAAAAACATGGTAAAAGAAATAAATATTAAGAGTGTATCTTGAAATGAACATTGGAATATATTATTTGAAAGACAATAGCCACAAATATTTTACAGTGGCTGGACAGTAGTGAGAAGCTTGTTTGGGAATCAAATAAAGAGGGAGAGAATAGGCTGTTTTATTTTAAAATAAACATTAGAGTGTATAATCTTAGCCACAAATTGTTATAGTGGCTGCACAGTATGTCTTGATTAGGCAGCAAAAAAAAGAGAGATAAGGTAAGTTTATCTTGAAATAAACACAATTTTAAGGCTTAAGATATTTGGTATCTGTTGCCCTAACATAGTCTAATCTTTAAAATTTTGCTAAAGAAAAGATGTTAATGAGATTGTGCTTATGTGAACTAATAGTGGTTTTAGTGTGTTTTTTTGTGTTTGAAACACAGATCATGCCAACCATCAGTCTAATGCACACATTTAGGTTTATTAAAGCCTAAGTACATGTGGGATGCTGAGCACATGCATGCGCACGAACAAGTGCACATCACAGCATACACAGATGCGAGTGGGCATGTCCACTTGCACCAAATGAGCTATTTAACCACTTAAGGACCAGGCCTATTCCTGACATTTGTTGTTTACAAGTTAAAATCAGTATTTTGTTAGAAAATTACTTATAACCCCCAAATATTATATATATATATATATATATATATATATATATATATATATATTTAGCAGAGACCCTAGACTAAAATGGAGATTGTTGCAATACTTCATGTCACATCGTATTTGCGCAGCGGTCTTACGAACGCAATTTTTTTGGAAAAAATACACTTTTTTTTAAAAATAAAAAAAAGGAAAACAGTAAAGTTAACCCAATTTTTTTCTATAATGTGAAATATAATGTTACGCAGAGTAAAAAGATACCTAACATGTCATGCTTCAAAATTGCGCATGCTTGTGGAATGACGACAAACTTTGGTACTTAAAAATCTCCATAGGTGATTTAACAATTTCTAAAGGTTACCAGTTTAGAGTTACAGAGGAGGTCTAGGGCTAGAATTTTGCTCTTACTCTAACGATCATGTCGATACTTCACTTGTGTGGTTTGAACACCGTTTAAATATGTGGGCACAACTTGCGTATGTGATCGCTTCTGCGCACGAGCTCAGAGGGACAGGGCACTTTACATTTTTTTTCCTTATTTATTTTACCTTTTAATTTTTTATTTTTACACTGTCCCTTTAAAAAAATTTTTTTTGATCACTTTTATTCCTATTACAAGGAATGTAAACATCCCTTGTAATAGAAATAAACAGGACAGGTCCTCTTTGATGTGAGATCTGGGGGTCAAAAAGACCTCAGATATCGCATGTACACCTAAAAGCAAAAAAAAAAAAGAAAAAAAAATGTAACTTTTTAGGTCGGTCTGGTCCTCCAAAGCCATAGAGTTTAATAGGGGCCATTTTGCCCTCACTCGACTACCTGCCTGGGACACAGAAGGACCGGATCATTTTACCCGCTACCGACGGCTCCGGTAAGCAGGGAAAACACCTTTGAAGCAGTGGGAGGAGGGGTCACCTCTCCTGCCGCTCATAAAAGTGATTCTGCAGTGAACCTGCCGCTAGGACCACTTTTATGTGAAAGAGGACCGCTGGCCCTGTAAGAAAATACCTGGGTTATCGTTATGGCAGCTATCTACTGCCGTTACACCTGTGTTTAACATCAAAATACCGACATAAAACTCCAGCAGGCGGTCCAGAAGTGGTTAAGAACCCTCCTATCCTTTTCAGTCAACGAAGCTGTCATCTTAACCTCTGCTTGATCTGCAACTGCTGTGGTGCTACATATGTAATCAGTTATGACTCCAGCCATTTGATGGTTTGACAGTTGGTTGAAAGCACAAGCAAATTTGACTGTCAGCAATGTAACTGTTTTTTGGGTTTAGTTCCACTTTAACCTGAACTCTACATAAGATCAATGCTCAGTGGTCTTTCAGTCTTTGCTCTTGAGTTACTGAAATTTAAATTTATACTACCTTTTTTTTGACTGAGCTTCCACCTGATCTGCTTTTCGATTAACTTTGTCTGCCTATTTTTGTTGCTCATCTTGGTTACTGACCTCGGCCTGACTTCTAACCTGACTGCTAACCTTATAAAACCTAACTTTCTGTGCTTTCAGAAAATAAACAATGTTTTAGAGTTTAACCACTTAAGCCCCGGAGGATTTGGCTGCTCAAAGACCAGGGCCTATTTTGCGATTCGGCACTGCGTGACTTTAACGGACAATTGTGTGGTCGTGCGACGCTGTACCCAAATGAAATTGACGTCCTTTTTCCCCCCCACAAACAGAGCTTTATTTTGGTGGTATTTGATCACCTATGCGATTTTTACTTTTGCGCTATAAACAAAAAAAGAGCGACAATTTTGAAAAAATAACAATATTTTTCACATTTTTTTATATGAAATTCTCAAAAAAAATTTAAAAATCTAAATTTTTTAACATTTTAGGCCAATTTGTTTTCGGCTACATATTTTTGGTAAAAAAATCGCAATAAGCGTATTTTGATTGGTTTGCGCAAAAGTTAATGCGTTTACTAACTACGGGAAAGATTTATGTCATTTTTATTGTTTTTTTTTAAACTAGTAATGGCGGCGATCTGCGATTTTTTTTGCGGGACTGCGACATTGCGGCGGACAGATCGGACCCCTGACTGACATTTTTGACACTTTTGGGAGTACCAGTGACATTACTACAGTAATCAGTTCTATAAATATGCACTGTCACTGTAAAAATTACACTGGCAGGGAAGGGGTTAACTTTATTAGTGATCAAGGGGTTAAGTGTGTCCCTAGGGGTGTGATTCTAGCTGTCAAGGGGTGTGACTTGTGATGTAACCACAGAGACATACGATCCTACATAGCAGGATCGTATAGTCTCTGCAGTTACACCAGGGAGAATGACAGGCGGCTTTGGGGAACCTTGACATCATCAACTCCTAGGCTACAACTGCATTTGGACATGTATGGAATAAATACTTACCTCCCACTGTTCCCAAATGTTCCTGAGTTGTCAATTAGGCCATACAGGTGTCATACATACAGCTAGCTATACCAGTATACACTGTATCATAGGAAAGCATTTACAGGGGTCTCTTCAATACTAAATAAATCTGTATCATGGAAGTCAAAAAGAAGTAAAAAATCATATTCAAGTCTAAAACAAACAACATTCATTTTCAGAAAAAACAACTGCAACTATTTGTTTGAGAAAAAAATGCCATTTACGGGGATTCGACATTTATAATGTGTACAATTGGACATTCTTGCAGCCCCTCCTTAGCCTGTCATAGCACCCTGGAGAAGAACTAGACCGGAGATCAAAAGCTCAGTTTGAGGCAAAACAATGGAAACTTTCTACATTGCTCTACTTGTGCTTTGCTCATTCAGGACAAAACAACAGCCTTTTTTTAATTACAGGTATTTATAGGGTACTGACAATTTTAGACAGCGCTTTACATACTGTACTGTGAAAAAGTTTTAGATAGGTGTGAAGACATGTTTTTCCTTTTTTTCTTAATTTTTTTTTCTTTTTTCTTAAATTTATTTTACTTTTTATTTGTACACTGTCCCTTTTAACCACTTCTGGACTGGAAGGTTTTTACCCCCTTCATGAACATGGCACTGTGTTACTTTAACTGACAATTGTGCAAATGTTCGATGCTGTACCCAAATAAAATCAATGTCCTTTTTTTCCCACAAATAGAGCTTTTGGTGGTATTTGATCACCTCTGCGATTTTTTTTTTTTGCGCTATAAACTAAAAAAGAGCGACAATTCTGAAAAAAACCCCATTATTTTTTACTTTCTGCAATATAACAGTCCCAATAAAGAAAATGTAAAAAGCTAATTTTTTCATAATTTTAGGCCAATATGTATTCCGCTACATATTTTTGGTAAAAAAAAATCCCAATAAGTGTATATTGATTGGTTTGCACAAAAGTTATCACTTCTACAAACTAAGGGAAAGATTTATGTAATTTTTATTTATTTATATTTGTTTACTAGTAATGTCAGCAATCAGCAATTTTTAGCAGGACTGCGACATTGCGGCGGACAGATCGGATACCTAACTGACATTTTTGACACTTTTGGGGGGACCAGTGACCTTACTATAGTAATCAGTGCTAAAAATATGTACTGTTACTGTACTAATGACACTGGCAGGGAAGGGGTTAACAGCAGGGGTGATCAAAGGGTTACATGTGTCCCTAGGGGGTGCTTTCTAACTGTGAGGGGTGGGCTTGCTGCATGAACACATAGACCTGTGTTCCTAAATAAGTGGAATACAGGATCCCTGTGTTCATTACTGATAGAACAGCAGTCTGCCATGTTTACAATGGTAGACCACCGTTCTGTCTCCACAAAGGGCAATCGCGGGTGCCCGGGGGATATCACGTCTGCGGGACCCGCTGATTGGCTCCCCCTGTGGCCTAACAGTGCGTGAGTGGGACCTGCCGACCTGCCGCAGTAAAACTTTGGCAGCTGGTCGGCAAGTGGTTAAATTATTATTTTTTGATCACTTTTATTCCTATTACAAGGAATGTAAACAACCATTGTAATAGAAATAAGCATGACAGGGCCTCTTTGTTGTGAGATCTGGGGTCAAAAAGACTTCAGATCTCACAATTACACCTAAAAGAGAAAGATGTAATTTTTTGACGTTGTTCCGGTCCTCCAAGGCCATAGAGTCGAGTAGGTGCCATCTTGCCCTCAGATCTCACATTTACACTTAAAAGCAAAAAAATAATTTGCCTTTAAGAGTTGAAAAAATTAATTCCTATGAGGCCGGAAGGTGGAAGTCATGTCGTACGTCGCTTCGGTCCTCCGAAGGCATAGAGCCAAGAGGGGGCTATCTTGCCCTCACTCAGCTTCTTGTCCAGGCACTGAGAGGATTGAATCGGCTCTGGGCTAACCGACGGGTCTGGTAAGCCATAAGACAACAGTGGGGGCTATCTTGCCCTCACTCAGCTTCTTGTCCAGCCACTGAGAGGATTGAATCGGCTCTGGGCTAACAGACGTGTCTGATAAGCCATAAGACGACAGTGGGGGCTATCTTGCCCTCACTCAGCTTCTTGTCCAGCCACTGAGAGGATTGAATCAGCTCTGGGCTAACCGACGGGTCTGGTAAGCCATAAGACGACAGTGGGGGATATCTTGCCCTCACTCAGCTTCTTGTCCAGCCACTGAGAGGATTGAATCGGCTCTGGGCTAACCAACGGGTCTGGTAAGCTATAAGACGACAGGGAAGTGGCGGGAGGGGCACCTCTCCCGCCACTGTAAAAGTGGCCCTGGACCACTTTTATTAGATGCTGAACTGCCCACAGTTTAAAATGATACCAAAGTAATGATGTATATATACTGTGGGTGCTCTAGAAGTGGTTAACCCTGTTTGCATCAGCTATAATTTGGTTTAGTATTACTGTAGTTCAGTCGATTGCCATCTTATGGTTTAGTGTTCACTTTATCTATTACAGCATCTTTCAACCCATTAATTTGCCTGTTTAAATGATTTACTCATTGTTTGATTGTGTTGCCATAATCCATCTAATTAATCTACCACCAAGTATCTTGTAGCTTGTTTTCTGTGTATTATTATAGAGTGGTAGCATACTAACGTTTAAGTTATGCAGCTGCGCCAGTGGAGTCTTCAAGAGTCATGGCAAAACAGGGAATCCATCATCCCAAGTGGCTCCAAGTGCTACACATACACTGACATTCATAAACCGCTTCACCTTTCAGCTCGAGCTGCTATTCGCTCAGTTCCTCAGGTATGCAAGAGGGGGTGTTGCAGTGCTTTCAATTCCTTCACCCGGAAGTGAGCCACATTTCTACCTAACTGCTCTTGAAGTCCATAAAAAAGTCCTTGATGATATTTTAGCCCATAGTAGGGAAAAATTGCAGTCCAGAGCAAACTTACCTATTCCATCTACAAGGCTACTTCCTTTCCATGCCTACTGAAGATATTGTGGCAGGGCAATAACTTGCTCCTGCCAAAGGGGAGCCTACCCGAGGCCTACTCAGCTGTAGGCTGTACATGATGTTTCCCCTTCTCTCTCGAAAGTAGGTCCAGATTCACATAGCATATAGAGCATCAAATATATATCATGGCACACCAAAATTGCTGTTTTCAGTGCCATTAGTAGGCACCAAGATAGCCACAGAAGCTTGGTGCAGAGGACAAATCAGTCATACACCAAGCTTCCTTGCACAGAGCACAGCAGTGGTCATGTGATTGCTCTGAGCTCCATACAGTAACACTTTGTTCTAATAAGGAAAGTGTGACCCCTAGCAGTCCGGGGGGGGGGGGGGTATGCCTTACCCACAGTAATGGGGAGAAGTAGTAGATAAAACCCCTGTTTCCTAACTGCCCCCCCCCCCCCATACGAACCTAATAGCTCATTCCCACCAGATGACCTTGGAAATACATGTACTGCAATATAAAACGTTACTACACATTTTCAGGTGCGTTGCATTTTAGGGGGCCCCTTGCAGCATTCAGGACTTTCAGCACATTACAACACAGCAGAATGGGAATAAGTTATATTGAAAACATTTTTTTTCTCAGGGCAATACATTTCCATGTACTGTAGAGTGCAGCAATTTGGTGGGAATGAGTCCTAGACAACGATAAAAAAAAAAGTGTCCTTTGGAAGCTATTAACAAGATCACTATTTTTCATGCACTCTAATTTCTAGAAGAGACCCACTGTTTCCTGCAGTGTGGTTTGTTAGCAGGTGGGGTGCAGTGAATGTGCTGAGACATGACAATAAACCTTAGTTATGAGCAGGATATTTTTTTCCTTACAAAAACAGTAATGCTGCTCTCATGTTTTGCAGCTAATTATTTCTTTAAGAATGTGAGACCATTTTCCAAATTTGTTTTCTCATCAGCTTGGCAGTATGCCATTAACTGTTTTATTCTCCTCTTCACAGAGTTTGACTGGGCTAAACGGCTGCTAATATTGTGGAATGGTTATGTTTTACTTTTAATTCCACTTTTTCATTATTTGTAACTTGGTGTTTTTATCAAAGAGCTAGACTTATACACCTGAGCCCATCTCTTCTTATGTAATGACAGTGCGAAGGATGGGTATGTAAAGTATCCAATGGCATCCAATCAGCATATCGGCCTATTTAACGCGACACACCAATTAGTGAGTGTGCTAGCAGTAGTAGAGGCTTAACCTGATTGTACAACCTTTTCAGATTTGCTTAGGCCCTTGCATTATGTAGTTATTTATCCAAAGGACGTTGTACCTGATTCCTGATTGGTCGAAAGGAGAAGCGATCTTATTGGCCAAGGAGGACGAGGGAGGAAACACACGGCCAGGGGAGAAGCAAAGGAAGCCCGATGGACCGACCCACCAGCCGCCACTGTCTCCATCCGCAGCGGCTCAGCCATCCAACACTCCCCGACTCAGACAGGGGAGGGAGGAGGAGGGGGGATCTGAGTCACCCCGGGCAGGATATCTGCCTCCTAAGGTAAGGAGGCTGTCCATCTCCCATGGGGGGGGGGGGGGGGTGTTCCCCGTATTCATGTTCATCTCCTGAGGGGGGGAGGGTGTTGTTGGTTTGCCCCCCCCGAATTATCGAGCACCAGCCGCCACTTGTAACTGCCGGTCTCCTGGAAATCCTTCATGCTCTTGAGACTGTGCTGGGAGACAAAGCAAACCTCCTGGCATTGGCACGTATTGGTGTGCCATTTTGGGGGAGTTGGACTGCCTGTGCAACCTCAATAGGGTCCAGGTATCACCTCATGCTACCAGTCAGGAAACAATGAGAAGGGAGAAAAATGTCAATGGCCATCACCTGCAAAATCATTCCTGTTTTGTAGGTCTTCTCATTGTTGCCCATCTAATGCACCAGTTGTTGGTTTCTTAAACACCAAAGCAGCTGAAACTGATTAACAACCCCCTCTGCTACTTAACTGACCAGATCAATATACAAGGAGTTTTACTGACTTGATGCTATAATCTAATTAAAAAGTGTTCATTTAATTTTTTTAAGCAGTGTATATTTGGATATAAAATCTTTATTATTTTTGGTAATGACATGGTGTGGGTGGATTTCTGCCAGTCACAGGATGTGTCACACCCCCCCAGCCTCAGTCTTAGAATATGAGAGAGGTGAAGCCTTTTTTAAATCTACATGTAATATCCCGCACCAATTGTATTTAGATAGTTAGTGGGCAGGGAAGAGGAGGAGGGAGGGAATGGGCTGTCATTTGCCACTGTGTATACACCCACATGTGTGACTCTATAATCGCATGGGCTGCTCAGATGTGATAGGGAGGAAATGTTCAGCATTGAAGCTCACTGAAAACTGAGCATGTACAGAGTTGCCACCACAGTTGCAAATCCTTAGCTGAATTGGGGACATGAACAGAAAGTGGAGATAGAGAGAAGCAGGATCAGCCAGTTTATTTTCAGAATACAGAAAACTCCAGAATACAGAAAAAGTTCATACAGAGTATGAACAGCACGTAATACACCATTTATTGGTAGTTTTTTTTATCATGTGAGTTTAGTGACACTGTTCCATTCAGTCACGCCAGATGTGGATCCCCTCTGATCTTATAGGCAAAACAAAATGGTTTTGGGTGAGTTTTATTTTAATTTTTAAAGGCTATATGCTTAAGTGTATGTTTTTTCCTATGCGTATAAATTTATTTTTTTACAAAAACATTTACCACAGGCTGCACCCTTGGCACAGAATTCACAGAGTATTATGGATTTTCTAAAAAAGAGAGAACACTGTAGATACTGTTTCCTTTCAGACTCTCTGGTGAAATGTTGTATTGTCTATCTCAACAGGCAGGGAGGGAGGGGGATGATCATTCTTCTAGCTTATTCACTTTTGCATGTTAATTTGAACTTAAAGAGAATAGGTCAGTTTTCCAAATGACAGGTTATCATGACAATACTAGCTTTTGCTGCACTCCCCCACCACTCATAGATGTTTGTCTGTAGTAATATGCAGCACTTAACCACTTGCCGACCGCCGCACGACTATCTACGGCGGCGGTCAGCCCCTCACAGGCAAAGTGACGTAGGTCTACGTCGCTCGCCTGTGAGGGTTTAGGGAGCGAGCGCGCGCCGCCGGAGGCGCGCTCCCGCTCCCGCGTGGTCACGGACCCCCCCGCGCGTGTGACCGGCGGACCCGATCGCCGCCGGCCACTCTGCGATCGGCGGGGGAGAGGGAGAAAGTCAGGCAGCTTGTGTAAACAAGCTGCCTGTCATTCTCCTCTCTGTATGAGAGCTGATCACATGGATCTACTATGTAGATCCATTGATCACTCTGCATACAGTTGAAGCCACAGCCAATCACAGTTAGAATCACGCCCCTAGGGACACACACAGCCCCTCCCTCTCAAATAAAGTTAACCCCTTCACTACCAGTGTATTTTTACAGTAACAGTGCATATATATAGCACTGATTACTGTAGAAATGTCACTGGTAACCCCAAAAGTGTCAAAAATGTCAGTCAAGGGTCCGATCTTTCCGCCGCAATGTCGCAGTACCGCAAAAAAAATCGCAGATCGCCGCCATTACGCGTTAAAAAAAAAACAACAAAAATGACAAAAATCTTTCCCTTTGTTAGTAAACGCAATAACTTTTGCGCAAACCAATCAAAATACGCTTTTTGCGATTTTTTTTACCAAACATAGGTAGCATAAAACAAATTGGCCGAAAATATTAAAAAATTTTGATTTTTACATTTTTTTTGGGGGAATTTCATATAAAAAAAAGGGAAAAATATTGCTATTTTTGCAAAATTTACGCTCTTTTTTTGTTTATAGCGCGTGATCAAAAAATCGCACAGGTGATCAAATACCGCCAAAAGAAAGCTCTGTTTGTGGGAAAAAAAGGACGCCAAATTCGTTTAGGTACAGCGTCGCACGACCGCGCAATTGTCCGTTAAAGTCACGCAGTGCCGAATCGCAAAATACCCTCTGGTCGTTTAGCAGCCAAATCCTCCGGGGCTTAAGTGGTTAAAGGCATGCAACACCAGGTGACCTTCTCCCCCTCCTCCCAAGATGCTGTGTGTGTGCCTGAGCAGCAAATCACAAAGCCCAGACAGTGTCATGGGGGGGGGGGGTGTGAACCAATGTAATTAACACTGCCAACACAAAGAAATGGGGAAAAGGTAGGAATCAGTGAGTCTGGGAGGTGGTCCATCAAGGGAACCTATCCTTTTGCCCAGAATGGTCAAAGTGCCAGAGTCACTTAAAGTGGAGTTCCGGCCTCAAATACCTTTTTTAACTAAAAATACCCCTATATTACTAATCCATCACCCTTTACAGAACCGCTATTCTCATTCTTACAAGGTGTACAGTATTGGATTTTAGTCAAAATCTTACTTTTAAAAACACTGTCTGGGCGCGGCCATCTTTTGGGCGTGGGCATCTGGAGGGTGCAGTGTAATCTGCTGTGTCCTTCTTCCTGATTCCAGGGAGTGTTCTGGGAGTTCTTCCTGATTCCAGCCTCCTGGCAGTGATGACAAACAGCTCCCAGGATGCAATGCAAAGGCGGAAGTGATGTTGGTGGCTGTGGCCACAGAGGAGGGAGAAGGAGGAAGTACAATCAAAAATGCCCTGAAAAAAAGGTAAGGGACCCCCGAAAAAAATTGAAAATGCCCAATTGTTGATCAGCATAGCGAGCAGTCCAGGAATCACTAAAGTTGCAAAATAGGCTGGACATCCGCTTTAACCTATTTAGCTCAGTAAACAACAAGCTTTTTCAGTGGGACTGCTAAGGATAGTTTGAAAAACGTGGAATGGAGCTTAAAGGAGTTGTAAATTTTCAAGGATTCTCACCTTAATGCATTCTATGTATTAAGGTAAAAAACCTTTTCTGTTTCAGCTGCCACCTCAGCCCACCTTTTTCTTACCTGAACCTGAGTGTTCCAGCGAGGAGCATGAGCCCAGCGGCTCCAGCCACCAGGGCCATCTTACCGAATGGGCCCACTGGGCAGTTGCCAGGGGGCCCCACTTGCCCGGGGGGGCCCACATGCCCAGCGACCCAGCCAAGCATTATTCCCGATTCCCTTGCGCATCCCACCGCCAAACTTAGCAGGTGGCAAGGGCCTGAAGGCCCTGCACTGCTGTCAGGCCACTTGGGCCATAGAGGGGGAGCCCACAACTGCAGGAATGCCTGTCTGCCTCCACTGGAACAGGCACACACAGGACAGTCGAGTTGACTCCCGTCCGTGTGTGTGTTCATCAGACCCAGCCGCCGAACTTAAAAGCTGTCATTAGCCTTATCAATAATTTGCATTTTTATTCTCGAGGGTGATTGTGTAGGCAGGGTCCCAGTGCACTCCATTGCCTGGGGCCCTTTAATGCTCTTAAGATGGCACTGCCAGCCACTATCTCAGGCCCTCATTGGATAGATTGATAGCAGCAGGAGTCATTGGCTCCCACTGCTGTCAATCCAATCCAGTGACACAAGAGCCGGGGGTGGGGCTGAGTCCTGCTGTCTGTGTCATTGGAAAGCAGCTCTCTGCGGGGGCACCTGATGCTGAGGAGTAGCCAGAAGCGACGCCGGGGCACAGGCCCGGACTGGGACAAAAAAAAGGCCCGGGCATTTTGGACTGAGCAGCCCAGGAGGGGGGGGGGGGGCGTGACTGGGGCGTTGTGGGGCGTGACGTTCGTCGGGATGGTTGATGACAGGATTTATTGTTCCAGGATGTGTGGATTCGATTTCGGTACCTTTTTTAGTTTAATCCGATAGATTGGGTCCAATTTAGATCAGAGCTGCCATATGATGCTGTTTTTTTTGTCTTACTTTAAATCCTGTTTTGATGGTTGAGTCCTAAAAATAGTATGAAGCAGCACAGGATGAGGGTTACTCTAATCAAGGGGTAGACAACCTTTTTGGGCACAGTGTGCCGAAAAATGTTTTCAAAGAAATTGGGAGTGCCAGATACATAAAAAACAACTGTCAGCTTCATATAAAGTAACTGCTGTAACCACTTGAATAATAGTAAGAAATCAAGTGAGCTTTGCACCTTCACAAATCAGATCACCCCAATTCCTGCACCTTCACACCTCAGATCACCCCAATTCCTGCACCTTCACAAATCAGATCACCCCAATTCCTGCACCTTCACAAATCAGATCACCCCAATTCCTGCACCTTCACACCTCAGATCAGTCCCAATTCCTGCACCTTCACACCTCAGATCAGTCCCAATTCCTGCACCTTCTCACCTCAGATCAGTCCCAATTCCTGCACCTTCACACCTCAGATCAGTCCCAATTCCTGCACCTTCACACCTCAGATCAGTCCCAATTCCTGCACCTTCACACCTCAGATCAGTCCCAATTCCTGCACCTTCACACCTCAGATCAGTCCCAATTCCTGCACCTTCACACCTCAGATCACCCCAATTCCTGCACCTTCACACCTCAGATCACCCCAATTCCTGCACCTTCACACCTCAGATCAGTCCCAATTCCTGCACCTTCACACCTCAGATCAGTCCCAATTCCTGCACTATCACACCTCAGATCACCCCAATTCCTGCACTATCACACCTCAGATCAGTCCCAATTCCTGCACCTTCACACCTCAGATCACCCTAATTCCTGCACCTTCACACCTCAGATCACCCCAATTCCTGCACTATCACACCTCAGATCAGTCCCAATTCCTGCACCTTCACACCTCAGATCACCCCAATTCCTGCACCTTCACACCTCAGATCACCCCAATTCCTGCACCTTCACACCTCAGATCACCCCAATTCCTGCACCTTCACACCTCAGATCAGTCCCAATTCCTGCACTATCACACCTCAGATCACCCCAATTCCTGCACCTTCACACCTCAGATCAGTCCCAATTCCTGCACTATCACAGCTCAGATCACCCCAATTCCTGCACCATCACACCTCAGATCAGTCCCAATTCCTGCACCATCACACCTCAGATCAGTCCCAATTCCTGCACTATCACACCTCAGATCACCCCAATTCCTGCACCATCACACCTCAGATCAGTCCCAATTCCTGCACTATCACAGCTCAGATCACCCCAATTCCTGCACCATCACACCTCAGATCAGTCCCAATTCCTGCACCATCACACCTCAGATCACCCTAATTCCTGCACCTTCACACCTCAGATCACCCCAATTCCTGCACTATCACACCTCAGATCACCCCAATTCCTGCACCATCACACCTCAGATCACCCCAATTCCTGCACCATCACACCTCAGATCACCCCAATTCCTGCACTATCACACCTCAGATCACCCCAATTCCTGCACCATCACACCTCAGATCACCCCAATTCCTGCACTATCACACCTCAGATCACCCCAATTCCTGCACTATCACACCTCAGATCACCCCAATTCCTGTACCATCACACCTCAGATCACCCCAATTCCTGCACTATCACACCTCAGATCACCCCAATTCCTGCACCATCACACCTCAGACCACCCCAATTCCTGCACTATCACACCTCAGATCACCCCAATTCCTGCACCATCACACCTCAGATCACCCCAATTCCTGCACTATCACACCTCAGATCACCCCAATTCCTGCACTATCACACCTCAGATCACCCCAATTCCTGCACCATCACAGCTCAGATCAGTCCCAATTCCTGCACTATCACACCTCAGATCACCCCAATTCCTGCACTATCACACCTCAGACCACCCCAATTCCTGCACCATCACACCTCAGATCAGTCCCAATTCCTGCACTATCACACCTCAGATCACCCCAATTCCTGCACTATCACACCTCAGACCACCCCAATTCCTGCACCTTCACACCTCAGATCAGTCCCAATTCCTGCACTATCACACCTCAGATCACCCCAATTCCTGCACTATCACACCTCAGATCACCCCAATTCCTGCACTATCACACCTCAGATCACCCCAATTCCTGCACCATCACACCTCAGATCACCCCAATTCCTGCACTATCACACCTCAGATCACCCCAATTCCTGCACTATCACACCTCAGATCACCCCAATTCCTGCACCATCACACCTCAGATCAGTCCCAATTCCTGCACTATCACACCTCAGATCACCCCAATTCCTGCACTATCACACCTCAGATCACCCCAATTCCTGCACCATCACACCTCAGATCACCCCAATTCCTGCACCATCACACCTCAGATCAGTCCCAATTCCTGCACTATCACACCTCAGATCACCCCAATTCCTGCACTATCACACCTCAGACCACCCCAATTCCTGCACCTTCACACCTCAGATCACCCCAATTCCTGCACCTTCATACCTCAGATCACCCCAATTCCTGCACCTTCACACCTCAGATCACCCCAATTCCTGCACCTTCACACCTCAGATCACCCCAATTCCTGCACTATCACACCTCAGATCACCCCAATTCCTGCACCTTCACACCTCAGATCACCCCAATTCCTGCACCATCACACCTCAGATCAGTCCCAATTCCTGCACTATCACACCTCAGATCACCCCAATTCCTGCACCTTCACACCTCAGATCAGTCCCAATTCCTGCACTATCACACCTCAGATCACCCTAATTCCTGCACCTTCACACCTCAGATCACCCCAATTCCTGCACTATCACACCTCAGATCACCCCAATTCCTGCACCATCACACCTCAGATCACCCCAATTCCTGCACCATCACACCTCAGATCAGTCCCAATTCCTGCACTATCACACCTCAGATCACCCCAATTCCTGCACTATCACACCTCAGATCAGTCCCAATTCCTGCACTATCACACCTCAGATCACCCCAATTCCTGCACCATCACACCTCAGATCACCCCAATTCCTGCACTATCACACCTCAGATCACCCCAATTCCTGCACCTTCACACCTCAGATCAGTCCCAATTCCTGCACTATCACACCTCAGATCACCCCAATTCCTGCACTATCACACCTCAGATCACCCCAATTCCTGCACCTTCACACCTCAGATCAGTCCCAATTCCTGCACTATCACACCTCAGATCAGTCCCAATTCCTGCACCTTCACACCTCAGATCACCCCAATTCCTGCACCTTCACACCTCAGATCACCCCAATTCCTGCACCTTCACACCTCAGATCAGTCCCAATTCCTGCACTATCACACCTCAGATCACCCTAATTCCTGCACCTTCACACCTCAGATCACCCCAATTCCTGCACCTTCACACCTCAGATCACCCCAATTCCTGCACCTTCACACCTCAGATCACCCCAATTCCTGCACCTTCACACCTCAGATCAGTCCCAATTCCTGCACTATCACACCTCAGATCACCTTAATTCCTGCACCTTCACACCTCAGATCACCCCAATTCCTGCACTATCACACCTCAGATCACCCCAATTCCTGCACCTTCACACCTCAGATCACCCCAATTCCTGCACCTTCATACCTCAGATCACCCCAATTCCTGCACCTTCACACCTCAGATCACCCCAATTCCTGCACCTTCACACCTCAGATCACCCCAATTCCTGCACTATCACACCTCAGATCACCCCAATTCCTGCACCTTCACACCTCAGATCACCCCAATTCCTGCACCATCACACCTCAGATCAGTCCCAATTCCTGCACTATCACACCTCAGATCACCCCAATTCCTGCACCTTCACACCTCAGATCAGTCCCAATTCCTGCACTATCACACCTCAGATCACCCTAATTCCTGCACCTTCACACCTCAGATCACCCCAATTCCTGCACTATCACACCTCAGATCAGTCCCAATTCCTGCACTATCACACCTCAGATCACCCCAATTCCTGCACTATCACACCTCAGATCAGTCCCAATTCCTGCACTATCACACCTCAGATCACCCCAATTCCTGCACCATCACACCTCAGATCACCCCAATTCCTGCACTATCACACCTCAGATCACCCCAATTCCTGCACCTTCACACCTCAGATCAGTCCCAATTCCTGCACTATCACACCTCAGATCACCCTAATTCCTGCACCTTCACACCTCAGATCACCCCAATTCCTGCACCTTCACACCTCAGATCACCCCAATTCCTGCACCTTCACACCTCAGATCACCCCAATTCCTGCACCTTCACACCTCAGATCAGTCCCAATTCCTGCACTATCACACCTCAGATCACCTTAATTCCTGCACCTTCACACCTCAGATCACCCCAATTCCTGCACTATCACACCTCAGATCACCCCAATTCCTGCACCTTCACACCTCAGATCAGTCCCAATTCCTGCACTATCACACCTCAGATCACCCCAATTCCTGCACCTTCACACCTCAGATCACCCCCAATTCCTGCACCATCACACCTCAGATCACCCCAATTCCTGCACTATCACACCTCAGATCAGTCCCAATTCCTGCACCTTCACACCTCAGATCACCCCAATTTCTGCACCTTCACACCTCAGATCACCCCAATTCCTGCACCTTCACACCTCAGATCAGTCCCAATTCCTGCACTATCACACCTCAGATCACCCCAATTCCTGCACCTTCACACCTCAAAATATGTGCCATGCCAGTTTGCTTGTTACATGTGATGTGACAGCCAGGTGCACATTTTCAAGTTGAAAATGTGCACCTGGCTGTCACATCACATGTAACAAGCAAACTGGCATGGCACATGTTTTCTAGCAGTGACAGCGTGTAGCTGTTTTCTGTTTTTTATGCCTGCGGCCTGCCTGCTGCTAAGCCAAAAGTGAACAATGCTCTGCCGGAGGCCAGAACCACAAATCCCAGCAGTGTTGTGTTTGCTTTTGTGCCCTTTCCTTACATGGCACATGTTCTAGCAGTGACAGTGTGTAGCTGTTTTCAAAACAGCTACACACACTGTCACTGCTAGAAAACATGTGCCATGTGGCATGCCAGTTTGCTTGTTACATGTGATGCGACAGCCAGGTGCACATTTTCAAGTTGAAAATGTGCACCTGGCTGTCACATCACATGTAACAAGCAAACTGGTATGGCACATATTTTCTAGCAGTGACAGTGTGTAGCTGTTTTCTGTTTTTTACGCCTGCGGCCTGCCTGCTGCTAAGCCAGAAGTTCCAGACTAGAACACTGCTCTGCCAGAGGCCACCCAGAACCACAAATCACAGCGGTGACACGTGGTCCAAGCTGGAGAAATGTCCCTTTATAGAAAATACCCATAACTGGAATTCACCTTTAAACAATTCCACCAAACTCACTTATTACATTTTTCATCCATTCCTAACTCCTATCACCTGCAGTTACTGGCATGTCCATTATTTCTTGTATCTATCCCCATTAGGAAGGGTGGAGAACATCTCACAGGGGCACTCTTGCCTTCACCTGCTCTTCTTTATTTCACTGGGAGACAAGAAAGCAGATTTCCTAAAATGGATGTTGGCTTTCAAGTTGTTTTCAAAATGTGCTGTTTTTTGGCTACTGATGAAATAATGAAGAGTGGGTGAAGCAGAGAGTGTCCTTGTGAGAAGTTCTTTGGTATCTTCTACATGGACTAAATATATAAAAGGGCACAGAGACCATGTTGGCTACCTGGAAAGGATACAGATTTATACATGAGAATCCCCTGTGAAGACACCAGCCTCCATCTCCCCTGAAATAGATGTGTAATGGTGAGTGATGCACATTGAAATCAATCAGTAGGGGTCCGCCTCTTGTTTTTTTGTGGGTGTTTCAGAGACATAAAACCTCACCCTTTAGTTATTTGATGTACCACAGGGCCAGCAATAGAGGGTATAAGCATTGGCCAGCAATAGGGGGGTATAAGCATTGGTGAGATAGAAGGTATAAGCATTGGCCAGCAATAGGGGGGTATAAGTATTCCTCCCCCTACAGGGTCTCAAAGATTCTAAAAGATTCAGCAGCGGGTCCCGGCAGGCTTCGTCTGTGGCCTGGCCCACACACTTGCCTACATAATGTCGTGTCGGCACTTCAGTATTAATGAAATGTCTTCATTAATAATCTGTATTGCTGATATGTCTCAGCACCTGTTTTACCAGCAAATTGTTGGGCCACGTTGACTAATATGGTAAACTGTGGACAGGGCTGCCATCGGGGGGTAAAGCCCATACACATGTAGGGGGCCCAGGCGTCCCGAGGGGCCCCAAACAGGGTAGGGTTGCCACCTGTCCTTGCAATACCATTCAATTGCAAGCTCCGCCATTCTCCGTAGACTGGCACTATGTGTGGGGGTCCTGCCCCTCACTAGCCCTCACAAACAGCTGTAGGCCCAAGCCTCCCCTGTTCTCCAGCTGTTCACTCCTGGACAGGAGGAACGGCATTTACTAGAACTGTTCACCTTTATGTTCCTGGGATTGAGGAGATGGGACTGGAGAAGGACGAGGACATGGGATGCAGGAGGACATGGGACTGGAGGAGGAGGACATGGGACAGGAGGAGGAGGACATGGGACAGGAGGAGGAGGACATGGGACAGGAGGAGGAGGACATGGGATGCAGGAGGACATGGGACAGGAGGAGGAGGACATGGGATGCAGAAAGACATGGGAAAGGAGGAGGAGGACATGGGATGCAGAAAGACATGGGACAGGAGGAGGAGGACATGGGATGCAGAAAGACATGGGACAGGAGGAGGAGGACATGGGATGCAGAAAGACATGGGACAGGAGGAGGAGGACATGGGATGCAGAAAGACATGGGACAGGAGGAGGAGGACATGGGATGCAGAAAGACATGGGACAGGAGGAGGAGGACATGGGACTGGAGGAGGAGGACATGGGATGCAGGAGGACATGGGGCAGGAGGAGGAGGACATGGGATGCAGAAAGACATGGGACAGGAGGAGGAGGACATGGGACTGGAGGAGGAGGACATGGGATGCAGGAGGACATGGGACAGGAGGAGGAGGACATGGGATGCAGGAGGACATGGGACTGGAGGAGGAGGACATGGGACTGGAGGAGGAGGACATGGGACTGGAGGAGGAGGACATGGGACTGGAGGAGGACGACATGGGACTGGAGGAGGACGACATGGGATGCAGGAGGACGACATGGGATGCAGGAGGACGACATGGGATGCAGGAGGAGGACATGGGATGCAGAAAGACATGGGACAGGAGGAGGAGGACATGGGACAGGAGGAGGAGGACATGGGACAGGAGGAGGAGGACATGGGACAGGAGGAGGAGGACATGGGACAGGAGGAGGAGGACATGGGATGCAGGAGGACATGGGATGCAGGAGGACATGGGACTGGAGGAGGAGGACATGGGATGCAGGAGGACATGGGACAGGAGGAAGAGGACATGGGATGCAGGAGGACATGGGATGCAGGAGGAGGAGGACATGGGATGCAGAAAGACATGGGATGCAGGAGGAGGAGGACATGGGATGCAGAAAGACATGGGATGCAGGAGGAGGAGGACATGGGACTGGAGGAGGACGACATGGGACTGGAGGAGGACGACATGGGATGCAGGAGGACGACATGGGATGCAGGAGGACGACATGGGATGCAGGAGGAGGACATGGGATGCAGAAAGACATGGGACAGGAGGAGGAGGACATGGGACAGGAGGAGGAGGACATGGGACAGGAGGAGGAGGACATGGGACAGGAGGAGGAGGACATGGGACAGGAGGAGGAGGACATGGGATGCAGGAGGACATGGGATGCAGGAGGACATGGGACTGGAGGAGGAGGACATGGGATGCAGGAGGACATGGGACAGGAGGAAGAGGACATGGGATGCAGGAGGACATGGGATGCAGGAGGAGGAGGACATGGGATGCAGAAAGACATGGGATGCAGGAGGAGGAGGACATGGGATGCAGAAAGACATGGGATGCAGGAGGAGGAGGACATGGGATGCAGAAAGACATGGGACAGGAGGAGGAGGACATGGGATGCAGAAAGACATGGGATTCAGGAGGAGGAGGACATGGGATGCAGGAGGACATGGAATGCAGGAGGAGGAAGACATGGGATGCAGGAGGAGGAGGACATGGGATGGAGGAGGACATGGGATGCAGGAGGACATGGGATGCAGGAGGACATGGAATGGAGGAGGAGGAGGAGGACATGGGATGGAGGAGGAGGAGGACATGGGATGGAGGAGGACATGGGATGAAGGAGGAGGAGGACATGGGATGCAGGAGGACATGGGATGCAGGAGGAGGAGGACATGGGATGAAGGAGGAGGAGGACATGGGATGCAGGAGGAGGAGGACATGGGATGCAGGAGGACATGGGATGGAGGAGGAGGAGGACATGGGATGCAGGAGGAGGAGGACATGGGATGCAGGGGGACATGGGATGGAGGAGGACATGGGATGGAGGAGGACATGGGATGGAGGAGGACATGGGATGGAGGAGGAGGAGGACATGGGATGCAGGAGGAGGAGGACATGGGATGGAGGAGGACATGGGATGCAGGAGGAGGAGGACGTGGGATGCAGGAGGAGGAGGACGTGGGATGCAGGAGGACGTGGGATGCAGGAGGAGGAGGACATGGGATGCAGGAGGAGGAGGACATGGGATGCAGGAGGAGGAGGACATGGGATGGAGGAGGACATGGGATGCAGGAGGAGGAGGACGTGGGATGCAGGAGGAGGAGGACGTGGGATGCAGGAGGATGTGGGATGCAGGAGGAGGAGGACATGGGATGCAGGAGGAGGAGGACATGGGATGCAGGGGGACATGGGATGGAGGAGGAGGACATGGGATGCAGGAGGACATGGGATGGAGGAGGAGGAGGACATGGGATGCAGGAGGAGGAGGACATGGGATGCAGGAGGAGGAGGACGTGGGATGCAGGAGGACATGGGATGCAGGAGGAGGAGGACGTGGGATGCAGGAGGAGGAGGACGTGGGATGCAGGAGGAGGAGGACGTGGGATGCAGGAGGACGTGGGATGCAGGAGGAGGAGGACATGGGATGCAGGAGGAGGAGGACATGGGATGCAGGAGGAGGAGGACATGGGATGCAGGAGGACATGGGATGCAGGAGGAGGAGGACGTGGGATGCAGGAGGACGTGGGATGCAGGAGGAGGAGGACATGGGATGCAGGAGGAGGAGGACATGGGATGCAGGTGGACATGGGATGGAGGAGGAGGAGGACATGGGATGCAGGAGGACATGGGATGGAGGAGGACATGGGATGGAGGAGGACATGGGATGGAGGAGGAGGAGGACATGGGATGCAGGAGGAGGAGGACGTGGGATGCAGGAGGACGAGGACGTGGGATGCAGGAGGACGTGGGATGCAGGAGGAGGAGGACATGGGATGCAGGAGGAGGAGGACATGGGATGCAGGAGGAGGAGGACATGGGATGGAGGAGGACATGGGATGCAGGAGGAGGAGGACGTGGGATGCAGGAGGAGGAGGACGTGGGATGCAGGAGGACGTGGGATGCAGGAGGAGGAGGACATGGGATGCAGGAGGAGGAGGACATGGGATGGAGGAGGAGGACATGGGATGCAGGAGGACATGGGATGGAGGAGGACATGGGATGGAGGAGGACATGGGATGGAGGAGGAGGAGGACATGGGATGCAGGAGGAGGAGGACGTGGGATGCAGGAGGACATGGGATGCAGGAGGAGGAGGACGTAGGATGCAGGAGGAGGAGGACGTGGGATGCAGGAGGAGGAGGACATGGGATGCAGGAGGAGGAGGACATGGGATGGAGGAGGACATGGGATGCAGGAGGAGGAGGACGTGGGATGCAGGAGGAGGAGGACGTGGGATGCAGGAGGACGTGGGATGCAGGAGGAGGAGGACATGGGATGCAGGAGGAGGAGGACATGGGATGGAGGAGGACATGGGATGGAGGAGGACATGGGATGGAGGAGGAGGAGGACATGGGATGCAGGAGGAGGAGGACGTGGGATGCAGGAGGACGAGGACGTGGGATGCAGGAGGACGTGGGATGCAGGAGGAGGAGGACATGGGACGCAGGAGGAGGAGGACATGGGACGCAGGAGGAGGAGGACATGGGATGCAGGAGGACATGGGATGCAGGAGGAGGAGGACGTGGGATGCAGGAGGAGGAGGACGTGGGATGCAGGAGGACGTGGGATGCAGGAGGAGGAGGACATGGGATGCAGGAGGAGGAGGACATGGGATGGAGGAGGACATGGGATGCAGGAGGAGGAGGACATGGGATGCAGGAGGAGGAGGACATGGGATGCAGGAGGAGGAGGACATGGGATGCAGGGGGACATGGGATGGAGGAGGAGGAGGACATGGGATGCAGGAGGACATGGGATGGAGGGGGACATGGGATGGAGGAGGACATGGGATGGAGGAGGACATGGGATGCAGGAGGAGGAGGACATGGGATGCAGGAGGACGTGGGATGCAGGAGGAGGAGGACATGGGATGCAGGAGGACATGGGATGCAGGAGGAGGAGGACATGGGATGCAGGAGGACGTGGGATGCAGGAGGAGGAGGACATGGGATGCAGGAGGAGGAGGACATGGGATGCAGGAGGACATGGGATGCAGGAGGAGGAGGACATGGGATGCAGGAGGACATGGGATGCAGGAGGAGGAGGACATGGGATGCAGGAGGAGGAGGACATGGGATGCAGGAGGAGGAGGACATGGGATGCAGGAGGAGGAGGACATGGGATGCAGGAGGACACTTTCCTTACCTTTTTGTTGTTGCTGTTGCAGCAGGCCTTGGCTCCTGTGGTCGTCGTGGGTGGGTGCCTGGGTGCGGTGGTGTTGTTGTCTCGTCGACAGTCAGTGATTCCAGTCCACACTCAGTCAAACAGACTGTCTGTCAGTGTCACGGTGCGGTGCGGTGCGGTGCGGTGCGGCGCGGTGCGGCGCTGTTCACTTCTTCCAAGTTCCCGCTCCTTCCCGACAACAAGGCAAGCAGGGGCCCCTCTAGCTCCACCCCCGGCCTTCAGTCTCAGAGTCACCTGACAGTTCACGGTCCCACCCCCTCCTGAGCTACGCAGCTATGCTGGATGCCGCTGCGGAGCTTAGGAGTGAGGAGTCAGGGACAGCGGTGGCCGGCGGGTTGCCAGATTGTAGGGTAATGCGGCCCAGACTCTCCGTGGAATCGGCCGCGGAGAGGCGGGGAGTCAGGGACAGCGGGCGCCGGGCGGCCTGATTGCGGTAAAGCGGCCCAGACTGTCAGCAGAATCGGCTGCGGAGAGGCCAGCAGCGGCAACGGCCAGGACACACACACTGACTGACACACTGTCAGATCATGGCGGAGGCCTCGGCCCACCGGGCATATGCCCGGTCTGCCCAGTGGTCAGTCCGGCCCTGCCGGGGCAGCTCAGAAGAGGAGGATCAGGGCTGCTCTGTGTAAAACCCTTGCACAGAGCAGGTAAGTATAACATGTTTGTTATTTAAAAAAAAACAAAAACAAAAAAAAAGGAAACTTTACAATGACTTTAATCTAATAGTTGTAGATAAAATATATAAAACATTATATGTTTCTTTTAAGAAGGTTAGCAGTAAAGTACAGTCTTTGTACTACAAAGCTGAAAGCAGAGACTGCATATTTAACAAGCAACCACCAAATACCTATTTAAGAATGATAGAAAAATCCTTTTAAAACATAAACACTTGCTAATAAGATTACTTGTATTAAACTGACTAAACGCACATCTATATTTCAAAAACCTGTAAATAGGTTAGAGTTCCTCTGTAAATAATACTGAACGGATGGTTTGTACATTAGGTATTAGATAATCTCCTTTATCTGCATCACATTCACCAAGTCTTCCTAGAGTTAGTATATTTAAAGTTCTATTATACCAGGATAAATAGACAGAAAACCCACAGTTCATTCCAAACATTAGCAGGCACAGTTATCAGAATCCTAAGGAAGGTTATAGGAACAAAATATGCCCATCTTTAAAGTTCACACCTTATAAGGCAATCTACATTTTGTCTAATCTCTATATCCCATATCTGCTTCCATCTGGGAGCTGTTAAATCACCAGATTCTTGTGTTTTGGAGACTTGGGTGTGTGGGAAGACTGATACAGACAACTTTCAGTAGCTTGGCACAGAATGCAGATCTCCACCTTTCTGATCCAAGGTCTCTGTTTTCATAGCTGGGGGAATCTCAATTCCAAACCATACAGATATGCACATCCTGCATGGCCACAAAAGACCAATGCTTCCCATGTTTGGGCAAAGTATGTTTCTCCTCAATCATTTCTGTCTGCCTTCTCAGCACCGGACCTCTGTGACATTTCCTGGGGTCAGAAAGGAATGTCATGTTATGTGAACAAGGAGCGCAGTTGAATAACTTGCCTTTAACAAATGGCATTGGCTAAATTGGAATTTAAAGTGGAACTGTGTTTTTTTTTTTTATATACAGTATATATAGTCCAACAGTTCTTAAAATAAAAAAAAGTAGCTTTTGCTAAAATACTTCCCTGCGCTCTGGTTGTGGAGTTTTTTCCAAGTTAAATTATGTCTAGTGTCATTCAACCAGCTAGCAGGGCTTAGGCGCCCGTGTGGGGGACAAGTGGAACTGCACTCACTAATGCCTAAAACCAAGGCAGGCAGCTGTGGTCATGTGACAAACAACATTAGGGCAAGGTCTCTAGGACTTAGAAGTGAGCTGCAAAAAACTGTAACTCCTTGTCCTTGCTCTCCGCAGGTGACTCCATTACACTGATGACACTCTGAACACTGTCACGCATAGAGGACAACACTTCTCAGCATTTTGAGACCAGTACCGCAGATCCTGCATTGGATCCCACCAGTCCATGTCACCTCTCTCCCAGTGACCAATCCTATGGTTGCTATGTGATACTGGAAACACTTTCTTTCCTTCTCCAACCACTGTGCTTGTTCTCTGTCGCCCAAGGAACCTCATACATCTTTCTCGTGACTCCAGGCTGGGTCCCTAGTATAGATCCACTGATTATAAGCAACACCGATATATCGGGGGCCGATATGCACTTTCCCCGATATATCGGAATCGGCCTTTTGACTTACCGATATTTTCGTGACGTCATTGCGTATGTTGCGCCACGCTCCTCCGCGACTGGACAGCTCTTAGGCCACCTCCCTCTGCCTCCTACAGTGTCCTACCCGCCGCTGCCACACTGGAGTGTGCATGCTGCACAGGAGGTCGGTCTTGAGAGTTGGGACAAGAAGAATTCTGCTACATCTAGTGAGTGCAGTGACCAAAAGTGTGACACACGTTCTGTATTCTATCTGTTCTGTGATAAATGATAACAGTGACCAACAAACACTCTGACACATGTTCTGTATCTCTCTGTTCTGTTCTGTAACACAGCCGCTGCGGCCACCTACCCACCACCCACATCTGCCTGGTGCCAGCCAGCAACCCAGTCCCACACTGTCCAACCAGCCCTGCCTGAGTCCTCCTCCTTCCTGACTGTACCAGCTCTCCAGCCACAGGCCCTGGGCCTGTACGTGCCAGGCCAGCCACCACACAGGGTGCCAGCCAGACAGCCACTACAGACTGCCAGCCAGACAGCCACCCACCACAGGGTGCAAGCCAGCCACCCACCCACCACACAGGGTGCCATCCAGCCACCCACCCACCACACGGTGCCTGCCAGCCAGACAGCCACCCACAACAGGGTGCCAGCCCCCACAGGGTGCCAGCTAGCCACCCACCCACCACATGGTGCCTGCCAGCCAGACAGCAACCCATAACAGGGTGCCAGCCACCACAGGTTGCCAGCCAACCACCCACCCACCACATGGTGCCTGCCAGTCAGACAGCCACCCACATCAGGGTGCCAGCCAGCCACCCACCCACCACACGGTGCCTGCCAGCCAGACAGCCACCCACAACAGGGTGCCAGCCACCACAGGGTGCCAGCCAGCCACCACAGGGTGCCAGGCAGCCAGCCAGCCACCACAGGGTGCCAGCCAGCCACCCACCCACCTCACGGTGCCTGCCAGCCAGACAGCCACCCACAACAGGGTGCCAGCCACCACAGGGTGCCAGACAGCCACCCACCCACCACACAGTGCCTGCCAGCCAGACAGCCACCCACAACAGGGTGCCAGCCACCACAAGGTGCCAGCCACAGCCAGCCACCGCAGGGTGCCAGCCAGCCAGCCAGCCACCACAGGGTGCCAGCCAGCCATTTTGTGTAAGCCTTAATTAGTGTCTGACTCTGACTGATTATTTCTTGTTTCAATGGAGATGGATGGAGATAGAAAAATTAAAAGTGTGGTCTGGGAGTATTTCTCTTCTCCATCGCCAGGAAAATCAGTAGCACTGTGCAAAACATGCAAAAACATTGTAAGCATGGGATCAATAACTGCAAAAACCAAAAATACGTCTAATCTTTGGGCCCATCTAAGAGTTCATCATCTTGAATTGTATCATGCAGGACAGAAAAAACAAAATGAATCACAAGGTGAATCATCCCTATCCCAAGCAACAATAACAGATATGTTTCAGAAAAAAAACAGGTAGCAAAAATCTGATGGAAGATCACAACTGTTGGACAGAGTAATCACTGAGATGATGGTCACTGATAACCAGCCATTAACAATAGTGTCTGACTCTGGATTTAAGTGGTTGATGTCCATAATTGAGCCCAGATACACACTGAAGAGTGCCAAATTTTATCGAACTGAAATGCTGCAAAAGATTCACCAAAAGGTCGTTGACAAAGTTAAGACTATGCTGCAACCAGGGAATGCTGGCAACTCACTCTCATTCACGACGGACTGCTGGTCAGGGCAAACAGAATCAGAATGTAGAGTCTTACATGCCACTACATTGACAGCGGATGGACAAGAAGGCATTTGGTGTTGAATACAAAAGTGATGCAAGGATTCCACACTGGGGAGTACATTAAAGAAATGTTTCTAGGCATGCTAGAAGAATGGGGAATCAGCAAAGACCGAGTGATGCTTGTGCTGCGAGACAGTGGAGTGAACATGGTTAAAAGTATGAGACTTGCTGATGGTCTGTCACACCAGAAACCTTTGCTGGACATTATTACAATGCTGATCAAGTGCCCAGGCCATTTCCACCATTCTGTTCTTGCCAAGCAGCGACTGGCGTGCATTCAGGGAGACCTTGGCCTACCCAAAAACAACCAGATACAGGCTGTTCCAAATCGATTGAACTCAACGCTACACATGTTACAGAGAATGCTGGAGCAGAAGCGAGCTCTCACTATATATTCTGGCGAATATGGATTTGGAGGACATTCTTGCCCTACTAGAGATCAGTGGGACATAGTAGGCAACATTATAGAGATGTTCATATCCATTGAGGAAGTGACACTGGAGGTGAGTCATTACGACTCATCTGTTTTCTCTGTGATCCCATGTGTGAGAGTCCTGAAGATGCTTCTTCAACAGAATGAAGGACCCAACATACGTGGCATCAAAGCATGTAGGCAGGCCATGAGGGACAGCCTCGTCAAAAGGTTTGAGAAGCATGAGGAGAATAAAACTGTCAGGGAATCCCTGTGAGACGTCTGGGGCGTGGCCGTGCACAGGCTATTCCCAGAAGAATGACTAATGGGCGTGGTGCCAGACAGGCTATTTAAAGGAAGTTCATTCCTGTTTCCTGTGCTGACTGATCTTCAGCTGTTTCCTGTGACCTGATGATACCTGTATGCTTCCCTGTTGCTGACCTGGCTTGTTCTTAACTTGGACTTGGATTCTGCTTCTGCTTCTCTGCTAAACCTGACCCGGCTCCTGCTTACGATTTGGTACCCTGCTGCACCGCCTGTTGATGACCCTGGCTTTCCTACTACTCTGACTCTGTCTCTCAGAACTACCCGAGTGCTTGCCTGGCTATCTGCTGCACATGTTCCATACAGCATTGCATGTTCCAGTTTCCAGGATCCGGACAAGCAGCCTATCCTGATCCATTAACAACCACAGGCACTCGTGTCCCTCCTGGCCTTTGACACTCTCTGTCTCACCTTCAGTGGGGTCTGGGCCGGAGATATAAGAGAGGCCGACCTCGTCAACTCAGACTCCTCCCAGGTACGTGACAGTATCAGTCAGCCAACTATGGAGTCTGAAAGGGAGGTCTCTCCACTGGAGAACGTTTGCCGATCGATCTCTGCACTATCCCACATGGTACAAAGCCTGCAAGGAAAATTGAAGATCAATTATCGGCCCGCAAAAATGACTCTTCTCTGACGGAGCCCAGCACATCCTGTGCGGTGGATTTCCACCCGGAACCTCAGGTTCCCATTCCTGAACGTTTTTCTGGAAATCGAAGAAAATTTCGGACTTTTCGCAATTCTTGTGAACTATACTTTTCCCTGTTGCCTCGAACCTTCTCTTCACAAGATACCAAGGTGGGGTTCATTATCTCGCTCCTTCAGGATGAGCCCCAATCCTGGGCTTTCCATCTTCGGGAACAACACGATCCAGCCTTGACAACCATGGACTTTTTTTTCTGCCATGTCCCAGCTATACGCAGATCCTGTCATTCTTGGTATACCCTGGCTGAAGGCCCATAACCCTAGCATCAATTGGCTCACGGGTGAGATTTCCTTCTCTTCTCCCTACTGCCGGGCACACTGTGTTCCTGAGGAGTCTCTTACTGTTACCTCTCTCCTTGGTATCCACCCGGACCCCGAAGTCTTGAAACTGGTACCCACAGTTTACCACGAATACCTGGATGTTTTCAATAAAAAGAGCGCTGATTCTCTTCCTCCCCATCGTACATACGATTGCCCCATTGAACTGTTGCCAGGGGCTGAAATACCTTTTGGCCGGATCAACCCTCTCTCTGAGCTCGAATTAGAGACTCTCCGTAACTACATTAATGAAAGCCTGGAAAAAGGTTTCATCTGACCCTCCACTTCACCCGCAGGAGCGGGCATATTCTTTGTTGAGAAAAAGGACCATACCCTTAGGCCCTGTGTGGATTATCGCGATCTCAATAAGATAACTGTCAAGAATCGTTATCCTCTTCCCCTAATTCCCGAACTTTTCCAGAGGTTACGAGGGGCACAGGTGTTCTCCAAACTTGATTTGAGGGGTGCCTACAACCTAGTCAGAATTCGTGAAGGAGACGAATGGAAAACCGCGTTTCGAACGCGCTTTGGGCATTTCGAATATCTGGTCATGCCATTCGGTCTTTGTAATGCCCCAGCCACATTCCAACATCTTGTTAATGATATATTTCGGGACTATCTTGATTTGTTTATCATCGTATACTTAGATGATATCCTTGTATTTTCCAGTTCTCTCGACCTACACAGAAACCATGTAAAGAAGTTACTGGACAGACTTCGCCAACACCGTCTTTACGCAAAGGCGGAGAAATGTGAGTTCGAAAAACAGGTTATCCAATTTCTGGGACTCATTATCTCTGCGGATGGCATTGCTATGGACCCGCAAAAGGTATCTGCCGTACTGGAATGGCCTGCCCCCGAGGACAAGAAAGCAGTACAGCGCTTTGTGGGCTTCGCTAATTTTTACAGGAAGTTTATAAAGAACTTTTCTGGCATCATATCCCCCATCACACAGCTGACCAAACAGTTTACCCCATTCAAATGGACTCCAGAGGCTCAAGCCGCCATTGAACTATTAAAGACTCTGTTTACTTCCGCTCCCATTTTAAAACACCCAGATCCCGCTTTAGCCTATGTACTTGAAGTGGATGCCTCTGAAAATGCGGTCGGGGCTATACTATCCCAACGACAAGGAGCCAAGTCCCTACTCTACCCTATTGCCTTTTTCTCCAGAAAATTAAGCTCCTCTGAGAGGAACTATGACGTAGGAGATCGTGAACTGTTAGCCATAAAGGCTGCCCTGGAGGAATGGCGCTACCTACTGGAGGGGGATGCACACCCTATCCTTATTTTTACAGACCATAAGAACTTAGAATATTTAAGAACCGCGAAACGATTAAGACCTCGACAGGCAAGATGGGCACTTTTCTTCTCTCGTTTTGTGTTCCATATAACTTTTCGTCCGGGCTCTAAGAATTGCAAACCTGATGCCCTTTCTCGCATGTTTCCTGAACCAGCTCCACCTCCTGAACCTGACACCATCTTGCCAGCTAAGAATTTCCTACTCTTGCAAACAGACTTGATGTCACAGATCAAGGGGACAGTTGCAAACTCCCCACCTCCTCTGAACTTGCATCTCCAGCAGAGGGATGGACTTTATTTCCACAAGGAACAAATTTTTATTCCCGAACAACTGAGGGTCACCATTCTTAAGACGTGTCATGATCATCTTCTGGCTGGACACTTTGGTATCCATAAAACCTCTGATTTGGTCTCCCGTTCCTTTTGGTGGCCAGATTGGTTAAAGGACTGTAAAAACTATGTCAGATCCTGCTCTGTGTGTCTCAGAAACAAGTCTGATCGGGCCAAGACCTGGGGCCTTTTGGAATCCCTCCCCGTACCTGAAAAACCATGGAGTATGATCTCTATGGACTTTATTGTGGAACTTCCTCCATCTGAAGGGTTTACAACTATCTTTGTCGTAGTTGATCGTCTTTCCAAGATGGCACACTTTATACCTCTGAAAGGAACTCCCTCTGCCTCCGAAACTGCCTCCACGTTTATCAAAGAAGTGGTGAGATTGCATGGCGTTCCAGCCAGCATTGTCTCTGATCGTGGGGTGCAGTTCACTTTCAAGTTTTGGAAAGCTTTATGTGAAGCATTAAACATTGAACTTTGTTTGTCTTCTGCCTACCACCCACAAACAAACGGACAGACCGAGAGGACAAACCAAACTCTTGAACAATATTTAAGGTGCTTCTCTTCTTTTTCTCAAGACGACTGGGTGTTACTCCTCCCTTTAGCGGAATTTTCTTATAATAACTCCGTTCATTCCACCACCAAGCAGTCTCCTTTCTATGCCAATTATGGATATCACCCCTCCTTCCTACCTAAGTTACCTATGGAATCTGCTGTACCAGCTGTACAAGAAAGACTAAATTTTCTTAATGCCAACAGTCAGCTTTTGCGGGAAACCATTTTGAAGGCACAGGCTGGTAATAAAAAATTTTTTGATAGAAGAAGGCAGGGCCGGACTGACCACTGGGCAGACCGGGCATATGCCCGGTGGGCCGAGGCCTCCGCCATGATCTGACAGTGTGTCAGTCAGTGTGTGTGTCCTGGCCGTTGCCGCTGCTGGCCTCTCCGCGGCCGATTCTGCTGACAGTCTGGGCCGCTTTACCGCAATCAGGCCGCCCGGCGCCCGCTGTCCCTGACTCCCCGCCTCTCCGCGGCCGATTCCACGGAGAGTCTGGGCCGCATTACCCTACAATCTGGCAACCCGCCGGCCACCGCTGTCCCTGACTCCTCACTCCTAAGCTCCGCAGCGGCATCCAGCATAGCTGCGTAGCTCAGGAGGGGGTGGGACCGTGAACTGTCAGGTGACTCTGAGACTGAAGGCCGGGGGTGGAGCTAGAGGGGCCCCTGCTTGCCTTGTTGTCGGGAAGGAGCGGGAACTTGGAAGAAGTGAACAGCGCCGCACCGCGCCGCACCGCACCGCACCGCACCGCACCGCACCGTGACACTGACAGACAGTCTGTTTGACTGAGTGTGGACTGGAATCACTGACTGTCGACGAGACAACAACACCACCGCACCCAGGCACCCACCCACGACGACCACAGGAGCCAAGGCCTGCTGCAACAGCAACAACAAAAAGGTAAGGAAAGTGTCCTCCTGCATCCCATGTCCTCCTCCTCCTGCATCCCATGTCCTCCTCCTCCTGCATCCCATGTCCTCCTCCTCCTGCATCCCATGTCCTCCTGCATCCCATGTCCTCCTCCTCCTGCATCCCATGTCCTCCTGCATCCCATGTCCTCCTCCTCCTGCATCCCATGTCCTCCTCCTCCTGCATCCCACGTCCTCCTGCATCCCATGTCCTCCTCCTCCTGCATCCCATGTCCTCCTGCATCCCATGTCCTCCTCCTCCTGCATCCCACGTCCTCCTGCATCCCATGTCCTCCTCCTCCTGCATCCCATGTCCTCCTCCATCCCATGTCCTCCTCCATCCCATGTCCCCCTCCATCCCATGTCCTCCTGCATCCCATGTCCTCCTCCTCCTCCATCCCATGTCCCCCTGCATCCCATGTCCTCCTCCTCCTGCATCCCATGTCCTCCTCCTCCTGCATCCCATGTCCTCCTCCTCCTGCATCCCATGTCCTCCTCCTCCTGCATCCCATGTCCTCCTCCATCCCATGTCCTCCTCCTCCTGCATCCCATGTCCTCCTCCTCCTGCATCCCACGTCCTCCTGCATCCCACGTCCTCCTCCTCCTGCATCCCACGTCCTCCTCCTCCTGCATCCCATGTCCTCCTGCATCCCATGTCCTCCTCCTCCTGCGTCCCATGTCCTCCTCCTCCTGCGTCCCATGTCCTCCTCCTCCTGCATCCCACGTCCTCCTGCATCCCACGTCCTCGTCCTCCTGCATCCCACGTCCTCCTCCTCCTGCATCCCATGTCCTCCTCCTCCTCCATCCCATGTCCTCCTCCATCCCATGTCCTCCTCCATCCCATGTCCTCCTCCTCCTGCATCCCATGTCCTCCTCCTCCTGCATCCCATGTCCTCCTCCTCCTGCATCCCACGTCCTCCTGCATCCCACGTCCTCCTCCTCCTGCATCCCACGTCCTCCTCCTCCTGCATCCCATGTCCTCCTTCATCCCATGTCCTCCTCCTCCTGCATCCCATGTCCTCCTCCTCCTGCATCCCACGTCCTCCTGCATCCCAAGTCCTCCTCCTCCTGCATCCCACGTCCTCCTCCTCCTGCATCCCATGTCCTCCTGCATCCCACGTCCTCCTCCTCCTGCATCCCATGTCCTCCTCCTCCTCCATCCCATGTCCTCCTCCATCCCATGTCCTCCTCCATCCCATGTCCTCCTGCATCCCATGTCCTCCTCCTCCATCCCATGTCCTCCTCCTCCTGCATCCCATGTCCTCCTCCTCCTGCATCCCACGTCCTCCTGCATCCCACGTCCTCCTCCTCCTGCATCCCACGTCCTCCTCCTCCTGCATCCCATGTCCTCCTCCATCCCATGTCCTCCTCCTCCTGCATCCCATGTCCTCCTCCTCCTGCATCCCATGTCCTCCTCCTCCTGCATCCCACGTCCTCCTGCATCCCACGTCCTCGTCCTCCTGCATCCCACGTCCTCCTCCTCCTGCATCCCATGTCCTCCTCCTCCTCCATCCCATGTCCTCCTCCATCCCATGTCCTCCTCCATCCCATGTCCTCCTGCATCCCATGTCCTCCTCCTCCTCCATCCCATGTCCACCTGCATCCCATGTCCTCCTCCTCCTGCATCCCATGTCCTCCTCCTCCTGCATCCCACGTCCTCCTGCATCCCACGTCCTCCTCCTCCTGCATCCCATGTCCTCCTGCATCCCATGTCCTCCTCCTCCTGCATCCCATGTCCTCCTCCTCCTGCATCCCATGTCCTCCTCCTCCTGCATCCCACGTCCTCCTGCATCCCACGTCCTCCTCCTCCTGCATCCCACGTCCTCCTCCTCCTGCATCCCACGTCCTCCTCCTCCTGCATCCCATGTCCTCCTGCATCCCACGTCCTCCTCCTCCTGCATCCCATGTCCTCCTCCTCCTGCATCCCATGTCCTCCTCCTCCTCCATCCCATGTCCTCCTGCATCCCATGTCCTCCTCCTCCATCCCATGTCCCCCTGCATCCCATGTCCTCCTCCTCCTGCATCCCATGTCCTCCTCCTCCTGCATCCCACATCCTCCTGCATCCCACGTCCTCCTCCTCCTGCATCCCACGTCCTCCTCCTCCTGCATCCCATGTCCTCCTCCATCCCATGTCCTCCTCCTCCTGCATCCCATGTCCTCCTCCTCCTGCATCCCATGTCCTCCTCCTCCTGCATCCCACGTCCTCCTGCATCCCACGTCCTCCTCCTCCTGCATCCCACGTCCTCCTCCTCCTGCATCCCATGTCCTCCTCCATCCCATGTCCTCCTCCTCCTGCATCCCATGTCCTCCTCCTCCTCCATCCCATGTCCTCCTCCATCCCATGTCCTCCTCCATCCCATGTCCTCCTCCATCCCATGTCCCCCTGCATCCCATGTCCTCCTCCTCCTGCATCCCATGTCCTCCTCCTCCTCCATCCCATGTCCTCCTGCATCCCATGTCCTCCTCCTCCTGCATCCCATGTCCTCCTCCTCCTTCATCCCATGTCCTCCTCCTCCTGCATCCCATGTCCTCCTGCATCCCATGTCCTCCTCCTCCTTCATCCCATGTCCTCCTCCATCCCATGTCCTCCTCCTCCTCCATCCCATGTCCTCCTCCTCCTCCTCCATTCCATGTCCTCCTGCATCCCATGTCCTCCTGCATCCCATGTCCTCCTCCATCCCATGTCCTCCTCCTCCTGCATCCCATGTCTTCCTCCTCCTGCATTCCATGTCCTCCTGCATCCCATGTCCTCCTCCTCCTGAATCCCATGTCTTTCTGCATCCCATGTCCTCCTCCTCCTGTCCCATGTCTTTCTGCATCCCATGTCCTCCTCCTCCTGCATCCCATGTCTTTCTGCATCCCATGTCCTCCTCCTCCTGCATCCCATGTCTTTCTGCATCCCATGTCCTCCTCCTCCTGCATCCCATGTCCTCCTGCATCCCATGTCCTCTTCCTCCTGTCCCATGTCCTCCTGCATCCCATGTCCTCCTCCTCCAGTCCCATGTCCTCCTGCATCCCATGTCCTCCTGCATCCCATGTCCTCCTCCTCCTGTCCCATGTCCTCCTCCTCCTGTCCCATGTCCTCCTCCTCCTGTCCCATGTCCTCCTCCTCCTGTCCCATGTCTTTCTGCATCCCATGTCCTCCTCCTGCATCCCATGTCGTCCTCCTGCATCCCATGTCGTCCTCCTGCATCCCATGTCGTCCTCCTCCAGTCCCATGTCGTCCTCCTCCAGTCCCATGTCCTCCTCCTCCAGTCCCATGTCCTCCTCCTCCAGTCCCATGTCCTCCTCCTCCAGTCCCATGTCCTCCTCCTCCAGTCCCATGTCCTCCTGCATCCCATGTCCTCCTCCTCCTGTCCCATGTCCTCCTGCATCCCATGTCCTCCTCCTCCAGTCCCATGTCCTCCTCCTCCTGTCCCATGTCTTTCTGCATCCCATGTCCTCCTCCTCCTGCCCCATGTCCTCCTGCATCCCATGTCCTCCTCCTCCAGTCCCATGTCCTCCTCCTCCTGTCCCATGTCTTTCTGCATCCCATGTCCTCCTCCTCCTGTCCCATGTCTTTCTGCATCCCATGTCCTCCTCCTCCTGTCCCATGTCTTTCTGCATCCCATGTCCTCCTCCTCCTGTCCCATGTCTTTCTGCATCCCATGTCCTCCTCCTCCTGTCCCATGTCTTTCTGCATCCCATGTCCTCCTCCTCCTTTCCCATGTCTTTCTGCATCCCATGTCCTCCTCCTCCTGTCCCATGTCCTCCTGCATCCCATGTCCTCCTCCTCCTGTCCCATGTCCTCCTCCTCCTGTCCCATGTCCTCCTCCTCCTGTCCCATGTCCTCCTCCTCCAGTCCCATGTCCTCCTGCATCCCATGTCCTCGTCCTTCTCCAGTCCCATCTCCTCAATCCCAGGAACATAAAGGTGAACAGTTCTAGTAAATGCCGTTCCTCCTGTCCAGGAGTGAACAGCTGGAGAACAGGGGAGGGTTGGGCCTACAGCTGTTTGTGAGGGCTAGTGAGGGGCAGGACCCCCACACATAGTGCCAGTCTACGGAGAATGGCGGAGCTTGCAATTGAATGGTATTGCAAGGACAGGTGGCAACCCTACCCTGTTTGGGGCCCCTCGGGACGCCTGGGCCCCCTACATGTGTATGGGCTTTACCCCCCGATGGCAGCCCTGTCCACAGTTTACCATATTAGTCAACGTGGCCCAACAATTTGCTGGTAAAACAGGTGCTGAGACATATCAGCAATACAGATTATTAATGAAGACATTTCATTAATACTGAAGTGCCGACACGACATTATGTAGGCAAGTGTGTGGGCCAGGCCACAGACGAAGCCTGCCGGGACCCGCTGCTGAATCTTTTAGAATCTTTGAGACCCTGTAGGGGGAGGAATACTTATACCCCCCTATTGCTGGCCAATGCTTATACCTTCTATCTCACCAATGCTTATACCCCCCTATTGCTGGCCAATGCTTATACCCTCTATTGCTGGCCCTGTGGTACATCAAATAACTAAAGGGTGAGGTTTTATGTCTCTGAAACACCCACAAAAAAACAAGAGGCGGACCCCTACTGATTGATTTCAATGTGCATCACTCACCATTACACATCTATTTCAGGGGAGATGGAGGCTGGTGTCTTCACAGGGGATTCTCATGTATAAATCTGTATCCTTTCCAGGTAGCCAACATGGTCTCTGTGCCCTTTTATATATTTAGTCCATGTAGAAGATACCAAAGAACTTCTCACAAGGACACTCTCTGCTTCACCCACTCTTCATTATTTCATCAGTAGCCAAAAAACAGCACATTTTGAAAACAACTTGAAAGCCAACATCCATTTTAGGAAATCTGCTTTCTTGTCTCCCAGTGAAATAAAGAAGAGCAGGTGAAGGCAAGAGTGCCCCTGTGAGATGTTCTCCACCCTTCCTAATGGGGATAGATACAAGAAATAATGGACATGCCAGTAACTGCAGGTGATAGGAGTTAGGAATGGATGAAAAATGTAATAAGTGAGTTTGGTGGAATTGTTTAAAGGTGAATTCCAGTTATGGGTATTTTCTATAAAGGGACATTTCTCCAGCTTGGACCACGTGTCACCGCTGTGATTTGTGGTTCTGGGTGGCCTCTGGCAGAGCAGTGTTCTAGTCTGGAACTTCTGGCTTAGCAGCAGGCAGGCCGCAGGCGTAAAAAACAGAAAACAGCTACACACTGTCACTGCTAGAAAATATGTGCCATACCAGTTTGCTTGTTACATGTGATGTGACAGCCAGGTGCACATTTTCAACTTGAAAATGTGCACCTGGCTGTCGCATCACATGTAACAAGCAAACTGGCATGCCACATGGCACATGTTTTCTAGCAGTGACAGTGTGTGTAGCTGTTTTGAAAACAGCTACACACTGTCACTGCTAGAACATGTGCCATGTAAGGAAAGGGCACAAAAGCAAACACAACACTGCTGGGATTTGTGGTTCTGGCCTCCGGCAGAGCATTGTTCACTTTTGGCTTAGCAGCAGGCAGGCCGCAGGCATAAAAAACAGAAAACAGCTACACGCTGTCACTGCTAGAAAACATGTGCCATGCCAGTTTGCTTGTTACATGTGATGTGACAGCCAGGTGCACATTTTCAACTTGAAAATGTGCACCTGGCTGTCACATCACATGTAACAAGCAAACTGGCATGGCACATATTTTGAGGTGTGAAGGTGCAGGAATTGGGGTGATCTGAGGTGTGATAGTGCAGGAATTGGGACTGATCTGATGTGTGAAGGTGCAGGAATTGGGGTGATCTGAGGTGTGAAGGTGCAGGAATTGGGGTGATCTGAGGTGTGAAGGTGCAGGAATTGGGACTGATCTGAGGTGTGATAGTGCAGGAATTGGGGTGATCTGAGGTGTGATAGTGCAGGAATTGGGACTGATCTGAGGTGTGAAGGTGCAGGAATTGGGGTGATCTGAGGTGTGATAGTGCAGGAATTGGGGTGATCTGAGGTGTGAAGGTGCAGGAATTAAGGTGATCTGAGGTGTGATAGTGCAGGAATTGGGACTGATCTGAGGTGTGAAGGTGCAGGAATTGGGGTGATCTGAGGTGTGAAGGTGCAGGAATTGGGGTGATCTGAGGTGTGAAGGTGCAGGAATTGGGGTGATCTGAGGTGTGAAGGTGCAGGAATTAGGGTGATCTGAGGTGTGATAGTGCAGGAATTGGGACTGATCTGAGGTGTGAAGGTGCAGGAATTGGGGTGATCTGAGGTGTGATAGTGCAGGAATTGGGGTGATCTGAGGTGTGATGGTGCAGGAATTGGGGTGATCTGAGGTGTGATAGTGCAGGAATTGGGACTGATCTGAGGTGTGATAGTGCAGGAATTGGGGTGATCTGAGGTGTGATAGTGCAGGAATTGGGACTGATCTGAGGTGTGATAGTGCAGGAATTGGGGTGATCTGAGGTGTGAAGGTGCAGGAATTAGGGTGATCTGAGGTGTGATAGTGCAGGAATTGGGACTGATCTGAGGTGTGAAGGTGCAGGAATTGGGGTGATCTGAGGTGTGATAGTGCAGGAATTGGGACTGATCTGAGGTGTGATGGTGCAGGAATTGGGGTGATCTGAGGTGTGAAGGTGCAGGAATTGGGGTGATCTGAGGTGTGATAGTGCAGGAATTGGGGTGATCTGAGGTGTGAAGGTGCAGGAATTGGGGTGATCTGAGGTGTGAAGGTGCAGGAATTGGGGTGATCTGAGGTATGAAGGTGCAGGAATTGGGGTGATCTGAGGTGTGAAGGTGCAGGAATTGGGGTGATCTGAGGTGTGATAGTGCAGGAATTGGGGTGATCTGAGGTGTGAAGGTGCAGGAATTAAGGTGATCTGAGGTGTGATAGTGCAGGAATTGGGACTGATCTGAGGTGTGAAGGTGCAGGAATTGGGGTGATCTGAGGTGTGAAGGTGCAGGAATTGGGGTGATCTGAGGTGTGAAGGTGCAGGAATTGGGGTGATCTGAGGTGTGAAGGTGCAGGAATTAGGGTGATCTGAGGTGTGATAGTGCAGGAATTGGGACTGATCTGAGGTGTGAAGGTGCAGGAATTGGGGTGATCTGAGGTGTGAAGGTGCAGGAATTGGGGTGATCTGAGGTGTGAAGGTGCAGGAATTGGGACTGATCTGAGGTGTGATAGTGCAGGAATTGGGGTGATCTGAGGTGTGATAGTGCAGGAATTGGGACTGATCTGAGGTGTGAAGGTGCAGGAATTGGGGTGATCTGAGGTGTGATAGTGCAGGAATTGGGGTGATCTGAGGTGTGATGGTGCAGGAATTGGGGTGATCTGAGGTGTGATAGTGCAGGAATTGGGACTGATCTGAGGTGTGATAGTGCAGGAATTGGGGTGATCTGAGGTGTGATAGTGCAGGAATTGGGACTGATCTGAGGTGTGATGGTGCAGGAATTGGGGTGATCTGAGGTGTGATGGTGCAGGAATTGGGGTGATCTGAGGTGTGATAGTGCAGGAATTGGGGTGATCTGAGGTGTGAAGGTGCAGGAATTAGGGTGATCTGAGGTGTGATAGTGCAGGAATTGGGACTGATCTGAGGTGTGAAGGTGCAGGAATTGGGGTGATCTGAGGTGTGATAGTGCAGGAATTGGGACTGATCTGAGGTGTGATGGTGCAGGAATTGGGGTGATCTGAGGTGTGAAGGTGCAGGAATTGGGGTGATCTGAGGTGTGATAGTGCAGGAATTGGGGTGATCTGAGGTGTGAAGGTGCAGGAATTGGGGTGATCTGAGGTGTGAAGGTGCAGGAATTGGGGTGATCTGAGGTATGAAGGTGCAGGAATTGGGGTGATCTGAGGTGTGAAGGTGCAGGAATTGGGGTGGTCTGAGGTGTGATAGTGCAGGAATTGGGGTGATCTGAGGTGTGATAGTGCAGGAATTGGGACTGATCTGAGGTGTGATGGTGCAGGAATTGGGGTGATCTGAGGTGTGATAGTGCAGGAATTGGGGTGATCTGAGGTGTGATGGTGCAGGAATTGGGGTGATCTGAGGTGTGATAGTGCAGGAATTGGGGTGATCTGAGGTGTGATAGTGCAGGAATTGGGGTGATCTGAGGTGTGATGGTGCAGGAATTGGGGTGATCTGAGGTGTGATAGTGCAGGAATTGGGGTGATCTGAGGTGTGATAGTGCAGGAATTGGGACTGATCTGAGGTGTGATGGTGCAGGAATTGGGGTGATCTGAGGTGTGATAGTGCAGGAATTGGGGTGATCTGAGGTGTGATAGTGCAGGAATTGGGGTGATCTGAGGTGTGATGGTGCAGGAATTGGGGTGATCTGAGGTGTGATAGTGCAGGAATTGGGGTGATCTGAGGTGTGATAGTGCAGGAATTGGGGTGATCTGAGGTGTGATAGTGCAGGAATTGGGACTGATCTGAGGTGTGAAGGTGCAGGAATTGGGGTGGTCTGAGGTGTGATAGTGCAGGAATTGGGGTGATCTGAGGTGTGATAGTGCAGGAATTGGGACTGATCTGAGGTGTGATGGTGCAGGAATTGGGGTGGTCTGAGGTGTGATAGTGCAGGAATTGGGGTGATCTGAGGTGTGATAGTGCAGGAATTGGGACTGATCTGAGCTGTGATGGTGCAGGAATTGGGGTGATCTGAGGTGTGATAGTGCAGGAATTGGGGTGATCTGAGGTGTGATAGTGCAGGAATTGGGGTGATCTGAGGTGTGATGGTGCAGGAATTGGGGTGATCTGAGGTGTGATAGTGCAGGAATTGGGGTGGTCTGAGGTGTGATGGTGCAGGAATTGGGGTGATCTGAGGTGTGATAGTGCAGGAATTGGGGTGATCTGAGGTGTGATGGTACAGGAATTGGGGTGATCTGAGGTGTGATAGTGCAGGAATTGGGGTGATCTGAGGTGTGATAGTGCAGGAATTGGGGTGATCTGAGGTGTGATGGTGCAGGAATTGGGGTGATCTGAGGTGTGATAGTGCAGGAATTGGGGTGATCTGAGGTGTGATGGTGCAGGAATTGGGGTGATCTGAGGTGTGATGGTGCAGGAATTGGGGTGATCTGAGGTGTGATAGTGCAGGAATTGGGGTGATCTGAGGTGTGAAGGTGCAGGAATTAGGGTGATCTGAGGTGTGATGGTGCAGGAATTGGGACTGATCTGAGGTGTGATGGTGCAGGAATTGGGGTGATCTGAGCTGTGATAGTGCAGGAATTGGGACTGATCTGAGGTGTGATGGTGCAGGAATTGGGGTGATCTGAGGTGTGATAGTGCAGGAATTGGGACTGATCTGAGGTGTGATGGTGCAGGAATTGGGACTGATCTGAGGTGTGATGGTGCAGGAATTGGGGTGATCTGAGCTGTGATAGTGCAGGAATTGGGACTGATCTGAGGTGTGAAGGTGCAGGAATTGGGGTGATCTGAGGTGTGATAGTGCAGGAATTGGGACTGATCTGAGGTGTGAAGGTGCAGGAATTGGGGTGATCTGAGGTGTGAAGGTGCAGGAATTGGGGTGATCTGAGGTGTGAAGGTGCAGGAATTGGGGTGATCTGAGGTGTGAAGGTGCAGGAATTGGGACTGATCTGAGGTGTGATAGTGCAGGAATTGGGGTGATCTGAGGTGTGAAGGTGCAGGAATTAGGGTGATCTGAGGTGTGAAGGTGCAGGAATTGGGACTGATCTGAGGTGTGATAGTGCAGGAATTGGGGTGATCTGAGGTGTGATAGTGCAGGAATTGGGACTGATCTGAGGTGTGAAGGTGCAGGAATTGGGACTGATCTGAGGTGTGAAGGTGCAGGAATTGGGGTGATCTGAGGTGTGAAGGTGCAGGAATTGGGGTGATCTGAGGTGTGAAGGTGCAGGAATTGGGACTGATCTGAGGTGTGAAGGTGCAGGAATTGGGACTGATCTGAGGTGTGAAGGTGCAGGAATTGGGACTGATCTGAGGTGTGAAGGTGCAGGAATTGGGACTGATCTGAGGTGTGAAGGTGCAGGAATTGGGACTGATCTGAGGTGTGAAGGTGCAGGAATTGGGACTGATCTGAGGTGTGAAGGTGCAGGAATTGGGACTGATCTGAGGTGTGAAGGTGCAGGAATTGGGGTGATCTGATTTGTGAAGGTGCAGGAATTGGGGTGATCTGATTTGTGAAGGTGCAGGAATTGGGGTGATCTGAGGTGTGAAGGTGCAGGAATTGGGGTGATCTGATTTGTGAAGGTGCAAAGCTCACTTGATTTCTTACTATTATTCAAGTGGTTTACAGCAGTTACTTTATATGAAGCTGACAGTTGTTTTTTATGTATCTGGCACTCCCAATTTCTTTGAAAACATTTTTCGGCACACTGTGCCCAAAAAGGTTGTCTACCCCTTGATTAGAGTAACCCTCATCCTGTGCTGCTTCATACTATTTTTAGGACTCAACCATCAAAACAGGATTTAAAGTAAGACAAAAAAAACAGCATCATATGGCAGCTCTGATCTAAATTGGACCCAAACTATCGGATTAAACTAAAAAAGGTACCGAAATCGAATCCACACATCCTGGAACAATAAATCCTGTCATCAACCATCCCGACGAACGTCACGCCCCACAACGCCCCAGTCACGCCCCCCCCCCCTCCTGGGCTGCTCAGTCCAAAATGCCCGGGCCTTTTTTTTGTCCCAGTCCGGGCCTGGAAGAAGGAGAGGGAATTTGAATTTAAAACCTGGGGATAAGGTCTGGCTATCTACAGCAAACCTGAGATTAAAGTGTCCCTCAAAAAAGCTTGGCCCAAGATACCTAGGTCCATTTTCTAGAGGAGATCAATTCTGTGGCATTCGAATTAATCTTACCAGGTAATCTGTAGATCCATCCGTGTTCCACGTTTCTTTACTGAAGTCAGCCGTTCCCAACCCCTTCCCAGATCGTGGATCTGAAGTTCCTGCTCCCCTTTTGATCGAAGGTAATGAAGAATTTGAGGTGGAGTCTATTCTGGACTGTAGAAGAAGGGGTGGTCGGACACAGCTTCTTATCAAGTGGAAGGGCTATGGCCCTGAGGATAATTCCTGGGAACCTGCTTCAAACGTCCATGCTCCTCGATTGTTACGAGCCTACCTTCTACAACATCCGGAAAAACGGTCTATGTTGGGCATCCGGAGGCTGCCCTTAAGGGGGGGGGGGCAATGTCAGGGAATCCCTGTGAGACGTCTGGGGCGTGGCCGTGCACAGGCTATTCCCAGAAGAATGACTAATGGGCGTGGTGCCAGACAGGATATTTAAAGGAAGTTCATTCCTGTTTCCTGTGCTGACTGATCTTCAGCTGTTTCCTGTGACCTGATGATACCTGTATGCTTCCCTGTTGCTGACCTGGCTTGTTCTTAACTTGGACTTGGATTCTGCTTCTGCTTCTCTGCTAAACCTGACCCGGCTCCGTCCCTGACTTTGGCTCTGCTTACGATTTGGTACCCTGCTGCACCGCCTGTTGATGACCCTGGCTTTCCTACTACTCTGACTCTGTCTCTCAGAACTACCCGAGTGCTTGCCTGGCTATCTGCTGCACATGTTCCATACAGCATTGCATGTTCCAGTTTCCAGGATCCGGACAAGCAGCCTATCCTGATCCATCAACAACCACAGGCACTCGTGTCCCTCCTGGCCTTTGACACCCTCTGTCTCACCTTCAGTGGGGTCTGGGCCGGAGATATAAGAGAGGCCGACCTCGTCAACTCAGACTCCTCCCAGGTACGTGACAAAAACTGTTGTACTTGCATGTCTTTTGGATCCTCGATACAAGAACCATCCTTTCTCCTCTGATGACATATTGGCCAAGGCAAAGCAATGGCTGACAGAAGATATTCAACAGAAGGTGCAGGAGGTTCCTCCTGACGAAAAGAAAAGTCAAGGACAGGAAGAGAAGATTTCTGATGTGGAAGAGCAGGATGCAGGAGAAAAATGTCCCAAAAGACAATGGACAGAAGAGAAAATTCATTGTGGTCAAATAGATACAATGTTCAGCGTTTTATTGGGGCCTTGTGCAGAGGATTCATCAGAAACGGCAATAATGAGCCTGGATGATGAACTTTATCTCTATTTGAAGGAACCAGTAGTTGACAGAAGAAGTGATCCTCTTCAGTGGTGGAAAGAAAATGAGGCACGCTACAAAAGACTTGCTTCTCATGCTAGAAGATACCTTTCTGCTCCTCCTTCCTCAGTACCAAGTGAGCATGTTTTTAGTGAAGTGGCAGCAATTTATGAAAAGAAAAGAAGCCGTTTAACCGGTGAATATGCTGAAATGTTATGCTTTCTGCACTGCAATATTGTTCTACTTAACTAGGAGTATTGATTTGAAAGTGTAGCTAGTCTATAGTGTAGTGTCTGTCCACCAGTCCACTGAGTCTGTCCAATCCACTGTCTAGCTTGTGTCTATTTTTTTAGAACAGTTTTGCACTGACTGCGCTGCGCTGCAGTCAGTGCAAAAGTGATAGAAAAAAAAATAGACATAGACGGTGGATTGGAGTCAGTGCCACTGACTCCAGTCCAATCCACTGTGACATGTGTAACTGTTGCCTACTTGCCTTGCTTTTCTTCTAGCAGTATTGCACTGACTGCACACTGCAGTAGTTGCACTGTGACATGTGTAGCTGTTGCCTACTTGCCTTGCTTTTCTTCTAGCAGTATTGCACTGACTGCAGTAGTTGCAGTGAGTGCCATACTGCAGTGCAGATAGTCCTCCATTGACTCAGAGTCCAGTCCAATCCACTGTGACATGTGTAGCTGTTGCCTTGCTCTTTTTATAGCAGTTGTGCAGTGTGTAATGTGTATTTTATTGTGTAGCTGTTGCCTTGCTCTTTTTATAGCAGTTGTGCAGTGTGTAATGTGTATTTTATTGTGTAGCTGTTGCCTTGCTCTTTTTATAGCAGTTGTGCAGTGTGTATGTGTATTTTATTGTGTAGCTGTTGTTGTTACCGCCTAGTTTTTTTCCTGGCAGTTTTGCGCTGACTGCACTGCACTGGTGAATTCAAATTTTTATATTGCAGTGAGTGAGTCCACTACTGCAGCACTTTATTATACTACATAATGCACAATCAGATGATGTGAAATGCTAATGTCCAACTCCTTGCAATTGAAGTTTTCCTATCAGTTTTTATGCAGTTAAGGTGTGAAGAACGAGCACTTAATGTTAAAAATGTTAATAAATAAAGATTAACATGTATGTTAAGAGATTTGTGTAGAAATTTGTGTTTTTTTGGGTAATTTTTACATGTGTGAAACTATCGGGCACTATCGGCCGATACCGATATGCGATCGGCAAAATATCGGTATTGGCAACGAAAAAATGATATCGGTCGATCACTAGTCCCTAGGCACTCTGCACTGTGGGACCAGTCCCAGGGACTGGTGATACCAAGCATCCTCCGCTACCAAAGGAACCATCATCTCTGTCAGTCACCCATCTCCTGGCCGATTGGCTGCTTTGCACATGACACAGTCCTTAGCAATAACGCCCACAGGAAACCCAAAATTGCAATTAATATACATCCAGTGCAATCAGTGCATAATATATAAGTGGTGTACATAACACTGAAGTAAGGACCAAATACCAAAGGTAATTGGAACAAAACTGTAATTTCAGTACTACATAGACTACTGTATAAAGCTCATACCAGAAGCACTATATAGCTATAGGCTGTAGTGACTTTCAAATTTGTGACTTAAAGCCTTAGTCTTCTGAGTAAACAATCATTGGGGTTGTTTTACTAAAGGCAAATATACTGTGTGCGTTGCAAATTCCAGTTGTTCCAGAGTTTAGTAAATGAGGGGAAGCTCGTACTGATTTCCGTCATCCAATCATGTTAGCGAAAAGGCTGTTTATTTGTTTTTTTTATTTTCCTTCCTTGTGATTGGGTATTTGTTTGCAAAGTGTAGCTTCACTTCATTTACTAATTTCTGAAGCAACTGTACTTGCAAAGTGCACAGTCTTTTTACCTTTAGTAAATCTACTCCATTGTGGGACCACTTGACACTTTATCCACTATCTTAACATCTTGCTGCCCCTGTAATGCATATGTAACTCCCACATGCCGCACATATGAATCCATAGATGGCAGAGATTTCTGTCGTAGTCAGCTCCTGGTCTCTAGTAATGATCGAGAGCAAGCTTGAGGTGGTCACATGATCAGGCAGTCCATCCTGATCACTGGGTGTTAAGAATAGGGTTGAGCGGACACCTAGATGTCCGTGTTCGACGGGTTCGGCCGAACTTTAAAAAAAAGTCCGGGTCCGTGTCCCGGACTTTTACCGAACTTTTCCCGGACACCGAACCCCATTGAAGTCAATGGGGACCCGAACTTTAAGGCACTAAAATGGCTCTAAAACACCAATGGAAAGGGCTAGAGTGCTGCAAATGGCAGCAAAACGTAGTTAAGAGCATGGCAAGTGCAAAATGTGGATAGGGAAATAACTTAAAACAACAAAAAAAAACCCAGAAAAATAAAACAATGTTCTTCATCTCTGAAGGACGAGGCCCATATGGAGTAGGAGGGAGGTTGAGGTGGTGGTGGATGTGGCGGTGTCATAGGCGTGCGCACAGGGTGTGCCGGGTGTACCTGGGCACACCCTAATCACCTAGGGCACATAGCATTATCGCTCTGTTTGCCAGTGAGGAGATGGGAAAGATCTCCCTCGGACCTGCTCTGCTCTATTTCTCTTTGCCAGCAGGGAGAGTAATGTATCGGGGCCATGTACATGTAGGCAAACACATGCATGTGTATTTCAACTTTGGGGTGCACACCCTAATGCAATAGGCTGCGCACACCTATGGGCGGTGTAGGTGGAAGCGGCGGTGGAGGAGGACCAGGGCCGGATTAAGAGCATCATGGTCTTGGTGCTGAGGATTTTGAAGGGCCTTAAGGGCCGTGCCTTGGCATGCACCCAGAGGAGGAAGGGTGCAGCCATGCATGCCTAATTCAACATGGGATGCTGTCTCTGAAGCCCATAAACACATCCATGCATCGGCAACTGTCCCTCCTTGTCAGGCCTTCGCGCTGTGTGGGGAGGTTCTGAGGGTGCTGCCTGGGGAAGCGAGCATAGAAGCCAGACTTCTGTGTTTACAAGTGACAGAAGAGCGGTCACAGTGAATATGGCCAACCTGGGGCCTATATAAAAGGTAGGGGCCTGGAGCTGCAGCTCCAATAGCCCCTACGTTAATCTGGCCCTGAGGAGGAGGACGAGGTAGCCAACACTGCTTCTTTTCACAAATTTTAAATGAGGGTACACCCCAAAAGAGTGAGAAAGAGCAAAAATGGAACAATGGGTGGGTAAGGTCGGTATCCATTGCTATTCTGCACAAGGTACGGAAAAGTCCCGTGGGATCCATGCCTGGTTCATTTTAATGAACGTGAGCTTGTCCACATTGTCTCTGGACAGGCGGCTGCGCTTGTCTGTTATAACGCCCCCAGCCGTGCTAAATACCCGTTCAGATAATACACTGGCTGCAGGGCACGCCAGCACCTCCAAGGCGTAAAGGGCAAGCTCAGGCCATGTGCCCAATTTGGAGACCCAGAAGTTGAAGGGGGCAGACCCCTCATTCACTACATGTAGGCGTGTGCACACATACTGCTCCACCATGTTGGTAAAATGCTGCCTCCTGCTAAGACGTTCCATCTGAGCTGCTGGTGCTGCTGTTTGTTGTGGCGTGCTGACAAAGCTTTTCCACATTTCGGCCATGCTAACCCTGCCTTCTGAGGTGCTGGCGGTGCCCTGGTTGCGTTGGCGACCTCCTCCTCCTCCTCCTCCTCCTCCTCCTCCTCTGCCTTGTGCTTCCACTGTGGCCCCGCTGTCAGATGGGAATGCCAGCAGCATCGCATCTACCAGCGTGCGCTTGTACTCGCGCATCTTGCGATCGCGCTCCAGTGAGTGAATTAAGGACGGTACGTTGTCCTTGTAATGGGGATCCAGCAGCGTGGCCACCCAGTAATCAGCACAAGTTAGAATGTGGGCAACTCGGCGGTCGTTGTGGAGACACTGCAGCATGTAATCGCTCATGTGTGCCAGGCTGCCCAGAGGCGACGAAAGGCTGTCCTCTGTGGGAGGTGTATCGTCCTTGTCCTCTGTATCCCCCCAGCCACGCACCAGTGATGGCCATGAGCTGGCCTGGGTGCCACCCTGCTGTAAACATGGTTCCATCTCCTCCTCCAGCTCCTCCTCCAGCTCCTCCTCCTCCTCATCCTCCAGAACTGTGCCCCTGCTGGACAATTGTGTCCCTGGCATTTGTGTGTGCAGGAACCCACCCTCGGAGCCCCTTGCGAATGACTGCCCTGAAAGCCTTTGAAATGTTACCTCTTCATCCTCCTCCTCCTCCTCCTCATCCTGTGCCACATCATCTTCCATCATCGCCCAAATTGTTTTTTCAAGGAGGCATAGAAGTGGGATAGTTAAGCTGAGAACGGCGTCATTGCCACTGGCCATGTTGGTGGAGTACTCAAAACAGCGCAACAAGGCACACAGGTCTCGCATGGAGGCCCAGTTATTGGTGGTGAAGTGGTGCTGTTCCGCAGAGCGACTCACGCGTGCGTGCTGCAGCTGAAACTCCACTATGGCCTGCTGCTGCTCGCACAGTCTTTGCAGCATGTTTAAGGTGGAGTTCCACCTTGTGGGCACGTCACATATGAGGCGGTGAGCGGGAAGGCCGAAGTTACGCTGCAGCGCTGCCAGGCGAGCAGCAGCAGGGTGAGAACGCCGAAAGTGCGCACAGACGGCCCGCACTTTCTGCAGCAGCTCTGACATATCGGGGTAGTTTTTAAGGAACCTCTGCACCACCAAATTCAGCACATGCGCCAGGCAAGGGATGTGCGTCAAACCGGCTAGGCCCAGAGCTGCTATGAGATTTCGCCCGTTATCGCACACCACCAGGCCGGGCTTGAGGCTCGCTGGCAGCAACCACTCATTTGTCTGCTGTTCCATGCTCCTCCACAACTCCTGCGCAGTGTGTGGTTTGTCCCCCAAACAGGCAAGTTGTAAAACTGCCTGCTGTCGTTTAGCCCTGGCCGTGCTGAAGTTGGTGGTGAAGGTATTACGCTGTCCGGATGAGGAGGCGGTAGAGGATGAGGTAGCGGAGTAGGATGAGTTAGGAACAGGAGGCAAACTGAAGCGCCCTGCAATCCTCGGTGGTGGAAGGACATGCGCCAAATTGCTATCCGCCTCAGGCCCATCCGCCACTGCATTTACCCAGTGTGCCGTTAGGGAGATATAACGCCCCTGACCGTGCTTACTGGTCCACGTATCGGTAGTTAGGTGGACCTTGGCACAGATGGCGTTGCGCAGTGCACACCTGATTTTTTCCCCCACTTGGTTGTGCAGGGAAGGGATGGCTTGCCTGGAAAAGTAGTGGCGGCTGGGCACGACGTACTGTGGGACAGCCACCGACATAAGCTTTTTAAAACTGGGCGTCTCCACCAGACGGAATGACAGCATTTCAAAGGCCAATAATTGTGAAATGCTGGCATTCAGGGCCAGGGATCGCGGGTGGGTAGGGGGGTACTTCCTCTTCCTCTCAAGTGTTTGGGAGATGGAAAGCTGAACACTTCCACGGGACATTGTGGAGATGGTTGTTGGTGACCCAGGTGGTGGTGTTGCTGACAGATCGTCTGTTTGCGGGGTGGCAGGTGCCGGTATGACTACAGAGGTGGCTGGAGCGGCCGAGACTGCAGCAGAAGAGGAAGCAGGATGAGCCAGAGACGTTTCTTGGTTTTGAAGGTGTGTACTCCACTGCAGCTCGTGCTTTGCACTTAGATGCCTGATCATGCAGGTTGTGCTCAGGTTGAGAAGGTTTATGCCTCGCTTCAGGCTCTGATTGCACAGGGTGCAAACCACTCGTGTCCTGTCATCAGCACATTTTCTAAAGAACTTCCACGCTAGAGAACTCTTTTGAGCTGACTTTGGTGCGCTCGTTCCCTTGCTGCGTTGGGCAGTATCAGGCGTAGTGTCTAGGGCACGGCCGCTCCGCTTCTGCACCCTGCTCCCTCTTCTGCTGTGCTGGTGGCTCTGTGCGACCACCGCCTCTTCCTCCAAACTACTCAGGTCACCTGCATGACCTTCATTCCATGTGGGGTCGAGGACCTCATCGTCCTCCACATCATCTTCCACCCAGTCTTCACCCCTGCCCTCCCTGTCGGTCTCCACAATGCTGAACGCCGCAGCAGTTGGCACCTGCGTTTCGTCATCATCGGAGACGTGCTGTGATGGTCCTTCCATGTACTCATCTTGAGAAATAAGTGGTTGGGCATCGCTGCACTCAATCTCTTCCACTTCTGGGGCAGGGCTAGGTGGATGGCCCTGGGAAACCCTGCTGACAGAGTCCTCAAAAAGAATAAGAGACTGCTGTATGGCTTGGGGCTCAGACTGCTTGCCTGATTTGCAAGGGGGTGAGGTGAAAGACGGTTGGACATTGGCTGCAGGTGCCAACTCTGACCTTTCTGCAGTAGACTGGGTGGGAGACAATGTGAAGGAACTGGAGGCACTGTCAGCAGCAAACCAATCTACTATCGCCTCTACGTGTTCTGGCCTCATCACTTCTAGAGGCGTATGATGCCCTACCAAATACTGATGCAGGTTCTGTCGCCTACTCACACTTGAGGAAGGTGTTTCACTTGTGCGTGTAGCTGGCACAGATCGACCACGTCCTCTCCTTGCAACAGGAGCTCTAGCAGCAGCACCACGACCCAGGCCACGGCCCCTATTTGACGCTCTCCTCATATTTCTGAAATTTAAGATCTTGCCCTAGAAAGGTCTTTATTGAATAGCAGAACAAAAGAACAACAGTATCGCACGGGTGTATCTCACAGTCAAATATGCAAACTATGCCGCAATTTAATGTTTTTTACACCAAAAGGGTGTGTATTGAATAGCGGAATAGGATAAAAAACTGTGTATCTCACACGTACAAACAAAGACTAGGCCCGATTAAATTTTTTCCTACCCTAAAGGGAGGATGAGGAAGAGGAGTTGGGAACAGGCAGCACCCTCAAATCTTCAGAAGTATGAGATGAACCTCAAAAACTTGGAAAGGTGGATCTCACACGTACCGACACAGACTATTCCGCAATTTAATTGATCCCCAAAGGTTTTTATTGAATAGCGGAATAGGAAATATGATCAAAAAAAGTGTATGTATCTCACACGTACAGAAGCACACTAGGCCCCAATTACTATTGTTTGTACACCTAAAAGGATGGATGAGGAGGAGGAGGAGTATGGAACAGGCAGCACCCTCAAAGCTTCAGAAGTATGAGATGAACCCCAAAAACTTGGAAAGGTGGATCTCACACGTACCGACACAGACTATTCCGCAATTTAATTGATCCCCAAAGGTTTTTATTGAATAGCGGAATAGGAAATATGATCAAAAAAAGTGTATGTATCTCACACGTACAGAAGCACACTAGGCCCCAATTACTATTGTTTGTACACCTAAAAGGATGGATGAGGAGGAGGAGGAGTATGGAACAGGCAGCACCCTCAAAGCTTCAGAAGTATGAGATGAACCCCAAAAACTTGGAAAGGTGGATCTCACACGTACCGACACAGACTATCCCGCAATTTAATTGATCCCCAAAGGTTTTTATTGAATAGCGGAATAAGAAATATGATCAAAAAAAGTGTATGTATCTCACACGTACAGAAGCACACTAGGCCCCAATTACTATTGTTTGTACACCTAAAAGGATGGATGAGGAGGAGGAGGAGTATGGAACAGGCAGCACCCTCAAAGCTTCAGAAGTATGAGATGAACCCCAAAAACTTGGAAAGGTGGATCTCACACGTACCGACACAGACTATTCCGCAATTTAATTGATCCCCAAAGGTTTTTATTGAATAGCGGAATAGGAAATATGATCAAAAAAAGTGTATGTATCTCACACGTACAGAAGCACACTAGGCCCCAATTACTATTGTTTGTACACCTAAAAGGATGGATGAGGAGGAGGAGGAGTATGGAACAGGCAGCACCCTCAAAGCTTCAGAAGTATGAGATGAATCCCAAAAACTTGGAAAGGTGGATCTCACACGTACCGACACAGACTATTCCGCAATTTAATTGATCCCCAAAGGTTTTTATTGAATAGCGGAATAGGAAATATGATCAAGAAAAATGTATGTATCTCACACGTACAGAAGCACACTAGGCCCCAATTACTATTGTTTGTACACCTAAAAGGATGGATGAGGAGGAGGAGGAGTATGGAACAGGCAGCACCCTCAAAGCTTCAGAAGTATGAGATGAACCCCAAAAACTTGGAAAGGTGGATCTCACACGTACCGACACAGACTATTCCGCAATTTAATTGATCTCCAAAGGTTTTTATTGAATAGCGGAATAGGAAATATGATCAAAAAAAGTGTATGTATCTCACACGTACAGAAGCACACTAGGCCCCAATTACTATTGTTTGTACACCTAAAAGGATGGATGAGGAGGAGGAGGAGTATGGAACAGGCAGCACCCTCAAAGCTTCAGAAGAATGAGATGAACCACAAAAACTTGGAAAGGTGGATCTCACACGTACCGACACAGACTATCCGGCAATTTAATTGATCCCCAAAGGTTTTTATTGAATAGCGGAATAGGAAATATGATCAAAAAAAGTGTATGTATCTCACACGTACAGAAGCACACTAGGCCCCAATTACTATTGTTTGTACACCTAAAAGGATGGATGAGGAGGAGGAGGAGTATGGAACAGGCAGCACCCTCAAAGCTTCAGAAGTATGAGATGAACCCCAAAAACTTGGAAAGGTGGATCTCACACGTACCGACACAGACTATCCCGCAATTTAATTGATCCCCAAAGGTTTTTATTGAATAGCGGAATAGGAAATATGATCAAAAAAAGTGTATGTATCTCACACGTACAGAAGCACACTAGGCCCCAATTACTATTGTTTGTACACCTAAAAGGATGGATGAGGAGGAGGAGGAGGAGTATGGAACAGGCAGCACCCTCAAAGCTTCAGAAGTATGAGATGAACCCCAAAAACCTGGAAAGGTGGATCTCACACGTACCGACACAGACTATCCCGCAATTTAATTGATCCCCAAAGGTTTTTATTGAATAGCGGAATAGGAAATATGATCAAAAAAAAGTGTATGTTTTTCACACGTACAGAAGCACACTAGGCCCCAATTACTATTGTTTGTACCCCTAAAAGGATGGATGAGGAGGAGGAGGATGAAACAGGCAGCACCCTCAAATCTTCAGAAGTATGAGATTGTGTTCACTGTACCCCACAAAGATTGTGTTCACTGCACCCCAAAAGGATTGTCTTCACTGCACCCCACAAAGATTGTGTTCACTGTACCCCACAAAGATTGTGTTCACTGCACCCCAAAAGGATTGTCTTCACTGCACCCCACAAAGATTGTGTTCACTGTACCCCACAAAGATTGTGTTCACTGTACCCCCCAAAGATTTTGTTCACTGCAACCCACAAAGATTGTCTTCACTGCACCCCACAAGGATTGTCTTCACTGCACCCCACAAAGATTGTGTTCACTGTACCCCACAAAGATTGTGTTCTCTGCACCCCAAAAGGATTGTCTTCACTGCACCCCACAAAGATTGTGTTCACTGTACCCCACAAAGATTGTGTTCACTGTACCCCCCAAAGATTTTGTTCACTGCACCCCACAAAGATTGTGTTCACTGTACCCCACAAAGATTGTGTTCACTGTACCCCACAAATATTTTGTTCACTGTACCCCACAAAGATTGTGTTCACTGCACCCCAAAAGGATTGTCTTCACTGCACCCCACAAAGATTGTGTTCACTGTACCCCACAAAGATTGTGTTCACTGTACCCCCCAAAGATTTTGTTCACTGCACCCCACAAAGATTGTGTTCACTGTACCCCACAAAGATTTTGTTCACTGCACCCCAAAAGGATTGTGTTCACTGCACCCCAAAAAGATTGTGTTCACTGCAGCCCACACACAGAAAAATGGATGTGGATCACTGACACCTGCCTATCTCCTATCCCACACCACACAGCAATATCGATTGTAGTTTGTAGAACACACTTTCTCTAAAATTCAGCAGCAGCCTCTCCCTAACAGGATTGAGAAGAGATCGTAGATCGGGACTAAGTGCAGACCCCACCCCACACAGCAATATCGATTGTAGTTTGTAGAACACACTGACCCTATAATTCAGCAGCAGCCTCTCCCTAACAGGATTGAGAAGAGATCGTAGATCAGGATTAAGTGCAGACCCCACCCCACACAGCAATATCGATTGTAGTTTGTAGAACACACTGACCCTATAATTCAGCAGACTCTATCCCTAAAATGCCTACAACTCGCCCTGCCTAAACACTCCGACCTGACCCTAAATTCTATCCGGACACCAATTTGTTTTCCCTGCCTGTCTTTCCCTAATCAGCAGCCAGCACGTATGTGTGCTCTGTCCCTGAGCTAAGCAGCAGAATGACGCCACTGCGGCTGCCTCGAACTTATAAAGACTTGGTCACATGCTTCAGACGGCCAATCACAGCTACTCATACATTTGCAGGCATGGCTGGGATAGCTTAAGGCACACCAGTTAAACGATTGTTGATTGGCTGTTGAAAGCCCGCCATGAAAAGAGCGCCAAAACATGCAAAACCCGGAAATAAAACGACCGAACACGGATTTTTTACCCGAACATACAGTAAAGTGTCCGTGTCCGTGTTCGGGTAACAAAAATCCAATTATTCGGTACGAACACGAATAATACAGTCCGTGTTCGCTCAACACTAGTTAAGACCCATTAAAGGACGCTGGAGCTGCGCAGGAAGGGGTTTATATACACCTGTCAAAAACAGGGGCTGTGCCCACTGCTGACCCACTGGCTAAAAATCTTTTCTTCATCCGTGACCAACTGAACAGTCAAAGAAGGTCAGAGAGAAGTGAAAAGTCCTTATGCATATATGATGTGGAATTGCGCTTGCAACATGTGTTCTGCAATACAGCCAGGCAACTGGCATTTTCAGACAGGTGAACAATGGTAGCCTCTCTGTTTCTCTTCTGACAGGTTTTCTTAATAATATCCATTCCCAAGAGCTCTGCTGTTCTAACTATTTGATTTTACAGAATTCCGAAAGAGGTACCCAGACTATATACTCGTCTGTTTTATTTTTGATTATTTGCCAGTGCTAATGTTGTCTGGATAAATCATCAGACAGACCTTACAAACATGGCCTCCTGTGGTTCTGGGCATGATTAGTCCTATGGTCTGTTATGGCTGTGCTTGATTTTTTGTATACAGAATTTCTTTTAATAGTAGACAGCGTTTAAAAACGCAAATATATTTTTTCCTTTTCCACTTTAATCGTAAGTGGCTGTAAAATAATATTTTACACATGTGTGATACTGAGTTCTACACTGAATGCCCGGTAGTTCTCTGTGCAAAGGAAGTTTGGTTTGCACACTCTAAATAGGCAATTGTTTCATTTCTGTCTTTGGATTACTATTGGCAATGTGTCTTTTTTATACCTTTTCTCAAAATCTCTAATAAAAAGATTGAAACATTAAATAGACACCATGGCATTACTAGAAGGGGAAAGAGAGGACCAACCCCCCCCCCCCCAACATTATGCTGTGCCCCCCATGTGCTCCCCCATCAGGATCCGAGCACCACCTCCTGCTCTGGAATGGCGGGATCCTGACCCGCCATCCCGAGCATTACTGTGAAGAACAGAGCTTCCTGTATAGTTCCGGCTCCTGTCACAGGCGGAGTGAAATGCACTCCGCCTCCACCTGTGACAGGAGAGATACAGGAAGCATTGGCTCTGCTCTCAACTGCTGCCGCATGCTTCCTCCATTGTCGCACCGGTCACATCTTTATTGGTGTTTCAGAGGAGCCAGCAGTACCCACCAGCAGTAGGCACCAGCAGTACCCACGACTAGTACCAGTCAGCGGTACCCACCACCAGTATCCACCACCAGTACCAGCCAGCGGTTCCCACCATCAGTACCCACCAGCAGTACCAGCCAACAGTACCAGCCAGCAGTACCAGCCGGCAGTACCCACCAACAGTACCAGCCAGCAGTACCCACCAGCAGTACCAGCCAACAGTACCTACCAGCAGTACCAGCCAGCAGTACCAGCCAGCAGTACCCACCAGCAGTACCAGCCAGCAGTATGCACCAGCAGTACCAGCCAGCAGTACCCGCCAGCAGAACCAGCCAGCAGTACCCACCAGCAGTACCAGCCAGCAGTACCTACCAGCAGTACCAGCCAGCAGTACCCGCCAGCAGTACCAGCCAGCAGTATGCACCAGCAGTACCAGCCAGCAGTACCCGCCAGCAGAACCAGCCAGCAGTACCCACCAGCAGTACCAGTCAACAGTACCAGCCAGCAGTACTAGCCACCCAGCAGTACCAACCAGCAGTACACGCCAGCAGTACCCACCAGCAGTACCAGCCCTGGAGGACAGCCAGCAGCAGTCACAAGCCATACCCACCTAGGGGACAGCAGCAGCCAGCAATACCTGCAGGAAACCTGAGGAAGATGTAAGGATTGAGGTCAGTTGAGGTGCAGGTAACCTGCAGTGTATCCGTGTGAAAGCAGCCTTAGGCCCCTTTCACACGATCGGTTAGATCGGGTCAGCCTGTTTTTTTTTTCAGGTGGACCCAATCGGACCCTCCATTCACCTCTATAGAGCGGCAGACATAAACAGGCTTGTGGCAGTTTACACCCGCCTATCTCCAAACCGATCCACTTAAAAAGAACAGAAGGGGAGCTGTCCCCTTCTGTCTGGGTGGATCGGATCAGATTGGATCGGAGGGCCCATAAAGTAGAGCGGGCTATGCCCATGTCTGCTCTGCATATGCTGAGTGGACACGGAGCTGTCATCAGCTCATTGTGGCTCGCGACCGGTTACCAAGTCGCTAAAGTGGCCCTCGCTCCTCAAAAGGTTGGGCACCCCCGCTGTAGGGGCATGAGTCCTGGATGGAGAGGTGTGCTGTAGCAGCCTTCCCCCTTAGTTTCACCATGGTGTGGGGTGGAGGGAAGGAGTCCCGGATGGAGAAGGGTGCTGTACTGTAGCGCATCAGGAGACCAGCGGGGAAATCCTCAAGATCTCCCATAAAGTTTTTTTTGCTTCAATAAATTTTTATTGATTTTCAAGGATGAGGTAACATAGGAGTAGTCCTCCAACATGGAGGATAACATAGGTGTGTTACAGTTAACAAGGGAAGGGAAGGGAGAGGGAAGAATAAAAAAACAAGGGTACAAAGGTGTATCCAGTTCAAGTCTCGTAAGCAATAAGGTACAGTTAGTACATATGTAAAAGAAAAAAACATCACATTGAAGGTAGAGGATAGAGGACGGGGTCGTCCTCCCCAGCCCAGAACCCGCAGGGATCTATGTCTCCAGGCTAGGGAAGATTAGATCCCCGACTCCATCCCTAAGTAGGTTTATGACATTTTGGTATCAGGTGTGAGGAAGGGCCATGGTGCCCATGCAAGTTGAAATTTACTGTAGGATAAATTGTTAATTGACAGTACTTTCTAAAGTACATAATTCTCGTTAACTAAATGTATAACTTTGGAAAGGTTCGGAATGACTTTGGATTTCCAGTTTCTAAGTACAGTAAAACCTTGGTTTGAGAGTAACTTGGTTTAAGAGCGCTTTGCAAGACAAGCAAAATTTTCAAATAAATTTTGACTTGATATACAAGCAATGTCTTGATATACAAGTAGCCTCAAGTCACAGCTGAGTATAAAAGAGAAGAAAGGCGCCTCGAAGTGTAGCAATATGGTTAAATTTAATGACGGTACAACATTTAGCAACTCACATGGTTGATGATTGGAACAGGCACATCTAAGGATGCAGGCATCCAGGCTAAAGCTGTCCACATAGACCATCCTCCGCACCGTCATCTACGTCATCCTTTCCATGCTGCCCCTCGCTTTCAGATCGCTTTACTGCAGGGTGGTCTTCTCGGTCAGGATCACAGACTAGCAGCCGGCTGTGCAGAAGATAGTCTATGTGGACAGCTTTACCCTGGATGCCTGCATACTTAGATGTGCCTGTTTTATTCATCAACCATGTGAGTTGCTAAATGTTGTACCTTCATTAAATGGAACCATATTGCTACCCTGTAGCTCCTGCTGGATTTTGCTTCCAATCCCCTTGTGGAAGCGGCTATTTGTGGATGGACATTTTATGGTTACACAACCTATCGCAATGCTATAATCTTTTTATATGGACTATAAATTGAAGGATTTATGAATAAATGGTTGTGGAACTAATCATCTGAGTTTCCATTATTTCTTATGGGGAAATTCGCTTTGATATAAGAGTGCTTTGGATTACAAGCATGCTTCCGGAACGAATTATGCTCGCAATCCAAGGTTTTACTGTATTAGGTTTCTTGCAGCTAATAGGACGTGGGTTATTATTTGTCTATACATGAGGGGGTATGTGTCAATGTTGAGGTTTAGTAGGGCTAGCTCAGCGCATGGATTTCTCAGTATACCAGTGCAGGTAGCAATGCACTGGAACACGGAGTTCCAATAGCTTTTTAAGGATGGACATTCCCATATTATGTGTGGTAAGGTGCCAGTCAGGCCACAGTCGCGCCAGCAAAGGGGTGAGAAATTGGGTATCATCTTGGACAGCCTGTACGGGGTATAATACCATCTATTTATGATTTTGGACATCATCTCCCAGTGGTTAGTGGAGTGGGAAAAACTATATGTGGACTTGATTGCTTTTTGCCATTGGGTTATCGAGAATGTTTGGTTTAGTGATTTTTCCCATTTGATCATGTGGTGCGATTTTTGGGTTAGTGAGTCTGCCGTCAGAATAGAGTATGCTAGGGAGATTCCCTTGCGTTCTGGTTCTTTTGCCATGATGAAGTGCCACGCTTGGGAGTTGGTGCAGGTTTCATGTAGTGGGTGTTTGGACAGTAATATAAGTATTTTGGAAAGGGATATCGACGTATCTGGAGTCATATTGAATTCTTTTGTAATCTCTTCCTTAGTTTTGAGAGTATGAGTGTTATAGAGTTGTTTTAGGTGACTAATGCCTAGTTTATCAAAATGGTTTATGTTTAATTTTTGTATTTTGGATGTTAATATATCTATTGGAAGGGGATTGCTATGTTCTAAATTTAGGGTGGGTTGGGATTTGGAGATAGATCTCCAGGCTTGAAGGGATGCTTTCATTGTTGGTGATAGTTTGCTCCAATTCCAGGGAATCCATAGGTCGCTTACTAGTAGCCATTTAAGATTTTTGGTTGGGGTTTGATATTCTTCAATAGAGGCCCACAATGGGGAATCTGGTTTGATGTCCCAATGTTTTAGTTGGTCTATGCGTGTCGCCCAATAATAGGCTGAGAGGTTCGGTAATCCTGCTCCTCCCATATATTTATGTGTCGTGAGGGTATTGTACGCTATTCTTGCTTTTTTCCCGGCCCAAATGTACTTTCGTAGGATGGTTGAGAGGCCATCAATCTGTGTTTTGGGAATGGGGATTGGTAATGTTCTGAATGTGTAGAGTATTTGTGGAAGGATGCACATTTTAATTGTTGCCATTTTGGCACCCCAGGATATGTCCACTTTTTCAAATCTTTTAAGGTCTTCGGTGATTTTCTTTTTAAGTTGTTTGAGGTTGGTTGGGAGTAGTTCGGATAGGCGTGGGGTTATGGAGATTCCTAGGTATGTTATCTTTTCTGTGGTCCAGGGGTAGGGGCATGTTAGTTGAAGGTATTGCTTGTCGTCTTGTGCTATGTCTAGTTCAAGTATACTTGATTTGGTAGGGTTAATTTTGTAGTACGATATTTTACCAAATTCTGTCAGGATTTTGTGGGCTGTTGGAAGAGAGGTTTTGGGGTTGGTCATCATTAGAATTATGTCATCAGCGAATAGGTTGATCTTGTGTTCTAAGTTTCCTGTTCTAAATCCTGTGATTTCTGCTTCCGATCGTATTGCTTCCGCTAGGGGTTCTATGGAGATATTAAAGATAGAAGGTGAAAGGGGGCAACCTTGTCTTGTGCCGTTTGTGATAGGGAATGGTTTGGAGAGGGCCCCGTATGTGAATACTTTGGCCGATGGTTGGGAGTAAAGGGCAAGGATAGCCGATAGTATGTTACCAGTTAGTCCGAACTTGACTAAAGTTGAAGTCATGTAGTCCCAATTGATTCTATCAAATGCCTTCTCTGCAGCCAAGGTTAGGAGCAGAGAAGGCGTTTGCTTTGATTTGGCCATATGTATTATATTTATTATGCGTCGAGTAGCATCCGAAGTTTGTCTACCGGGAATGAAGCCCATCTGTTCTTTTCTGATCAGAGTGTGCATCACTTTCTGTAGTCTTTTAGCTAGTAATTTGGCAAAATTAAGTCCGTGTTTAGTAGGGAGATTGGTCGGTAGTTACTAGGTAGAGACGCGTCTTTCCCTGGTTTTGGTATTGTTACTATGTATGCCTTGAGCATATCTTTTGGAAATGAGGCTTCAGAGATTGCTTTATTGAATACATCAGTTAAATTAGGTGTCAGGAGATGGTGAAAGATTTGGTAGTATTCGCTTGGGAATCCGTCAGGTCCGGGTGATTTCCCGTGTGGGAGTGTTAAGATTGTCTTTCGAACTTCATCTATGGTGATAGGTGCATTAAGTTGTGTTAGTTGAGAGTCAGAGAGATGGGGGAGATTAAGTTTATCTAGAAACTGTAGAATAGTTTCTTTAGAGGGTTTAATGTTGGTAGTGTCAGTGTCTAAATTATAAAGGGAACAATAGTAATCTGCAAATTCGTTCGCTATGTCGTTTGGGTGTGTGATTTTATGCGTGGAATGGAGTTTATTTAAGTGTGTTATTCTGGATTTCGTTTGTTTGGTTTTTAGTCGGTTAGCTAATAATTTCCCTACTTTGTTGATATGTGCATAGTAGTTTAGTTTTAGCTTTCTTAGTTGGATGTCGTGTTTTTCTAATAGTAATAGGCGGAGTTGGTATCTCAGAGTGTTTAGCTCGTTGGTCAATTTTGGTTGTGGGTGCTTCTTATTTTCTACTTCTAGAGTGTGGATTTGTTTGAGGATTTCTGTTAATTTTTGGTTGTATTTTTTCCTTACAATGGAGTTTTGCTGTATGCATATACCCCTCATGTATGATTTGTGTGCACCCCATAGTGTCCAGGGATCTGACACTGATGGGGAATTAATTTGCATATATTCTTGTAGATGTTGTGACAGGTGTGCGTTACTTACTTTGGATTGCAGATTCCTGATGTTGCACCTCCACACCTGTCCCATACCTCTAGGGAGTCCTTCGTCAACCGTTATCTCAACCACCGCGTGGTCAGACCACGTGATGTCCTTGACAACAGCCGAGAAGTTCCTCCCCAGTATATGCCAGTCTGTAATGAACATGTCTATTCTTGGATATGTTTGGTGTCTAGCCGAATAAAAAGTATAGTCTCTCTCTGTGGCGTGGAGGCATCTCCACGTATCATACAGGCCTTCTTTGTGGAGTAGTCCTTGAAGGGAGATTTTTCTTCCTTTCGTCGGTGATGAGAAGTCTATAGTCGGGTCTGTCGTCGAGTTGAAGTCTCCGCATAGTAGTAGATTGCAATACTTGACCTCGTTGATCTTCTTTATCAGTCATCGCAGGAAGCGTAATTGATGTGTATTGGGTGCGTACAGTGCCACCAGGGTTAAAGAAAGGTTGTTAAATGTTCCGATTAGAATGATGAATCTTCCGTCCGGGTCTGTGATGGTGTCCTTAATTTGTGTAGATATCGTATGTTTTATTGCTAGTAGGACTCCTTTCTTTTTAGTTGATGAGTTTGCAAGGAAGATATGAGGGAAGTCCTTGTGGGTGCATTTAGGGTGGTTCTGATCCTGGAAGTGGGTTTCTTGGACTGCTACTATGTCCGCCATAGAGGTTTTAACTTCATTCCAAAGTGCAAATCTCTTCGCGGGGTGATTTAGGCCGTTGGCATTTATTGAAATGCATTTAAAGGGCATGGTAAGTCGTTAAAGTAATTCCGTTGGGTAGTTGCTGGTGTTGAGGTAAGATGCTTAGGGCATTGCTCTTATCGTTCATGTAGGTGAGATTTGGTGTTCTTGAGACTGGATAACACAAAACAGGGGAAATTGTTAGAACAGTAGAACATCTGTAATAAAAAAGGGACCAGGGTTCTGGTCCGAGATCAACTCGAGTGGTTGATAGAGGGTTTTTGAAGAGGGCCATGAGGAGAATCAGCATTCCTTAGGCCCGGGACCATGTTGTTGGTACGATGAGGTTGAGGCTGATACAGGACCTCCATATTTGTGTTTCTGTTTTTCCTTTTTTTTCCTGGTTGCCAGTTGCCGTTCCTCTTCCATAGGCAGGTGTTGTTGCTGGTGACGTCGTTGAGGCATCAGGAGGAGGAAGTATGCCCCATTTCTGGAGCAATGCTATGCCGTCGTTTAGGGTGGAAATATTAGTTGTAGTTCCGTTGTGCGTGATTGATAACAGTGCAGGGTGTTTCCATTTGTGCAGAATATTGTGATTCCGCAAAGCTTTTGTAATTGTAGACAAGTTTTTCCTTTTTTGCAGTGTGTGCCGGGACAGATCGGGAAGGATTTGTAGTTTAGCAAATTCAGGGGGAAGTTCAGGGTTTTTGCGGAAAGCCGTCATTACTTTCTCCTTGGTTTGGAAGAAATGGGCCCACAGGAGTACATCTCTCGGAGTGTCAGGAGATAAAAACGCGGGTTTCGGTATCCTGTGGATTCTATCGATCGCTAGCTCCATTGCTGAAAGGGTTGGTGCTAGTGTAGAGAATAGTTTAGTTGCATGCTCTTCAAGTTGTTGTGGTAGGATTGATTCAGGGATCCCTCTTAGCTTAAGATTGTTCCTTCCGGATCTATCCTCTAAATCAGCCACTTTATCCTTGAGCCAATCTAATTCTTCGGAGTGACTGTTATGTGCGTCAACCATGGCATTGTGGGAAAGAGCGTGTTTGCTGACAGAGTTCTCCGCCATGTTGAGTCTGTTTCCCTTATTTTGCATTTCGTTTTTAAATTCATGCATATATCCCATCACATCAGCGTGTAAAGAGGTTCTGAATGTGTGCATGAATGAATGCAGCATGTTCTTGAGCATGACATCTGACATAGGATTGCCAGTAGTAGGATAGGATGCAAATGGATCAGTATTATGTGTGTTATGATCCATGCTGGGAAACTGTGGCTGTGCTGCATATGCCATATTAGCGGTCTGTGTCTGTCCCTGTTTGGCTGGTGAAACAAATCTTGCCTTATTCCTGACAGGGCTTCTGGATGTGGGTGATCCTGGTGAGGATGATCCTGAGGATCCCCCACTGTCAGGGTTTCCTACCTTGCAGGTCGTTTGCTGGATGGGTCCCGCCGCTGTGTGCTGGGCTGGAGGCTGTGCCTGTAGGAGGCGGCCACCGCCGCCATCTTGCAGAATGCAGGGGTCATGCTGTCTGGATAATAGCTCCATTTTCTGGAGTTGTGCGTTCTCCCTGCGGCGCCAGGTCATCTCTTGTGGTTCCCCGGGGTGTTAGCTTCACGCTGAGCCAAAGGAGGCGGTTGTGGAGGTCCTGTGTGCTGATCGGTCCCTTATGGCTGTCGGAGCTCCCGATCTAAGAGGCCATCAGCAGCTCCGGTCGCCACGCCCCCACCAAGATCTCCCATAAAGTTGATTAAAATGTTAAGACTGTCGCGGCTGGCCTTAACACTTTTATCACTGTGGTTGGCGGGTCTCACTACTCTTCCCTACCTCCTTCTCACTGAGAGCATGACATCAATACTAGGCTTTATTACTGTGTAAACTGGCACCAATACTATGCTTTATTACTGTGTAAACAGGCACTAATACTAGGCTTTATTACTGCTTAAACTGGCACTAATACTAGGCTTTATTACTGCGTAAACTGGCATCAATACTAGACTTTATTACTGCCTAAACTGGCACCAATACTAGGCTTTCTTACTGCGTAAACTGGCACCAATACTAGGCTTTATTACTGCAAAAACTGGCACCAATACAAGTCTTTATTACTGCGTAAACTGGCACTAATACTAGGCATTATTACTGCGCAAACTGGCACTAATACAAGGCTTTTTTACTGCTTAAACTGGCACTAATACTAGGCTTTATTACTGCACAAACTGGCACTAATACAAGGCTTTTTTACTGCTTAAACTGGCACTAATACTAGGCTTTATTACTGTGTAAACTGGCACCAATACTAGGCTTTATTACTGCTTAAATTGGCAGCAATACTAGGATTTATTACTGTGTAAGCTGGCACCAATACTATTATTACTGTATAAACTGCTACCAATGCTTGGGGATATTATTGCATAAACTGCCACCATTACTAGGGGCTATTACTGCATAAACTGGCATCAATACTGAGGGCTATTACTGCATAAACTGGCACCAATATTAGGAGCTATTACTGCGTAAACTGGCACCAATACTAGGGGTTATTACTGTGTAAACTGACACCAATACTAGGGGCTACTACTGCATAAACTGGCACCAATACTAGGGGCTACTACTGCATAAACTGGCACCAATACTAGAGGCTTTTACTGCGTAAACTGGAACCAATACTAGGAGCTATTACTGCGATTGGATCGGAGGGTCCATAAAGTAGAGCGGGCTATGCCCATGTCTGCTCTGCATATGCTGAGTGGACACGGAGCTGTCATCAGCTCATTGTGGCTCGCGACCGGTTACCAAGTCGCTAAAGTGGCCCAAGTTGCCTAGTATTAGTGCCAGTTTAAGCAGTAATAAAGCCTAATATTAGTGCCAGTTTACACAGTAATAAAGCATAGTATTGGTGCCAGTTCTAAGTGGAACCTGTCCTGTTAAACCGCTGTATGGTCTTGGCCACCGTGCTGCAGCTCAGTTTCAGGGTCTTGGCAATCATCTTATAGCTTAGGGCATCTTTATGTAGAGCAATAATTCTTTTTTTCAGATCCTCAGAGAGTTCTTTGCCATGAGATGCCATGTTGAACTTCCAGTGACCAGTATGCGAGAGTGAGAGTGATAACACCAAATTTAACACACCTGCTCCCCATTCACACCTGAGACCTTGTAACACTAACGAATCACATGACACCGGGGGGGGGGGGGTAAAATGGCTAATTGGACCCAATTTGGACATTTTCACTTAGGAGTGTACTCACTTTTGTTGCCAGCGGTTTGGAAATTATTGGCTGTGTGTTGAGTTACCGTATTTATCGGCGTATAACACGCACTGGTGTATAACACGCACCTCAATTTTAGCAGGGAAGTTTCAGGAAAAAAGTTTAAATTTGAAATAAACCGCTTTGAACTCAGAACTTTTTTTTTTGTTGATCAAATACAGCCTCACCAGTGCCCATGAATGCAGCCTCATTAGTGCAGTGTCCAGCAATGCAGTCTCGCCAGTGCAGTGTCAATAAATGCAGCCTCGCCTATGCAGTGTCCAGCAATGCAGCCTAGCCAGCGCAGTGTCAATAAATGCAGCCTCGCCAGCGCAGTGTCAATAAATGCAGCCTCACCAGCGCAGTGTCTTCTATTGCAGCCTCGCCAGCGCAATGTCCTCTATTGCAGCCTCGCCAGCGCAGTGTCCTCTATTGCAACCTCACCAGCGCAGTGTCCTCTATTGCAACCTCGCCAGCGCAGTGTCCTCTATTGCAACCTTGCCATCGCAGTGTCCTCTATTGCAGCCTAGCCAGTGCCACTGCACAGAGCGGGGACGGGCCAGGGTGAGGAGTGGGAGGATAAGCAGCTGCTGTCATCTGAAGTCCCGGCGCCTATGATAGACGTCACACGTCCCGGCCACTGTGCTGTCTATCATAGGAGGTGGGACTTCCTATGACAGCGACCACTCATCCTTCCTTCTCCTCGGCTCAGCCCGTCCCCCTCTGCCTCTCGGCGCTGCCTGGGTTTCTTTTTCTTTTTAATGTATCGACGTATAACACGCACTGCCCTCCATTTTTAGGAGGAAAAAGTGCTTGTTATACGCCGATAAATACGGTATTTTGAGGGGACAACAAATTTACACTGTTATACAATCTGTACACTCACTACTTTATATTGTAGTAAAGTGTCATTTCTTCAGTGTTGTCTCATGAAAAGATATAATAAAATATTTACAAAAATGTGAGCGAAGTACTCACTTTTTCGAGATACTGCAAATAAAAAAAGACAAACATATCCAGCAAAACACAATTTTGTCATAAATTTAGACCAAAATATATTTTGCTACTTGTCATGGTTAAAAAAAAAAAATTCCAATAAGTGTACTGTATATTAATTGGTTTGTGTGAAAGGTATAGAGTCTACAAACTATGGTAAATATATTTCTTATTTCTTGAGGCCCTAAAATGCTAGGACAGTACTAATTCTGACCCCTTTTTGGAAAGTAGACAGTCTAAGGGAATTAAGAGGCATAGATAGTTTTTGAAGTTGTAATTTTTTTTTGTCAAAATCTTTTTGAAAATGAAGAAATTTAATAAATGTTTTTTTTTTTTCATTATCATTTTTTTTTTTTTTTTTACATACTGTCACCAGTGCAGAACAGCATCATTATGTGACTGATGTGGTGGTGATTAGGGGCACTGACTGGTGACAGTATGTTAAAAATAAATAAATAAATCATTTTTAAAACCTTTTTTCATTTTTTGTTACTTTTTTTTCATTTTTGTACTATTTTTTTTTTTTACTTACTTTCATCAGAGTAGTTCACTGTCACCATAGAAACACTGTACTACTCTGAGGGGGGTGTACAAGGATTTATTTATTTATTTTTTTACGCTTTGTTTGGCGTTACAACAAAGTTTTCAACCATTGGATTAACCATTCATGACAGCTGTGATCACTAGCTATTCACATAGTACAGGATGCTGTGATTGGTGCAGGTACCATGTGATATCTGTGGGTCAATCACAGCATAGGAAACACAGCTGTTATGAATAAATTCATTCATAACAGCTTTGTTGACATTGTGATCATGTGATCATATAGGGATCACATGATCACAGGGGTCCGCACCAGACACAGCGCAGAGAGCTCCTAAACCCGTGCATGCATGTAATGATGTCTGCACGTGCTGCCCTGCCGAAGTATATGTGCTGTGGTGGGTCGGCAAGTGGTTATTAGTGGATGTATATGGAATATTTTTGAAGAGTAAGGATATTGTTTATTGGCCCTTTAATCTTAAAAGCATCTTTGTCCTGTTTCTCTTTTCTTTTTCCAAAAGGGTTCCTGTGCCCTTAGGCTTCCTGATTTTGAGCTCCATATTTCTTTTAACTTTTTTTTCTTTTTTCTTATCTGTATGCAATTCCAGAACATAGTATGGGATACTGTATATTGTTTGAGAATCAATTATTCAAAAAGTTACAGAGTGCAAAAAGATGAAAGATATGCCACAACTGTTGCATATATTACTTTATTCCATGTACTGTAGCATATTGTAGTAGTAGTATTGCTCAGCATTTTCTTAAAAGACACTAAGGTTAGACTAAAATCTTTTTTTTTTTTTTTTTTTTTTTTGAACTGTCTACTATTCAGTAAGGCAAAAAGAACTCACAGTACTGAACAAGAACAAGCTAAAGAGAAGTCATCATTTAAGCTGAATATGCAGTCTTTTGTACATTGTACATGTAAGCCGGCAGTTCTACTTTATGTCCAGCTATTTTTGAGGCATCCAGAACCTTAAGAATTTCATGTCTCTTAACATTGTGCACAAAATGTTGAAGCCTTTTACATTCACGCTGGCCACAAATATCTTGTGTGCGACTCCTTATATATTTTCTCTGCCATCATGGACTGCCTGCTCTATCAGCTCTATTGGCCCGAAGTTCTCAATGACATTTTCAATATAGACCCCTCTTGGCTTCTTGGCTGATCTGTTGGGTAGCTCTCAGTTGCCAAATGGATGAAAAACAGAACACAACTAAATGGAAGATTGATGTTAACTGATGTAAACTGAATCTATTTATTTTTCTTAGCAAAAACGCAACTGAATGTCACATGATGCCCATGTGAAACTGGCCTTATCAAAGTGGATTTTAAATTAGTTAATGAAGTGCAGGTGAAACAAAGTGAAATGGGGCACATTTAGTGAATGAGGTGCAGGCAAAACAAAGTGAAAATTCACTTTTCAATGAATACCCAATCATATTTACCACTTCCTACCCGGCCACTGTACATAATCGGCCGGGTGGGAGCTTCACCGTTCAGAGGGACGTACCTGTACATCCCTCAGTATGGGCACCAGCGGATCACGTGATGGCTGTGTCTCAAGGGATCTAGATAGGTAGATCCCTTGAGAACGTGCATGTGCATGAAACGTGTCGGAAGGGGCCTACATACTGACGTCACAGCCGCCATGTCTTCATGCTGGGAAGCGGTGGCCATCTTTTTGCCAGTCTCCAAAGAGGTTCACCATGCTGATTACAACTCTTAATGGGATGTCACCAGGCTTCAGGATATTACTAGAAGGCTCATAGCGATTTTATATCCAGTGAGTACATAGAATGGTGAAGTGATACCACAGTTAAGGAGCACTTACTCGGATCTTCAAGTTTATAATTATATGCTGTTTCACATTTTCTCTCTGGTGAGGGTTTTGGCACACCCCACGGTCACAATTGATCCTTGAAACCTATTAAAGGAATTTCTACCTAATACATGGGACTATAACTATTTAATATATGGACATTCACTTATTTTGTGTAGCGCTGCACTTCTTTTGTTATTCTGGTATCCTGAATCTAGCTCACCAAATCATCACAACACCTCTGGAGACTGGTCACACTGTTCTCATGACCCACAGCATGAGAGCTCCAGATGTCAAACCTTCACCTTCGCTGAAACAACACCTAAACACCAGTTTTTGGATACCACTGTCTCTAGCAATGGTGAAAGAACACCTGTCATGGAAAAACTCTTAAAGAATCAGTATGCTGGGCACTGCCATGCACTGCAGAGAACTAATTAACACTGGTCTTTTGAAGTTTTATGAACGCCCAGAGGACTATAGAAGCTGGGAATCCACCTGTAAGACAGTAGTCCAGGACCTCAGCATCCCACCTATAAAAGGTTAGGCTCTTAGGTGTTGGGTTGTGTTAGGAGACCTAAAACACAAACCAGACAAAGTAGTTGTAAACTTCAGTGCTCATAAAAACTTTTTTTTAGAGAAATGTAAGCCTATCATGACTCCATTATTTTTAAAAACAAAAAACAAAAGCTTTGCACTGACTATGGAAGAGGAGGAACATCTGGACGGGAATCCACCTGTAGCCCTGCTCCCATGGGAGTGGCTTAAAGCAAGTATATCTTTTTCACTTCGATTGCCCTGAGTCTGCTCCAACCCAACTGACACTATTGGTTCAGTCATGTTAAAGGATCAAGACCACAAGAGATTGCAATAAAATATCAAATTTACTGCTCTTTGGTTTGAAGTTAAAGAAAGTACAAACAGAATCAATGATAATGCAAGAATATCAATAGTAATGTAGACCGTGAGTTCCCAGCCAATAACTTGAGTAAGGTTCAGCACTCAGGATCTGGAATACAAACCTCACATATATAATGTATACACATACATATATATGCTAGAGGGTTGTATTCTATAATAATATAAACACACTGAATTTTTCAGTAGATGGAGAGTGACCACAAATTAAGGTTAACCGTACTTAGAGAATAACCATAGAATAACTAGTATGACAGTACTAACTAAATATCAGAGTACACTCTGTGTACTAATGGGGGCACCCTTAACACTAGATTGCAAGAGTCTCCTGGAGAGTGAGGCCTCACTAGTCTTCACCGGCAAGAAATCCTCAGGCAATCCAAGAAAAGTAATTGTAATCCAAGTAAAGGTGATCAATAACTGTAATCCCCAAGGTAGTTAGTAATTGTAATCCACAAAGATGAATAAGAACAGTTCTTGATGCTTTCCAATAGGCAAACAACCTGGTACTGTAAAAGGGCTTAAGATCTTGTTCGCTCACCACGCACTATGTATGACTGCAGTGTCCAGTGGAGATTTTAGAACTAGTATGGCCTGCTACTCAAACAGTTAGGCAGTTCTGCTCTGACTCAGTCTAGGTATGTGAATAAATGTAGATGTAGATGCCGGATGTCTCTCACCCAATACCGGGAGCTCCGCTCCACTCTGCAACCAGGCCCAGCTCTGCTCAGAGACTCTCTCTCCTCCTGTCAGGCGTCCTTCTGCTTGGTCACGCTACCGCGATTCCTCTACCCGCACCGCTGGTCTCAGCTCCGGTGTCCACTACTAGGCCTCCTAGTATAGTTGGGAGTCCACATACATGTGGGTTTCCCTTGATGTGGATTCCCTTTATACGTCCATCCCCCACTCTGTAGGCCTACAAGCAGTCACTCAGTCCCTCATGGATCATCCTACCATCAATTCGTCTCAAGCTCGGTTTATTGTGGAGGCAACTAGATTTTGTCTTACTCACAATTATTTTTTATTTGATGGAGACTTCTACGTACAAATAAATGGCACTGCTATGGGGGCTAATTTTGCCCCCAGCTATGCCAACTTAACTATGGGGATGTGGGAGGATAAATACATCTGGAAAAACAATCCGTATGCCTCTCACATTGTCTTCTACGGGAGATATATAGACGACATTATTGTTGTCTGGGATGGCCCTGAATCTTTACTCTTTGAATTCGTTGGTCACTGCAATAGCAATAAGTACAATTTATCTTTCACTTCAGTTCATCATTCTGCAGAGCTGGCTTTTCTAGATTTACTCTTATATCATCATGAAGGGAGGATAGAAGCTAAAAACTACACGAAGCCCACAGAGGGAAATTCCTTCCTACATTTCAAGAGTTGCCAACACCCAAGGAGGATAAACAACATCCCCAAGAGCCAGTTCTGCAGACTGAGAAGAAACTGCACCAACGATAATGATTATATAGAACAGAGTGCCCAACTCAAGAAAAAATTTACCGATAAGGCTTTTCCGGAAACCCTTCTTAACCATGCTCATAATATCTATTTGGCCGGCCACGAAAGTATTAAAAAGGTAAAACCTGATACAGAAGCTATTATACCCAGATTTGTGACTCAATTTCACACTAAGTTTAAAAAAATGGAGAAAATTCTGGTCAAGCATTGGCCAATCTTACTGGAAGACCCCCACCTGAGGGAGAATTTACCCCCCAAACCCAAGGTTACTTACAGAAGAGCAAGGAACATTAAGAGTATGGTGGCACCCAGTAAGTTGAAGGGTCCCCCTATATCATCTTTAGAGAGACCTTGTTTGATCCCACTTATTGGAATGTTCCAATGCCGTAAAAAATTGTGTTTGACTTGTAAACACGTCACTCATGGACAGAAAAAGTTTTTAGCAAAAGGAAAAACATACCCATTGACACAGTTTTACAATTGCTCCACGGAGTTTGTTGTTTATTGCCTCACATGCCCATGTGGGCTGTTTTATGTAGGAAGGACAATCCGCACCCTGAGGAAGAGATTCGGTGAGCATCGCAGGTTTGTGGAGGCTGGTGATGATAAGCACAGTGTTCCACGCCACTTCCTGCTGCATCATGAACACCTGTCTCTCGGCCTCAGGGTGTGGATTATCGAGTCCATACCTGCTACTTTGGCGCTTGCAGAATGCTTTAAGAGATTATGCCAAAGGGAGGCCTATTGGATATACACTTTGGATACCTTAGTGCCGGGTGGTTTGAACGAAGAAATTGAGACCAACACTCTCATATGACCCCATCCAATAATTTTGGATTGGACATCTGAGAGTAATGCCCCACCACCTTGTTTATACCCTTTTATAATAATTATGTATGGAGCCAGAATAGGATACATTAGTGGATGGTTATATTGGCTGATGGTTTTTTAGATAATTTTATCCTCCTTTTTACGGTGGTTTTTTATGTGGCGGAATTTTATTTTTTTTTAAAAGAATAATGATATTTTTTAAAAAGTATAATGATATTTATACATATATTTACGGTTTTACTATTACATTATACCATTGTATTATGATAATATATCCCTATGTGTAATAATATGTGGATGTATACATATACAATGTGCATTTTTAAACTTGTATAATTTAATGTTAGTATTTACATATTCATTTATGTTTTTATTTTTTATTTATTTATTTTTTGTTTATTATTATTTTATTTTTATTTTATTATTTTATTATTTGATTTTATTTTTATTTTTAATTTATCTTTTCTTATTTTTTCCTATTTTTTCTAATCATTATTATTATCATTATTATTTTCCTTATTTTTATTTTTATTATTATTTTTATTTTTATTTTTATTTATTTTTACCTTAATTCCTATTTCCATCTATTCCAAAAAAAAATTCTTATTTTGGTTGAGAACTAGTTGTAATAGATTTCTTGTTACTATATATTTTGACTACTGCTTTGGTTTCCTTTCATAATGCACACTGCCCCAGTTCAGTGTCACAGCGGGTTCCTCTTGAGTAAGAATTATTGGCACTCTTTAGGACCCAGCTGGCTCTGCCTCCTTGTCTACTTAAGCCCTTGAGCAAAATGGCGCATTATCGGCCTGAGGAAGGAGCACATGCTCCGACAACGCGTCGCTGGCGTCAGTACGCATCCCGGAAGTGACGTCAGAGCGGCCAGCGCTGTGTCCCCAGTAGATGGGAAGTATCGATCCTCCACACGTTACTGCCCTATGCTTTGAGACCGCTTGTGCCATCCTGAATTCGGACACTGGGATTACCATTCCCTTTACTACTGTTATGCTGTTTTTATACCATCGTTTGTGAGTACATTTCTATTTGGTCTATTAAACGTTTTATCCAGACATACTGCACTTAGTGTGGCGCCTGTTTTCTTCCTACTACTAGGCCTCCGGCCTACTCCTCTGCGATCCGCAGCAGCTCTTCCCCTTCTGCACAGCACGCTGTGCTCGAGCCAAGAGAGCAAAAGTTGATCCTGCCCCTCTTTATAAAGACACTCCCAGCAGGCTCTACAAGTCATATTGCTCCCTGGGAGAAGAGTCCTTTCGCATAGCAGTCTATGATCCTATCTCCTCCCGGAACTACATCTCCCATAATTCAAAGGTCACTGTCTTTGTAGAACTTTAATAACAAACAACAGTCTACACACCTTTTATCAAGTCAGGAGGGATGGGTGGGGGAAAGCTTTGCATTAACTATGGAAGATACAGGTGTTCTGTGCTCTTGCACAGCATGTCTGTATGAACAGCGGGATCACATAAGACATAGACTGACCATGCTAGCATGGATCAGCTGCCATGCATAGTGTTGTCAATTTACTTTTTAGGAGGAGGGGCACATGCAGGATTATTCAGTTAAAAGAGAACACTGGCAGGCAAAAATATAATAGTAACATGAAAAACCACACTGAACTACATTAAAGATCCAGTACAATGTACTGAAAGATTAGAGCAAACTTATGGGAGATCTGAAGTTATCAAGCTTGCCTTATTAAAGAGGCTGCAGAACATTCCACATTTAATAGTTCTAGCAACTAAGCGATCTTCTTGAGCTTGAAGTTGCTTAAGAAGACCCACATCTATCAGGACTTAGCTACTTTGACACTGCACATGATGTGGCAAAATTACCATGCAGTACCCAAGACAAATGGGCAACAGTGGCTTCTAAGTACAAGGAACAGCATTAAGTCACCTTTCTACCTTTCTCCTTCTTTTCAAAGTGCATGATAGTCTAAAGCCTAGTACACACCATTAGTGTTAAAAACTGACAGCTCTGGTTGGAGACACTGTACTAACAATCTGACGTTAGTACAGCGATCTCCCCCACTGAGCTGTTGTGTTCTGAAAGGGGGATGGCCCCGCTGCCAGAACACCCCAGTCAGATCGGGAGTCTGATCAGGAGCCGGTCGGCTGCTGGTTGTCTAGCATGCATGTCTGACAGTAACTGGCTGAATGACCAGCTTCTGTCAGACTGGCTGTCATACACACGGGCCGAATGTCTGCCGGTTTTAATTGAACATAAACTATTTCGCCCAACATTCAGCCTGTGTGTACTAGGCTTTAGCCAGTGCTAGAAACAATCAAAGCTTCTTAATTATCAACTGGAACATTTTAAGCCCTTCATCAAGAGAAAACATCAACACTAAGCACAAGAAGTGTTGTTTCCATCTTGTTAGGGGAATTCACTCCTGAGGAAGGGAATTCATGTTCATGAAAAGTGTTGAGAAATTGGATATATTCTCCTTATTGATTTGATTATTCTGAAACATCTGTGAGAACAATTTGATGGAATGTATAAACTAATATAATGTATATTTTACATAGACACATATCAGAATATAGTAAATCAGCTTATTTGTAATCAATCTCCTATGTACAGTATCTCACAAAAGTGAGTACACCCCTCACATTTTTGTAAATATTTTATTATATCTTTTCATGTGACAACACTGATGAAATTACACTTTGCTACGATGTAAAGTAGTGAGCGTACAGCTTGTATAACAGTGTATATTTACTGTCCCCTCAAAATAACTCAACATACAGCCATTAATGTCTAAACCACTGGCAACAAAAATGAGTACACCCCTAAGCGATCATGTTGGAATACTGCCCTGTGGCCCAGTTCCTGAAGGGAGGGAAATCATGCTCTGCTTCAGTATGTCACAGTACACTATAAACAAAATTCAGCGCTTTAAAGCAAATAAACATGTAAGCATTTGGACATCAGAAAAAGTTCTAGAGTAATTGAACCAGAATCTTCCACCCCGGTGTGATACTCATATGAAAATGTAAGCACTATCCTCCACCGTCACCAATAGACACACTGACTCTTAACACAGTTTGCGGACCATTATTCCCACAATGGTCAAAAGCGCCTTGAGTGATTCAAGAGGATCACACAGCCTCTAATCTGGATCGATCGTATGTTCAAGCCACTCATCAGCATCCAGGATAGGGCGCATATGGATCAGGAAAAAGCCAGTAAAAGAGTCTCATAGCTTAGTAAATTCATACCAATTTATTGAGAGATAAAATTACACTCACCAAATGACTGATAAAAAACGCCAGTAGTATGATAAAATGTATTTGTGTTTGAATCCAATTGTGTTTTATGTCACAGTACATGTTGGCATTCATGGTTCCCTCAGTGAACTGTAGCTCCCCAGTGCCAGCAGCACTCATGCAGCCCCAGACCATGACTCTCCCACCACAATGCTTAACTATAGGCAAGACACACTTGTCTTTGTACTCCTCACCTGGTTGCTGCCGCACACACTTGACACCATCTGAATCAAATAAGTTTATCTTGGTCTCATTAGACCACAGGACATGGTTCCAGTAATCCATGTCCTTAGTCTGCATGTCTTCAGCAAACTTTGCAGGCTTTCTTGTGCATCATCTTTAGAAGAGGCTTCTGGGACGACAGCAATGTAGAACAATTTGATTCAGTGTGCGGGGTATGGCCTGAGCACTGACAGGTTGACCCCCCCACCCCTTCAACCTCTGCAGCAATGCTGGCAGCACTCATACATCTATTTCCAAAAGACAACCTCTGAATATGACACTGAGCACGTGCACTCAACTTCTTTGGTCGACCATGGCGAGATGAACCTGTCCTGGTAAACTGCTGTATGGTCTTGGCCATCGTGCTGCAGCTCACTTTCAGGGTCTTTGCAATCTTCTTATAGCTTAGGCCATCTTAATCTTTTTTCAGATCCTCAGAGAGTTCTTTGCCATGAGGTGCCATGTTGAACTTCCAGTGACCAGTATGAGAGAGTGAGAGCGATAACACTAAATTCAAAACACCTGCTCCCCATTCACACCTGAGACCTTGTAATACTAACAATTCACATGACACCGGGGAGGGAAGATGGCTAATTGGCAGGGGCGGACTGACCATTCGGGGATTAGGGCACTGCCCGAGGGCCCAGGGTGAGTAGGGGGCCCCATGAGAGGCTACACACTACAGAAAGAAGCCAGGAACTTCCATGCAGGCTATGCTGTGGTAGATATTTAAATGCCCAATCTATGTGGCTGAGCTGCAATTTGTAGGTGGGGCTTTGTGTGGCTTGAGTTTGGACACAGGGGGCCCCATGATCTCTGATTGCCCGGGGGCTCCATGAGTTGTCAGTCCACCCCTGCTAATTGGGGTGAACTAACTTTTGTTGCCAGCGGTTTAGACATCAATGGCTGTGTGTTGAGCTATTTTGAGGGGACAGCAAATTTACACTGTTATGCAAGCTGCACACTCACTACTTTACATTGTAGCAAAGTGTCATTTCTTCAGTGTTGTCACATGAAAAGATATAATAAAATATTTTTTTAAAGTGTGGGAGGTGTACTCACATTTGTGAGATACTGTATGTATTGAGATTTTTATATATAGATTAATAAACTGTCATGTATAATTCATTTGCACATCGGTGATATATTTAAAGTCCCATGGGCAAACAATTGATGCTTTGTTCTTGTTAAATAGGGAGGGAGGCATACCACTATTTGCATCAGATCACAAAAAATGTCTTAATAGTTATTCAAAGACTGAGCTTAGGAAAGTCATTGTCTTCTTGCACTTCAAAAGATTAGAAATCATCCTCTGTATGACAAAAAGCAGGATATAAAATACTACAAATAGCAGTAATAGAAGTAAAATTGCATGGGATTCACCTTAGGCTCCCTGTGGATGGTGCCAAGTCAGCAGATTACCATACTGTCTGGACAGTCTAAGAAGGCATGTCTATGCATAAAGCAACATTTGAAACAGAATAATCCCTGTGTTCTACCATATTCACTAGGGCTGCGCATCTTCACTTACCTCACGATTCGATGCGATTACGATTATTAGGGTCGCGATTCGATACGATTCGATTCCGCGATGCATCACGATGCATCACGATTACTATGGGGACCCTTTTCTAAAGGGGGATCTATGGGGACCCTGCTCTAAAGGGGGATCTATGGGGACCCTTCTCTAAAGGGGGATCTATAGGGACCCTTCTCTAAAGGGGGACCTATTGGGACCCTGCTCTAAAGGAGGATCTATGGGGAGCCTGGGCCTGCCCTAAAGGGGATCCAGGGGAACTGAGCTCTAAAGGGGGATCTATGGGGACCCTGCTCTAAAGGGGGATCTATGGAATAGATCCCCTTTAGTGCAGGCAGGTCTCCCGTAGATCCTCCTTTAGTGCAGGCAAGAGCAGGTCTCCCGTAGATCCCCCTTTAGTGCAGGGAAGGACAGGTCTCCCATAGATCCCCCTTTAGTGCAGGGAAGGGCAGGTCCGCCATAGATCCCCTTTAGTGCAGGCCAGGGCAGGTCCCCCATAGATCCCCATTTAGTGCAGGCCCCCCCCTTTAGCGCAGGCAGGTCCCCCCATAGATCCCATTCCCCTTTAGAGCAGGCCAGGGTCCCCTACCAATAGAGCCCCCTTGGAGCAGGCCAGGGTCCCCCTTCCACAGACCCCCCCTTAGAGCAGGGGGGTCTACATGCTGGGGGAGCTCCCCATAGACATGTCTACACAGCACTACATATTTCCAGTGTCACTACTCAATGGTCTGATATCCGGACTCTTCTATATCACCTCCACTCCATACACAAGTCATAGCACACAACCTAACATGATTATTATTGCCATAAGACTCATATCTATAATAATGCACAGTACTCAGCATCCTGTCTTCTACAATCATTACTTAGGGCCAATTCAGTGCTGAGCGCCAACAAGTTCAAGTTCACTGCACAGACAGAGCAGCCCCGCTCTCCCATAGATAATCAGTGAGACTATCAGCACCGTGCCCACAGCTTTATGTATATACATACAGACGGCTCTGTCCTCCCACTGCCAGTCTGCCACCAGCTCACCTGCCCGGTGGTGCTCAT